>NC_133432.1:21410250-21724833 GCF_011762505.2 Arvicanthis niloticus
TTCCCTCCCTTTCTTCTTCCTTCCCTCCCTCCATCTCTGTTTGTCTCCCCTCTCTGTCTGCCTCTATCTCTCTGTCTCTGTTTCTCTCTGTCTCTCTCTCCCTCCTGCTGCCTACAGATCTGGATATAAAACTTTAGGCTCCTTCTCCAGTACCATGTCAGCTGCTAGACACCATGCTTCCTGTCTTGAAGATAATGGATTAAATCTCTGAACTTGTAAGCCAGCCCCAATTAAATCTTTTCCTTTGTAAGAGTTGCTGTGGTCATAGTGTCTCTTCACAGCAAAAGAAGCTCGGTGGCCAGAATCAACCAGCTTCCCTTTCTTCTGATTATCTGATCTATCACAGTAGCCTGAAACAACCAATTCTGAAGGAGAAAGGGAAGCAATCCTACCCCCAAATACAGAAAAATTCTAATTTTTTAAAACAGATTCTGGGTCTAGATCCCACCTACACACACACTTGGGAAGTCTCAATATGTACTGTGTGTGTGTGTGTGTGTGTGTGTGTGTACACATGTACACACATGCTTCTGCCTTCAATAAAACTTGGCTGTGTGATGGGACCTAGCTTTTCCTGGCTTTTCATTCTTCAAATTGGTGGAGAAAAAGAATCCATTGCTGAAACCCTAGATAACTTCACCATGATGTATCTACAAAAGAAGCCAGAAGACAATCCTAGGAGTCTTTCCTCAAGTACTGTTATGTTAACCTTTTGGGTAGGTAAAGAGAACAGGTCTCTCAGTGGCGTGGAGCTCAGTGGCCATGTGTAGAGCAGCTGGCCAATGGGTTCCAGAGATATGGTTGTCTCTCAATGCCTCTCCAGCTTAGGCCCATTTAAGAACATTCATGCATAACAATGGGCTTCATTACAGACATGGTCATTGTGATCTGGGCAAAGTCCTTTTTTTTTTTTTTTTTTTTTTGAAAGCTATTGATTGAACCCAACTACAAAGGACAAATTCTGATCTATTTTAAAGCCCCAACTATTAATGGGATCTTTCAAACCTATTGGTGCAGACAACATAGAGGAGGTGGGAGCAGTGTAGCTGGAAGCTACAGTAAAGATGTCACAAAACTAAAACTCCATCTCTGAGCTATGTCTATGGTAACCTCTCTCTCTCCACTTCTTCTTTGTTAACTACCTAATGTTGGGTCTAGAGACTCAACTGAAGACCATGGCTGATGAAGAGAGAGATGAGGTCATGGACAACAGTGAGCTGCCTGCTGTGGGTGCTGGGGGGCCCTGCTCAGATCCTCTGCAAGAACCGTGTATGCACTAGAAACTGCAGAGCTAGCTTCTCTGCCCCCTAATAACATTAGCTAAAGAAATCATACCCACTTTAAGGTATATGTTATGATCAGAAATCAATGCAGTTAATGTCAGAAAGTGGGTTTGACAATGGGGTTTGAAATATCAGTGGCTTTGTAGCTCTAAGTGGATTCTCAGCCGGGACAGCCAGCATGGGAGACTCCTACCTAATGCCATCAATGATACAACATGGGATAAAAAGCCAAACATTATTTTCCTCTCCTCTCCTCTCTCTCTCTCTCTCTCTAATGATTTTTGAGACAATGTTTCTCTGTGTAGCCCAGGCTGTCATAGAACCACTATGTAGATCAGGCTGGCCTCAAACTCAGAGATCCACCTGCTTCTGCTTCCTGAGTGCTGGTATTCAAGGCGTGTACCACCTATGCCTGGATTCATGCTCTTCTTGAATAGTTCAGTGTCCGTATAAAATAGCCCTGATGGCCAATTCAGCCCATTACTTGCCTGCTCTCAGAAAGATCAGGCACGCATGATACTATAATAGTATAATCAGATCTTCCATAGACTGCATACTGCCCCTGTAATCCTATAGTTCCTGCTTCTACCCTCTTATCAGACTCTGAATGGCCTGGAATTTCATTACAACTACGCTGGCTTTGAACATCTCTGAGAACCATTCCAGTAGATTGGGTTAATTATGGTAAGAAGACCTACCCTGAATATGGGCAGCACCATCCTATGGTCTGGGGTTCTGGACTAAATAAAAAAGAAAGTGAGCCAAGCATGATGATTCATGCCTTTAATCTCAGTATTTGAGAGGCAGAGGCAGGAAGATCTCTATGAGTTTGAGGCCAGCCTGTTCTACACAGCAAGTTCCAGGCCAGCCAGGGCTACACAGAGAGACCCCGTCTCAAAACAAGGAGCCAGGGGAGAGGGCAGGCTCAGCACCAGCTTTCTTCTCTCTGCTTCCTGGCTGCAGATGTTACATGGCCAGCCACTTCAATGTTCCTGCTCCCAAGTCTTCTGACCACCATGTTGGACCACACCTTCAAACCATGAGCCTTTTTCTCCATTAAGTTGCTTTTGCCATAATGAGAAGAAAATCAATTTAATATTGAGTGGCAACTCCAGTAATGATAAACAAAAATGTCTTCATTAAACTGCCAAATGTGCCTGGGGACACAACTGCCATCAGCATCAATTTGAAGACCACTGCTCTGCCCCACCAGTGAGAGAGGAAGAGAGAGAGACACCGAGAGAAACAGAGACAGACAGAGAGACAGACAGAGAGATACACATATATACAGAGACAAAAAGACAGATAGACACAAAGAGAGAGACAGACAGACAGATACACACAGAGACAGAGGGAGACAAAGGGAGACAGACAGACAGACAGACACACATACACACAAAGGGGGAGGGAGGGAGGGAGGGAGGGAGGGAGGGAGGGAGGGAGGGAGGGAGAGAAAGAGAGAGAGAGAGAGAGAGAGAGAGAGAGAGAGAGAGAGAGAGAGAGAGAATGAAAGAGACAGAGAGGTTGAAAAAGAAAGAAAACCCTATCTTCCCAATTCATTTCCATTGTTTGAGTGTTCTTAACAGCTCAAGGCAACGGGGAGATTCTTGGGTCACTCAGTACCTGTCATTGACACCTGAGCTTCCAGCATTGCATATTCCTTCACTTCCAAACCTAAGAGCTGAAGTACCAATCTCCAACTAGAGCAGACTCTCCTTTCTCTAGCCTGCATTACACTATGTTCTGTCACTGGGCAGGAGTTGGTCCTTTTTCTTTCTGTAGCTGGAACAAATATCCTGACCAAAAGCAACTTAAAGAAGAAAAAAAAAAACGTTGATTTGTCTTAAAATTCCAAGTTATGTTCCATTACTGGGGGGAAGTCAAGGCAGGAACTTAAAGCATGAAGTCCAACCAAGAACAGACAGAAAGCAAACACATGGATCCTTGCTTGCTCGTGTTCAGCTGGCTTTCTTCGCTCTTACATCGCTTGAGACCCTATATAGGGGATTATATCACCCACAGTGGACAGGGTCCATAAGCAATGTCTGTGAGGAATTATCTAGATTAGATTTATTGATGTGGGAAACTCATGCTGAATGCAGATTGCATAATTTTATAGGCTGGGGTCCTGGGCTGTTCCAAGTGAGTTGAGCACCAGAAATCACCTCCTTTTCTCTGCTTCTTGACGGTGGATTTAGTGTGGCCAATGTCTCATGCCCCTACGGCTATGCTTTCCCCAGCACGAAGAACTGAATCCTTAAACTGTGAGCCTGGAAAACATCTTCTTTTCCTTAAGTCCTTTTTGTCAGAGTGTTTTCTCACAGCTACGGGACAGTAGCTAATATAGCAGGGGTCATCCTAGAAAGGCTGCCAGGGAAGTGTCTGGCTTGTCCTTTTTAAGCATGCATCTCAGAAGTGACAGCAATGGGGGCAGATAAGAGGGTCTTTACATTCTGTACTACAAGAGCAAATGTGAACCTCACATAATAGAAAGAAGTCCGCATATGTACATTGTAAGTACACCAACTCACACACTGCTAACGGTTTGATGGGTCTGATTTAACCTTTTGACTTAGATGTCATCCAGATGGTGACCTGGGTGAGGGTGATAACAAGGGGAGGGACAGTGATCTTCTTCATCACAAGGAGAGAAGCATCCTTGTGGTGGACAGCGAAAGGAGTCAGTGTCACACACAGAGTAGTGGAGAAGACGGGAGAGAATAGGGTAGAGTATAGTGGAGCATGCTGGGCAGGGGAGAGAGGGTGGAGTGGGCTTGGGATCTGAGGCAGGGACCATGAGGGGAAGAAAGAAGATGGAAGAGGTCACCATGGAATCATATGGATCATGAGGGCTGGCCTGATGCAGCAGGGATAGCCCAAATGAAACATGGCGAGCGATAATTAGATATATGGAATTATTAACAGGGGACAGAAAAATAGCATAGAGGTTTGATATCGGCCCAGCTCTAGTGATTTTAGGCTTAGGATAAATCTAAAGGTTTGTATATCCTTTATTTGGGAACTACATGGTCTAAATGGTCTAAGGGGGAACCCTCCTCCACACACAACCCAAAATAATATTTACCACAACAGATGGACAATGGCCAAAGGTACCATGGTTTCAATTCACATTTTAGATGGGCTTTATATTATTTCTAAAGTCTCTAGTAAGCAGATTTTCCTTAGGAATTTCCAGATAATTGACAGGCCTTACAAGACGGGACATGGTATATCTTCGTTCTTTATCAGGAAGATTCCTTGCACGATAAACATCCTGCAAAGTTTAGGGCTCCTGGAACTGGTTGGAGATGCTTATCAATTAACGACCTCTGAGCAGCACAGGATGTTGTGTCTCCTTCACATATAACCCTCTCAAAGGAACCTACACTCGTGTATTGAACATGTGCTGTTTCCCCATTCTCGCTCCCCACTCATCTTTAAATCTAAAGCATGTTCTACCCCTTATTGATAACATTGAGGACATGGCCTCTCCAAGGTACAGCAAGAAGAAGGTTTTTATTGTAGATATGAAGGAGAGTACAGCCAGAGGCAACTGGAAGAGCCCAGATCAGGGAGCAAAAGCAGTAGAATGAACATGACCAGGAGAATGGACTGGGCCAGAGAGGAGGGCTGAGGGGAAGAGGGGATATGATAGTTTGAATAGGAATGGTCCCCACAGACTCATGTGTGAATGCTTGGCCATAGGGAGTGGCACTATTAGGAGGTGTGGCCTTATTAAAGGAGATCTGGCCTTATTGGAGGAAATATGCCACCATGTAGGTATGCTTTGTGGTACGCTCAGGCTCCACCTAGTGCAGAAGAGAGTCTGCTCTTCACTGCCTTCGGATCAAGATGTAGAAATCTCCAGCTCCTACGCCAGCATGTCTGCCTGCACGCTGCCATGCTTCCTACCATGATGATAATGGACTGAACCTCTGCAAATGTACATCAGCCCCAATTAAATGTTTTATAAGAGTTGCTTTGGCTCGCTGTCTCTTCACAGCAGCAAAGCCCTGACTAAGAGAGGGGGGTGAGAAAAAGGGGACTGAGAGAACCAAGAGAGCCCATGGTCTTAATGGTAAGGTTATATGTGAATGAGAAGAAGCAGGGGAGGGGGAAGGTGGGGAGAGTTCAGGGTAGCAGGCAAGGTGAGAAGATCCAGGATGCTAGCCAGCATAGGCTCTGCTAATAGATACCCATGATGTGGGAGCATGAGTGACCAGAGGCTGCCATGGGCTTTGGTGTGCTAGTAAGCACCACAGTTACCTGTTTGCTTTTGGACCTGACACTCATCCTCATCTCTCCTTAACAAACTTGGTAACTTTAACTTTGCTTCACTCTCACACATCCTGAAATTCTGTTCTGCAGTGTTGTCAGGACATACTATCTTTACTTGAGTGGAGGTCGCTAAGTGGGGAGAACAAGTCAGGTGGCTTCAGGTAGCAGTATAGGGCTGCGTCTTCTGCTCCTGTTGGTGTTGATCTAAAAGAAGCTAGAAAGATGTATCTGTAGCCTGGAGGGGCAACCACACCCAACATGATGGAGTGCCGGGGTCTGCTCTACTCCTCCATCTTCTGCCTCCTTCAAGAAGAAAGATCGATACCCTACTAGCCAAACAAGTCACTTTTAACTTCATCCCAAAGTAAAGACACACTAGATGTCCTATCCCAGAGGGTCTTCAGCTAGTTGAAAGCCTTTACACAAGAAACAACACGGATCTATTGAAACACGTGTCATAGAGGGGGCTGAGCTAAGATGACCTGCTGGGAATGACCCTTCAGAACTGGAGAGCAGAAGGCAGGGGGTAGGAGGCCGTCAGGAGGAGGGCCCTGACTGGCAGCTCCAGCTCCCAGGAAACAGCATGATCAAGCAGCCATGTGGGACTTACTTATTCCTCCCCTGTGGATATGTTAATGGGGGTCTTATTTCTGACTTCCCATATTAATTTAAATGATGTATGTTTATGCCCCACTGAGGAGAAAGGACACTGAATTAATGTACACATGAAAGAGTCTCATAGCCTTCAGTTGTCGTTCTTCAAATGGTCTTCTGAGTCAGTTTGGATGAAGGAACGCTCTGCTCTGCTTCTGAGAAACTCCCCCTATTATCGTTGCCCTTTTCTGAGTACTTACCAGAGAAGTCATTAAATACTTGGTTCCTTAATGAGAAAAGAGTACAGGAGGCCAACTATTTATTTCAACACTTCTTGCTTAAGAAAGACGAAAGGTCCTTTTTTGTGACCTTCCCCTTTCCTTCGCTGCTCAGATCGTTCCTAAAGCATCAGCCTAACACCCATGAGATAGGATTTTCAGGGCTTGCAGGGGAATGTGTGGTTTTGGTTTCTATCAACAGGTGTTCAGTGCCAACTATTATACCCAGGCAAATGGTAGTCTGGCTAACATGCTGTGTATGTAGACTTGTAACAGATGGGCCAATGTAGGTGCACCTCTCTCCATCTCTGTGGTGGCTAGTTTTATGTCAGAAGAATCAGAAAATGAGCAGGCTGGAGAACTCACAGATGCCCAAAGGTTTTAATAGTCCTGAAATCCAGAGTCTGGGAACAGTAGATCAAGTCTGTTGTCTGATCCTGGATATCTAGGAGCAAAAGTGAGTGATTTACACATTAAATAACAGGTTCATATCAGTACTTATACTGTGAGATCATTGGGTCTCCCTGGCATGTGTGTGCATGCACGCATGTGCTTGTGCATGTGTGCATGTGTGTATGTGTACAAACAGAGCCCTAATACTCACAATCCTCTTGCCTTAGCTCCTTGAGTACTAGGACCACAGTCACATACCACCATACCTTGTATTATAGCTAGCTTTGTCAACTTGATAAAGTTTAGATTTGCCTGAGAAAGAGAGTCTTGATTAAGGAATTTCCCAGGTCTAATTGGTCTATGAAGATTGTCTTTGTTGTTAACTGATGAAGGAAGGCCCAGTACACTGTGGGTGGTACCATTCCCTGAGCAAGTGGTCCTAAACTGTATAAGAAAGCTAGCTGAACATGGGCCAGAGAATGAGCTAGAGAGTAGCCAGAAGCATCCTTCCATGGCTTCTACCTCTAGGACATATAAGCCAAATAAACCCTTTCTTCTTCTGCACTGCTTTTGGTTAGAATCTTTTATCACAGCAAAAGAAAAGAAACTAAAACACTTGGTTGGCTTATTTTATTTTTAGTGTAAATAAACAGTTATTACTAATCAGTAAGCAGGCTTAATAAAGAAAAAGAATCTGTTGTTCTTAAGACAGAAAAATTTGGAACATTTAGCATAAGATGCTCCACAGAGAAGTGTGAATAGGAAACACTGCACAGTAAAACAGAATACAACTGTTCTAAACTACTGCATTCTACCCTCAGTTCCTCACTGGCTCTTCTAGTCTCCTTTCTGAAGCTGCGATAAAATACTTCAACACAAAGCAATGAGGGGAAGAAGGGTTTATTTGACTTTGAATCCTATGTTAGAGTCCATCATAGCAGAGAAGGTGCACTGGCAAGAGCTTGACACAGCTGATCACATCATATCCATAGTCAAAAACAGCAAGAAATAAATGCTTGCTTACCTGCTCCTCTCTTATACAGTTCAACACCACTGCTCCCTACCTCCCCTGGCTAGGGGATGGTACCACCCGCAGTGGGTTGGGTCTTCCCATATCAGTTAACAATTCTGACAAACCTCTGCAGACATGCTCACAGGCCAACCTAATTTAGATAATTCCTCACTTAAGATTCTCTTCCCAGGTGTTCTACTGTTATACCAAATTGACAATTCGAGAGTAACCATCATACTTGCCCTCCTTCCTCCCTCCTCCAGTGATTTAAAAACTCCTTATGCTAAGCAAGTTACTTCCTTAGATCATTCAGTCTTATTTTTCAAGCTCAGCATCCTATTTAGCAAACAAAACACCTTTCAAGTGGCCCATCCTTCGCAGTTGGGGATTACAGACAACAAATAGCATTTGATTTTTCCCATCATAGATATTTATTTTTTGGTTTGCATATGTGTGTTGATTCTATTCTAATATTTACATTATATGATTAGATTCTGAAGGAAGAGAGAGACGCCCACGTTTCTTCTGCCAGGCACCTTAGCAGGTCTATATTCATGGGCCTGATGTATGCTATTTTTCTTATGGATATATGCATGTACACATGTGTGCACATCCAGAAGTCAGAGGTCAGATTCAGGTGTGATTTCTTAGGCATGTCCACCTTGGGTTTCTGAGACAGGGTCTTTCACTGATCTGGACATCACCAATGAAAGCAGCCTGGATGGCCAGCAAGTCCCAGAGACCTGCTTCTGTCTGTCTCCCCAGTGCTGGGACCATAAACGCATGAGTGCTGGGGGCTGAACTCAGGTCCCCACACTTATGTGGCAAGCATTTTACCTACTGAGCAATATCACCAGTCCCTTACAGCTCATTTTAAATATTTACTTTCTTTTATTTACATGCATGTGTATATATGCCTGCATGACTGTGCACAATATGTATTCAGGAACCCACAGAGGCCAGAAAAGGAGATTGAATACCCTTAAACTGGAGTTACAGGTGCTTGTAACTCCGTGTGAGTGCTGGGAACCAAGCTTCTGTCCTCTGTTAAGAGCAACAAGAGCTATTGGATTAGGAGAGCTCTGGGCTAATCAATAGTTCAATTGATGGATTGAAATTTTAAATAGACTATGGCAAGTGGTGGAACTGTGGGTGGTAGAGTGTACTTAGGAAAAGTGAGTCACTAGAGTCCCTTTGAAGGGAAAATTTTGACCCCTGGCATGAAATGAATACCACAAAGTGAGTAGCTCTGTTTTAGTAGACAGACACTCATGCTGCCATTATGCTCTGTCTTATCACAAGCCACAGCAATGTACCAAGAAAACCATAAATGAAAACATAAGCCAAAAGAAATCTTCTCTTTAAGGTATTCTTTTGTGTATTTGTTATAATTATGAGTAGTCCTGGGTGAGGATGGTACTAATTGATCTTAACAGTCAACCTGACACAACTGAGGGATTATCTTTATCAGATCGGTCTGTAGGTATGCCTGTGGGGGGATTGTCTTGATCATCAATTGATATGGGAGGATACAGCCCACCATGGGCAGCACCATTCCCTAGGCAGGCACTTCTGAATTGTATAAGAAAGCCACCTAATTATGAGCCTGTGAGTGAGTCAGCAGGAAACAACCATCATAGATAGTTTCTGCCACACTTATTTGGTTGTAGAGTTCCTTAGTCATAGGTCATACCGTGTGAAAAAGTAAACACTCTTATCTTCAGGTTCCAATCTTGAGTTCCTGTCTTGATGACTCTCAATGGTGGTCTGTGACCTAGACGTATAAACCAAGTAAACTCTTTCTCTCCTCAAAGTTGCTTTCACCTGGAGTGCTTTCTCTTAGCAATAGAAATGATGAAACTAGAATTGCAGATGCCTGCTGTTCTTGATAACATGTCCTTTGCTTTCTCTCCAGCACTCACACTTGATATTCAGAAGTGTAAGATGGAACTACCAGCCCGCAGAATCCCACAACACAGAAAAAAATGGTTTAATACACATAGTGTTTAACTGAACTTTCACAGGAGCCCCAGGAGGTGGAGATCTCTTCCTAGACTTCCCATGCATATCAATGGTTCATTGATCTAACCAGGTCAAAAACAAAAACACACACTGGGGCTGAAGATGGAAGCAACTCTAATTGCTTTTGCTTTATTAATTCATTAATTCATTCATTCATTCATTTGGGCTAGCAATTCAACAATAGGGGTAAGCATGTTCCACTTCTTAGCACCAGCCCGTCTCTGCTTGGTTTTAAAAGACTGACCTTGCTCTCTACTTCACAGAAGAAGTTCCCCCTAAGAATTCATCTCCTGCCCACTCAAGCTTACCCAGTAGGGATTGAAGGTCTAAATGCAAAGTTCTTGCCCCACATTAGCTGAGAAGGGGTGGTATATGCCTATATTCTCCACACTCAGTAGGTAGAAGTAGAAGGGTTGTGAATTTGGGGTCAGCCTGGTCTATACAGTGACTTTGAAGTTACTCTGGGCTAGATGAAGAGTCTGAGGCCAATTACATAAGGAGACCCTGGAGAGAGAGGATGAGGGGGGAATTCTACCTGAAAAAAAAAATTATAGGAGTCCACTGTTAGAAATCAAATTCCTTCACTGGGTCCTGCATTAGCTTCTTTTCTGTATATTGTGATTAAAAACAAAAACCAAAAAAAACAAACAAAACAAAAAAAACCAAACAAACCAAAACCAAAAGCAGCTTAGAAATAAAAATGGTTTACTTTGGCTCCAGGTTACAATCCATCACATCCAAAGAGTCACAGCAGCAGAGGCTTGAGGTAGCTGGTTTTATCCCATCCAAAACATGGAATAGAGATCAAGAAAGCACACTTATAAGTGCTCAGTTCATTTTCTCCATGGGCGCACAGCCTAGGGAATGGTGCTGCCTAATTTTAGACTAGGTCTCCAACATAGATCAACACAATCAAGACCATCTCCTACAGATGCCCCACAGGCCAGCCTGATCTAGACACTTTCTCACTGAGACTCTCTTCCAGATGACTCTAGAGTGTGTCACCTTGACAATTAAAATTGGGCATCACAAGACCCCAACAGATCAAACAAGATGGAGACAAAATGGAACTAAGTTGTTGCTTGACCTGCTGAGAAATTAAGAGTGAGGTATTACCCACACTTCTCTCAGCAAGCAAGAGACTTAATGAAGTCTCTTCTATGTTAATCCTCATAGAAAAATGGAAAATAGCTCGATGTAGTCTGATTGTAACCGATCTACTCTTTCTCCCCACCCCTTCACCTTATAAGAATTCATCTGCTTCCCATGACTCTTTTTTTGTATATAAAACCCGCTTCCCCCCCCCCCCCCCGTGCCTGATAGTCTGGGAAGAGGAGTTGGCTGAATCTAGGATTTCAGGTAAAGCCAATTAAGATCTCTAAAATAGAATTATTGTAATTTTATCTTTTGACACCTGGAAATTATTCATACCCTGGGACACATTAAGTTATTACATGAACTTTCTAAATTCTAGCATGAATGGATTTAGGAGACAGGTACATTGTCAGTCACAGAGCAAAGCCCAGACACGAAGAGATTTGTCATAGAGGCATGTGGACAGGCCACAGGGGACCTGTAAACTAAAGTTTCCAGGAAAAAGTCACACCTGTACCAAAGATTCTACAAGAATGAATAACTCGTTAGAACTTTGTGATTGTGGAGTGTTGGAATGCCACAGAGTCAGAGTCATAATCACAATGGGCTATTTTTATTTCATTCATTGCCGACCTCTGTTTCTGACCGAACATCTTTATGACTACCAGGTGAAACCTTTTAGGTCATAGCAATTTAGCCGACCACTAGCTTCCATTAATCCAATAGCTGAGAAGGTCATCATACAGCATCTGAGACCTACTCAGAGATTTCCAAACTTGGCTGTGACCCACCTCCCCAATGTTCCCATCAATGTATTAGGCAAGTGCCTAAGCTTCTGTGTTGTTAGTTTTCTATTGCTGTGATAAAACACCAGGACTAGGACAATTTACAGAAGAAAGAGTGCATTTGGGCTAATAGTTCCTGATGGGTAAGAGTCCACAATGGTGGAGTAAAAAAAGACATGAAATCAGGAGCAGAGAGCTGAGGGCTCACATTTTGAACCTTGAGGAAAAATGAATAAGAATAAGAATAAGAATAAGAATAAGAATAAGAATAAGAATAAGAATAGGAATAAGAGGAGGAAGAAGAAGAGGAGGAGGAAGAAGAAGAGGAGGAGGAGGAGGAAGACAAGGAGGAGGAGGAGGAGGAGGAAGAGGAGAGAAGAGAACTTGCAAATCTTTAAACTCTCAAAGCTCACCTCCAGTGACATACTCCTAGCAAGGCCATGCTTCCGAGGCTTCCCCAAGCAGCACCACCAACTGAGGATCAAATATTCAAATGCCTGAGACTATAGGAAACATCTCATTTGAACTACCACAAATTATTTGCCTCTTGCTATCCAGGTTTGCGTTACTTCTTCCATGGCGTGACGTGTCAGTCAGAACATAGAATCAATGCTCCTGGGCCTTGTTCATTCCTATTTGGCTCAAACAAGTGTTTTCTGATTCCCTTTGGAGCAAGAATTGTATTTTGGTTGAACAGACTTGTAGCACAGAACTGAATAGAGCTGACCAGGGTGCTTCAAGACATTAACAGAGGGACCTGATGAGGTTCTGATTCTGGTTAGCTTTAATTAGAAACTTGATAAGATCTGGAATCACCAGGAAGAAATCCCTGAATGAAGGATTTCCTATATCAGGTTGGTCTGTGAACATGTCTGGAGGATTTTCTTGATTGTTAATTAATGTGAGTAGACCCAGCCCACTGTGAGTGGTACCATTCCCTAGGCAGGGCATCCTGGTTTGTAACAAAATGGAGAAATAAAGTGACAAGAAGTGAGAATTCATACATTTATTTTTTCTCTACTCTTGACTAGATATGATTAGCTGTTTGAACAGTTTGTTGTGACTTACAATGATGAACTGTGCTTTAGAATGATGAGTTAAAACAAACCTTGTATTCTCTTCCTTGTTTTCTGTTGGGATAAATTTTATCAGAGTAACAGAAATTAAACCAGGACATCATTTACTCTTCTCTAAAGACTTACACAAAAAGAAGACAAAGGTGCAGCTGAAAGGGAGAAAACAGCCAGAGAGAGGCTCAGGGAAGAGCATTCTACATGTACTGGTGACTTCACAGCCTCCTTCACATCTGCCCCCGTCTTGCTATCTTAAGTACAAAGGTTACATGTTGAAGAATGTCAATCATGAATATTTTGGAATCAAGTCTCCCTTTCAACTCAGTTATTATGCTAGACAGAGAAAATAGCTGGAATATAATTATGAATGATGTTCAAAATGAAATCTAACTTGTATTCTTCACGGGCCAGGGATCTTCTCTCCACTTCAATTAATGCAAAACACTGTATTTATTATGATCAAGTATGGAGCCATGTTATAAATACATAATCATGAATGAGGTAAGATGACTCTTATCTTCCTGGAATTTCCAGTCTGGGGCTCACAGATCTCTAGATGAGAACAAAGAAAATGATGGATATTGCAATGCACAATATTAAAACTGATGGAGAATCCAGGGCTAGTGTGGTAATTAGCTGTTTAACATTTAACTGCAACATAATACCTTCAGCAGGATACTTAGTGTCTTAGTTACTTTAGTTTCTCTTTTGTTTCTATGATAAAGTAATCTGACAGAGGCAACTTAAGGGAGAAAGGACTTACTCTAGGTCACAGTTCAAGGGTAGAAGTCAATCATAGTCACAAATCTGATGGAGTAGGAGCTTGAAATAACTGGTTACATTGTACACACATTCAAAAAACAGAGACTGATGAATGCATGTTTTCTCTTAGCACCCTTTCTTCTTTTTTATTGTCCATAATTCCAGCCAAGGCATAGTGCCACCCACAGTGGGCAGGCCTTCATACCTCAATTAACTAAGATATTGCTAAAAGGTATGCCTAGAGGTCCATTTGCTAAGTAGTTCTAGGTCTATCAAGTTAACAGTGCCAAACCTTCTTGCTTATCTTGTAGTTTGGGAGGTTAGACAACCAAACACCACAGAGCAGTGGAAACATAGGCATATATTTCTGTGTAGTACCTACCTCTCTTCAAGTTAACAGTATTCTTTCTGGGAGATACACCCAAGTAAGTACCAAATATAACCTAGTCACACACAAAAGCTGGACCTCTGAAAGCCATGGCAGGATTAAGTTGACATCGTCTTACCTTCATTTATGTTAAGTCTTCTGGGATTAATTTTTCTGTGAGTTGGTGGGGACACAGAAGGACGAGACAGACTCATCTCACAACTAAAGAAGCTTACATTCCAGTAGAACTGGTAGTTGTTTTGAGTTTGGGTGAAACATGAACAAAGCTACCAGGTATCAGCAGAGAAAGACAAGGCTATTCTGCAAAGGCTTGCCAGAGAAAAGGAAAGAGGAAGGGAAGAGAAAGGAATGAATGAGGAAGAAAGAAAGGAAGGAGGGAGAGAGGGAGGAAAGGAAGAAAGGAAGAATGGAGGGAGGGAGGGAAGGAAGGAAGGAAGGAAGAAGAAAGAGAGGCAGAACAGGTCCACTGGGGCCTCCAGCACTTAGGAGGCTGAGGCATGAGTACTGACATGACACTGAGGTTAGCCTAGTCTATACAATGAGTTTAGTCCAGCCTGGGCTACATAGTGAGGCCATGTCTCAAAATTAAAAGTAAAAAATACATCTAGGGATATAGCCTGGTGGTTAAGAGCCTGCCTAGAATCCCCAGCGAGGGAATAGGGCCGTGGCTCAGTGGTAAAGCACCTGCCTAGAATCCCCCAGTGAGGGGCTGTGGGCGTGGCTCAGTGGTAGAGCCCCTGCCTAGAGTCCCCCAGTGAGGGGCTGTGGGCGTGGCTCAGTGGTAGAGCCCCTGCCTAGAGTCCCCCAGTGAGGGGCTGTGGGCGTGGCTCAGTGGTAGAGCCCCTGCCTAGAGTCCCCCAGTGAGGGGCTGTGGGCGTGGCTCAGTGGTAGAGCCCCTGCCTAGAGTCCCCCAGTGAGGGGCTGTGGGCGTGGCTCAGTGGTAGAGCCCCTGCCTAGAGTCCCCCAGTGAGGGGCTGTGGGCGTGGCTCAGTGGTAGAGCCCCTGCCTAGAGTCCCCCAGTGAGGGGCTGTGGGCGTGGCTCAGTGGTAGAGCCCCTGCCTAGAGTCCCCCAGTGAGGGGCTGTGGGCGTGGCTCAGTGGTAGAGCCCCTGCCTAGAGTCCCCCAGTGAGGGGCTGTGGGCGTGGCTCAGTGGTAGAACCCCTGCCTAGAGTCCCCCAGTGAGGGGCTGTGGGCGTGGCTCAGTGGTAGAGCCCCTGCCTAGAGTCCCCCAGTGAGGGGCTGGGGGCGTGGCTCAGTGGTAGAGCCCCTGCCTAGAGTCCCCCAGTGAGGGGCTGGGGGCGTGGCTCAGTGGTAGAGCCCCTGCCTAGAGTCCCCCAGTGAGGGGCTGGGGGCGTGGCTCAGTGGTAGAGCCCCTGCCTAGAATCCCCCAGTGAGGGGCTGGGGGCGTGGCTCAGTGGTAGAGCCCCTGCCTAGAATCCCCCAGTGAGGGGCTGGGGGCGTGGCTCAGTGGTAAAGTGCTTGCCTACCATATGAAAGGAAACAAAAAGAAGGAAAGAGTAGAGCGCTTCATGCTTGCTTCAGGGCTCCTAGGCCAGCACCCTCCATCCATGCTCCTTCCGCAGGATACCATGCCAGAAAGAACGCTGCACTTCTTCCAAATTCTCCTCTCGGTAGAGACAACCCACAGTAGTAAACACAAATGGCTTTGCTAAATGCAAACCCATTTTTTTCTAATACCCAATGGGTAAAAATCAAACATTTCATTTTTTCCCCCAAAGAGTATTATAATAATCGATCAAAAATGTTAGACACCCTACCAAGATGTTAACACTCAAAAGAAAATCACCATAACTCAAGGTTGGAAAGGAATTAAAAAATAAAGGCTTTACATTTTTAAAACCAGGTCATTCGGTTATAAAAAATACATTTAAATTTCTCTTAGATCAAAGGAAAAAAAAATAATAAAACCTGGAGTCATACACAGTTTAGAAAACAGCGATAAGTCTAACCCTCGAGTAGAAACTCAGGAGCTGTGGCACCCTATCAGCACCAGAAGGAGCCTACAAAGCATTAAATGGTTTAGCTATTAAGCAAAACAAAAGGGAAACAAATAAACTAGGCTTTCAGTTCAAAAGGATGGAAAGTGAGCAAAGCAGGCTCGAAATGGGAGCGGTGGGGGGAACAAAACAAATTTGTAGGACTCATGCAGAGAAGGAGGGGATTTAAAAAAAATGGGAGCTGCTCCCTCGAAAGAGTTTAAAAATTCAATCGCATTTTTAAAAGGAAAGACGAACAATGCATTTATATTTGGGGGATGGAGAGGAGGGCTTTAGCCACGCATAAAGAGGCAAATATTTTAATAAGGGAAGAAATGTCAAAACAGTGAACACTCTGAGGCAGCAGAAAACTGGCAGAGAGGGACACATTAGATGCCTGCAGAGCTTGTTGAGAATCCCCAGGCACACAGGTCCCGGACCCAGAGAGGCTCAAGAATAGAATGGCTCTGTTTTCAGAAGATAGAAAAATGCTGCACAGTTTAAAGTAGTCAGGCATCTGACTACCTGACAAACAAATTGAGTTTTTTAAAAAGGGGAGATGGGGGTGGGCTGGGAATAGGAAAATGGCTCAGTTGGTATAGTGCTCGCTTTGCAAACATGAAACCCCTGCATTTGATCCCCAGAACCCAGGTTAAAAAAAAAAAAGCCAGATGTGGTTGTGCATATCTGCAATCCCAGCATTGGAAAGACAGAGCCAGCAAGATCCTCAGTGCTCAACAGCTAGCCAGCCTAGATGACTTGTTGAGCTCTAGATTCATTGAGAGACACCCCCCACACACACACACACCACCACCACCACCACCATCACCACTAAACCCTATAAGGTGAAGAACAGCTGAGGAACACACCCAATGTTCACCTCTGTCCCACACATACACATACATATACACATCTGTACACACAGACACTGAATAAGAAAAGAAAAACATTTTTTACTTTTAATTTTATATGTATGGTAGGTTATGGGCATGTGTATGCTTGTATGTGTGTATGTGTGTATATGTGTGTTGGTGGGTGTATGTATGTGTGTTTATCTGTATGTTTGTGGTGTGTGTGTGATGAGTTTGTGGATCTGTGTGTGTGTGGATGTGTGGGAATGTGTATGTGTAGTGTGTGTGTGTGTGTGTGTGTGTGTGTGTGTGTGTGCTTGTAGGCCAGAAGAGGGTGTTAGATCCTCTGGAACCATAGTTACAGACCACTCAATTTGAGTGCTAGAAACTTAGGCACTGAACCCAGGTAGGATGGAGAGCCAGCTTAGCAGCAAGTGTTCTTAACCACTGAGCCACCTCTCCAGCTGCAATGGATGCCACTATATTTTAGATAATCTATTAATGCAATTCCAACTTGTGATAAAAGGGAAAAATATAATCTCTTAAGTAAACACCTCAAACATGCAAATCACTTATTCCATTGTTCTCAAGAACAACTTGTAGCAAATTGCAGAGACAGTTTCCCTAACCTGATATCCGTTTAAGACAAGCAAGCAGGGCGAGTGGTAACAGCGACACACTCAAGGCAACCCCATTAAGTCAAGAATGAGCTGACGAGGTAAGAATGTCATTAATACTCGATACTGGGTTGCAGACTGCAGTTAAGACAAAAACTGTTAAAACGTAATGAGAGGAAGCAAAGGGAGGAAATCACACTTATTCGTACATAATGTGATTAGCTTCCTGGGAAAAACAAGAAACCAGAAAAACAACAAGAATTATTAGAATGTATCAAAGAGTTTGGGAAATAGGCCATTGTTGGTTTTTGTTGTTGTTGTTGTTACTATCTTCTTTATAAATTATGTAATGTCTGTCTGTCTGTGCCTATCTTTGTGCCTGTGTTGGCCATTGTCAGCAGAGGCCAGAGTTGTTAGGTTATAACGACTGGGGTTGTTATAAGTCCTTGTAGAGTTATAAGTAGTTGTAAGCTGACAGATATGGGTGCTGGGAGCCAAACCTCTGCAAAAGCTGTAGCGCCATCCCTCTAGTTCTTATATCTTTCTTCTGTAAAAAAAAAAAAAAGTGTGTGTGTGTGTGTGTGTGTGTATGTATGTATGTATACAGGTATATGTATGTACATATGTATGTATGCATGCATGCATGTATATATGTATGCATGAACGTATGTTCTGTGTGTTTGTGTGGACATACACATGACATGGCTTGCATGTAGAGATCAGGGGGCAGTGCCTGTCCTCGCCCTCTCCCTTGTTTGAGGCAGGGTCTCAGGTTGTTTACTGCGGCATACATCAAACTGGCTGGCGCTCGGACTTCTGAGGATTCTCCTCTCTGTCTCCCTTCTTGCTATGGAAGGACAGGTAATATGTAGCTTCCTGGGATCTGAACTCAGGTCCTGGTACTTGAATGGAAAGTGTTTTATGCACTTTCACTGAAGCAGAGCAGGCATACGGGAATGAACACGTCTCATGTGCTTAACCCACCAGTTTCCTCAGCCTGAACTCATCGATTTAAACCATCATCACAGGCAAGAAATGACAGATGATTACTTTCCCAGAATCCCTTTCTTGTACTTTCCTGGACATTTCCCCTGCTTACTAATGTCCAACGCTGCAGATTATTTTGTCTTATATTTGAAAATCACTTATGTTTAAAAGCACATTATTCAAGTATGACAGATATACATATATACGTGTATATACATGTATATATATGTATATCTGTCATACTTGAATAATATATGATACATATATATATATACACATATATATATATGAATCAAATTGTGTATGCACTCATTTGTACCCAAATCTGCCTAGATTTTCTGATTAGATATTATGTTTGATACACACACACATATTATAGTTTTCATTTTGAAATGAAATCATATTTTCAGATGATTCCATAAAATACTGCTTCATGAAGTAAGAACTATGTGCCTCAGCTGAAGGTTAGCAGAGATCTAAAAGACCCCTGAAAACAGAAACGCAAAAGCTGAAGTGGTATGTTTAAAAAAACAAAGTTGAAGCTATACTCCAGATCATAATAGAAGGATAAAAGAGAAAAATAAGAGAGTAAAGAAGAAAAAAAAGACCTCCCACCACAAAAAATAAAGCATAAGTTCATAAAAAAATGGTTCAACACTCAAGTTCCAAAAGTGGAACACGCATACATACACACACACACACACACACACACACACACACGTACGTGCAAGCACACATGGTGGGGGTAATGTAATAAATATAGAGAAATTATCATTGAAACATTCCTTCTGGGTATCCAGCCCAATAGATAAACAGAATCCACTCCAGAACCCACTACCATGAGAGCAGAGCAGTTGAGAATACCTGGAATACAGGGATTTCAAAAGAGGAAGGGGTGGACCACACTTAAATAACTGGGAACAGGCTGGCTCTGGAATTCTCAGTGGCAGTGCTGTTAGAACACAGTAGAATAATAGAGTCTCAGATTCTAAGAGAAGAATCACTCAAACTTGGAGTATGTCATTCAAAAATTTAAGACGTGAACAGACTAAATTACTTAAAGATGCACATTAATAACGTGAGTAAAATAGAAAGAAAAGAGAGATAAAGAAAAGGGGGAAGAGGAAGACAAAGGATAGGGGAATGAAGAAAGGAAGGAATGAGGGAGGGAGGGAGGAAGGGAGAGAGAGAGAAGAAAGAAAATGGGGTGAGGAAGGAAGAAAATATAGGGTACAGGAAATCCATCAAAGAAGAGAGAGATGCCCAGATTGCTGTCAGCAGACAATACATCCTCATAAAAGGGGGCTGCACACCCGACACTTCCTTATGGAGATCAACCCATAAGTAAAACACCCAAGGTACTTATGAGAAGAAACACAGAGATGTAGCAAAAAGCCAGGGGATAATGCACCAGAGAAAACTAGATCAAGAACACAGTAAGCCAGAGAACACAAGGCAAAGATAAGCCTGGGGAGGGGTGGGTATGTGAATAAAAGGGAAATAACCCTAGAGCATCATGTGGATGGGATGTAATTGTTAAGCATTAAAAATGATATAAAAACTGATATAAAAACAGTGGGGAGGTAGTAGGAAGTGGGGGGGGGATGTCATACGATACTCAATAATTAGTCTTTGTCCCAGTTGCTGACTGTGCGTGCTAGTTTTCTGTCAACCTGACACAGTCTATAGTCATTTGAGAGGAGGAAATCTCAGTTTAAAAATGTCTCCATAAGATCTGGCTCTAGGCTAGCCGGTAGGGCATTTTCTTTAATTAGTGATTGATAGGGAAGGCCCAGCCCATTGTGGGTGGGGGCATTCCTGGGCTAGTGGTCCTGGATTCTATAAGCAAGCAGGCTGAGTAAGCCACAAGGAGCAAGCCAGTAGCAGCACCCCTCCATGGCCTCTGCATCAGCTCCTGTCTCTAGGTTTCTCTGCCTTGAGTTCCTATCCTGACTTCCTCGGTGATAAGCAGTGATGTGGAACTGTCAGCCAAATAAACCCTTTCCTCCCCCAAGTTGCTTTAGGTCTTGGTGTTTCATCACATCACAGTTACCCTGACTAAGACATGGACATAGTGCTTCTTAGATTCTCCTGAGTGGTAAGGGTGTCTGTCTCTTGTAAGCTGATGGCAAAAACTCTTATCCAACACCACTTCTTCCGTTGGTGTCTTGCATTTGTATTGTATGATAACCAGTGATGGCTCAGGAAGTGTTTTCTTGAGTTCTGCATTACTCTAGCAAAGCAGGAAGCCTGAAGGGAGGATGTGTAGACTGAATTCCTAGGCAAGTTGGACCCTGAAGCACGGGTAAATCTCTGGAGACCTGACACTTGCCAGGGGTGTTGAAATGAAGCCATTCTTTCCAGACTAAATCTTTAAACCTTTGGAGTGTGACGTTAACACTGCATAGTTACTTACTGTCAGGATTGAATAGAATCATAGGGAGCCCAATTAGTGTCAGACAACCCGAGAGCCCGAGTTAATTCCTTATCTACCACAGAAAGAAAGTTCAGAAGCAAATTTCCAACTCTCATAAAAACACACTGCACAACAAGACTATGTTAGACCAAAAACACCACACAAAATCAGGCCCAGTGGTTCGAACCTGTAACCACTACACTCAGGTAGTTGAAGCAGGAGGATTGCTGTGAGTTCAGAGCCAGCTTGGGCCACATGGTAAATTCTTGCTTCAGAAACCTAAGGTAAAAATAAAGGACTGGGGAGATAACTCAGTCAGTTAAGTGTTTACCTTGGAAGAATAAGGACTGAGGTTCAGCAGAACCAAGCGAAAAGTAGCTGTGTATCCTTGTGATTCTAGAACTGGGTAGGTAGAGACTGGGGGATCCCTGAGGCTGGCTAGCTAGCCAGCCTGGTCTACTTGGTAGGCTCCAGACCAGTGTCTCAAAACACACACACACACACACACACACACACACACACACACACACACACACACATACATACACACTCCACATATACATGTGGACATTGTACATGTATATACACAAACACACTCACACATACACACTCCACATACACATGTGGACACTGCACATCTATACAAGCACACACACACACACACACTCATACATACACACTCACACATACACATTCCACATACACATGTGGACACTGCACATCTATACACGCACACACACACATACACACACTCACACATACACACTCCACATACACATGTGGACACTGCACATCTATACATGCACACACACACACACACACACATATACACACACACACATACACACACACATACACACACACACACACACACACACACACACACACGGAAAGATTTAAGTAACCATAGCATAACTGTATAGCTGGAGAGTAGGCAAAACCTCACAGAATATACACTTGACTCTTGAGATGCACACACATACTTTTTTTTATATGAAAGTAAAAAAAAAAAAAGTAAAATATGTACCACCTTCATAAAATATTGACAGCGGTTATCACTGGACGGCATGGTAACTAATTATCTAATCCT
Organism: Arvicanthis niloticus; assembly: GCF_011762505.2. Classification (NCBI taxonomy): domain Eukaryota; kingdom Metazoa; phylum Chordata; class Mammalia; order Rodentia; family Muridae; genus Arvicanthis; species Arvicanthis niloticus. The sequence continues at coordinate 21,432,172 of NC_133432.1, forward strand.
CTGTTGTATTTTTAATTTTTACAATGAATATTAAATTTACAGTGAACACCATATAAATTTTACAATGAACACATCGTTACAGGCAGTTTTATCACATGATTTTAAAAGTCTCTGGGCTCCTAGTCTCTACCCTTGTTCTTGTTAGCTGGCCTGGAAGATGACATCTGAGAAAAAAAAAATCCTCTCCCCTTTCTGAATCTCTACAGACAATTTAGGAAGTTCTAATTTTATGGCTGTCAGCTGCTTCTCCACCCTCCTCAAATCTTCAGTTTTGAAGTCTCTGCGACTTCAAGTTTCTTTAAGCAAGTATCCCTGCTTCTTGGAGATGACAGGCTGTGTGGAATTTGATTTCCTGGGCATAGTAACACTTAAGAAAGTACTACAGGGTTTGATGAACAAGGGTAAGGACACCCCACTTCACAGGAACCTTGCTAATCAATCCTGCTGTCTCACTGAGTGACTTTTGCAAGCTCTTGGTCTTGGAGATGAAAGAATTTAAGGAGGAGACTAAGAAGCTTATAGAACAGCTTGTGAGCATGGAGAGCAAATGCCCTGAGCATCAGGGCTCAGTGTTCAGGGAAGAAAGAAAATAACACCCTTTTGTGGTTTTGAGACAGGGTTTCGGCATAGCACAGGATGCATAAGCATCCTTTACCGCACATGTCGTCTCTTCCTCCACCTCCTGAGTGCTTGGACCGGTGTGTGCTAGCATGCCCTGTTTATGTACCGCTGGGGATGGATTCACGTCTTCCCATATGCTAGATGAATGCAACTAATTGACCTACAGCCATACTTTTCTCAGAATATGAGTTAAAGATAATCACGGAAGGTGAAGTGAGGAATATGGATCTTTTTTCTTTGTATTCCTTGTTGCTAGGGTGCATGGTTGTTTTCCTCCTGGGGTGAGGTAGCCCTTGGGCATGAAAGTGGCATTCCATATTGAGCTTTAGTAATATTTAGTGTGGTGGTTTGAATGTGACCTAGCTCCTATACACCCATGTGTTTAAACACAAGGTTTCTGCATTGCAGTGGCAGAAAGAGGGAAGTGGGGGAAGGAGATGGGAGTAAAAAAATGACAAAAATTAATTATAGTGAATATAGGAGTCTCTCAAACTATCTATCTATCTATCTATCTATCTATCTATCTATTTATTTATTTAATGTGAGTACACTGTAGCTCTCTTCAGACACACCAGAAGAGGGCATCTGACCCATTACAGATAATTGTAAGCCACCATGTGGTTGCTGGGAATTGAACTCAGGACCTCTCTAAGAGCAGTCAGTGCTCCTAACTGATGAACCATCTCTCCAGCTCCTCAAATAGTTATTTTTAAAAGCCAAACTTTTAAAGCTTCTACTACTAGCCCCCAGCATGACTTCTAAAAGAATCTCGGCCAGACTCATAAAGAAACAGGGCTCAAAAATGTGCCTTTTAGGGTATGCATTGATTTCTAAGAATCTGGGATGCAGTGTGGGCAATCTGGAAACCCTACACAGAGGCTGATTCCAGGAAGCAATGCTTCAAGCTGCATGGAAAACAGGGGACCACACACAAGACCCATGGAGGACCAAAAATGCTGGTGTTGCCAAAAAGCCTTTGAAGTACTGAGGTGATCACCAAAACCCAGGCCCTGACTGAGTTTCCACCCTTAAGGCTCTTTTGTAAGCAGTTTTGTGTCAAAAGCCAGGATTCTGGTTGGCTGCCCCAAAAGGGTAGATGTCGGGATCACCTATCCTGATATACCAACTGTTGTCTTTATTTCGGAACAAACCATCCTATAGTTCAGACTGGCCTCAAACTCACTATGAACCTGAGAGTGGCCTTGAACTCCTGATCCCCCTGTCTCCACCACCTAAGTGATGGGATTACAGCTGTACTCCACCACAACCGGATTCACTTCAAGTAATGAGTGCCACTTCTCAGCTTACAACACTGGGATCAGAGATAACTTCTACCAAGGTTAACCAGGATCCCAGCTGAGTTTATAGCATGCATATGAGGGCGCAAGAAAGGAGGCAGTCCCTGAGAACCGGGACAAAGATTGAGGGCGGGCTGATGAAAGAGGTCTCCAGGCTGTGCCCCAGCTTCTCCCAACCTCTGATCAGGGGAAGTAGAGAGGAGCTTCAGGGAGCTGCTGTTTTCAGTGATCTCCTGCTCTTTGGTCTGGAAATGAGGCCACAAACCAGCAGGGAAGCAGATCCCGTGACTTTCTCTGTGGGGGCAGGGTGGCCTCTGCTCTAAGATGCAGCCAGCTCACTAATGTGTTTCTCAAGTTTCTTACCTGTCCTTGTGAGTGTGTGTGTGTGCATGTGTATTATGACAGAAGAGTATTATATCTGATATGATATCTTCCTCTTCCTTTATTTATTTGTTTTCTTTTCTCCTTTTTTTTTTTTTTTTTTTTTTTAGTTTTTTTGAGTTTCTCTGTGCAGCCCTGACTGTCCTGGAACTTACTCTGAGACTAGGCTGTCCTGAGACTCACAGAGCATCTGCTCAGCATCATTCTCTATTTCTGAACTTGGAGGTCACTGATTTCGCTTCACTAGCTGGGTCTAGAACCCCTGCTCACTCCAGCTCTGGGATTACAAACACTTGGCAGCCTTTGTGTGGGTCTGGAGAGTGGAACTCAGGTCCCCATTCTTGCATGGAAAGCATTTTACCACCCGAGCCATCTCCCCACTCCTTTGCATCTTTTTAAAAGAGATGATGGAAGAGCCAGAGCCTAGGGCCCCTGTGTCTATATAGAAAGGACAGGTGTGACACAGCTCAGACTCAGGGGCCTGGTGTTATACATGTTTAATCCTGGCATTCAGAAGACAATGTGATGCAGATGTCTTAGGTCATCCTGGTGAGGGGTCAACAAAAGTAGCTCCCAAGTCACTCTCTTTTTTCTCCTTCCCTTCTCCCTCTTGCTTCGCCCACTCACACCAGCCGGAAGTACACTGTAGCTGTCTTCAGACACCCACATGAGGGCATCAGATCTCATTACAGATGGTTGTGAGCCACCATGTGGTTGCTGGGATTTGAACTCATGACCTCCTAAAGAGCAGTTGGTGCTCTTAACCATTGAGCCATCTCACCAGCCCTCCTGAGTTTCTTATACTACAGGAATCAAGAAAGGAGGAAGCATATGGCAAGATGGGGCAATGACATGTCTCTACCCTAAGAACTACAGGCACATTCCAGCGATGTCCATGCACAGAGCAGAAGTGAACTGTTGTGTTGTTCTCCATGGGGGCTGTGGATGGAGTGTGCCTCACAGATGGCCTCATAGTCTCCATCTGGGGCATCCTCACCAAGGGGAACATGATGCTCCACGAAGCCATGAGGCAGGAGGCCAAGCGCTTTAGTCCTTCTGCTCAATGTCTGTGGGAGGGAAGGCGGAGGTGGAACTGGAAGCCACAGGAACAGCTGATGGCTGTTCCCTGAGGGGGGAAATGGGGTTGCAGCTGAGGCGGGAATGGCAGGGGGACCAGGACTGAGTCTCAAGGGATCTGCAGCTAGGAACTGCTACAGAGAACTGAGTCAGAGGATTCCTGATCCAAAGGTTACATATGAGCCCAACTGTGAATGTCTGTCAGGAACACTGCAGTACGGGGGTAATCAGCCTAGCTAGGGACGATGATACAGAGAAGGAAGGATGCCACAAGTCCTGAGGAGTTTTCCCTTTGGTCACTGGTGTAATACACTCATTTGTCCCCAACATCCCACGAAGCCTTTCTAAGAAAGCTGGGAAAGACAGTAAGCAGAGTGTAAGAAGCCCTATGAGTCAGGCTCAGAATTTCTAAAGCCTTATGTACAAACTTGGGGAAAGGAGAATGGCTCTAGGGTTGGTCACTTGCCTAGGATCCCCTAGTGAGAGGCTAGGGATATAGGGAGTGGGAGTGGGGGTGGCTAAGTGGTAAAGCATTTGCTTAGAATCCCCAGTGAAGGGCTGGGAATGTGGGGAGCTGGGGGCATGGCTCAGTGGTAAAACACTTAAGTAGAATCTACCTTTGAGGGGCTAGGGGTGTTGCTCAGAGGTATAGTATTTGCCTAGCAGTGCAAGACTCTTACCCAAACACACACACACACACACACACACACACACACACACACACACACACACACTAAAATAAAATAGAAAGAAAGAAAGAAAGAAAGAAAGAAAGAAAGAAAAAGAAAAGAGAAATCAAACTCACAACTTGAACCAAGCTGACATCAGACTGGAAATGCAGCTGACTTCCAGAGGAAAACCTTTCCCGGAACTCATCCAGGCAAGGGAGACATCAGAGCTGCTTCTACCTCCAAACAGCTCACCTGTAAGCCCAGCCCTCCCACAGGCAACACAGCTACCACAGTAGGAAATCCAGTTGATAAAAGACATTGGAGGAACATTTCTCTGCTTCTTCCTTTAATGGAGAACTTCTTAGGCATCTCTGAGGCCATTGAACTTGCACTGACATCAGACTCCAAAATACTGCCCAGGGCACCCAACCAAGTCTATGAAGGGCCTCCCGTGAGGATGAGTTACACCTGGCCTCACACATTTCCTGTTCTCAAGAGCCTTTGAAGGGCCCACTGCACAAGCAAGTTTGTGTGGTGGTTATGCTACTACTAACAGTTAAACAAGCTTGTCACAACCTTTATCCAGCCTGAGAATGTGCCAGAACAATGACTTCATGTTACAGGAGCCCAGAGTTCTCACAGGGAATGAAGTAGATTGCTCCTGACTGCCACTGTGCCTGGTAGCAGCAGTTATTTTTAGAGTCACTTGGGCAACAACAACAAAAAAGAGAGACTATAACCTATAATTCCAACTAGATGTAGCAAGGTGTCAGCCCACATTTTCCTAGTTTGAGAAAGTTGGCTGGACACTGCTAGGGTCTTAAAAATTCATTGGGAACAATAGGATGAAAACATTGTATGATATTTGAAAAGACGTTGGAAGATCCACCATCAGACTTTACCAGCTTCCTAAGTACTAAAGTAAAACTTCGTTTCCTTTCTTCCCTATCTTTTCCCCTTTTGCAATTCAACCACAGGCCTTATACATGTTAGGCAGGTACTCTGTTTCTGAGTGACATTCCAACCCCTCCCTGGGGGATTCTAGGCAGATGCTCTACCACTAAGCTATGCCCCCAGCCACTCACTGGGGGATCCTAGGCATGTGCTGTACCACTGAGCCACGCCCCCAGCCCCTCACTTGGGGATCCTAGGCATGTGCTCTACCACTGGGTCACACCCCTAGACCCTCACTTGGGGATTCTAGGCAGATGCTCTACCACTGAGCTATGCCCCAAGCCACTCTCACTGGGGGATCCTAGGCATGTGCTGTACCACTGGGCCACACCCCTAGACCCTCACTTGGGGATTCTAGGCAGGGGCTCTACCACTGAGCCACGCCCCCAGCCCCTCACTGGGGGATTCTAGGCATGTGCTGTACCACTGAGCCACACTCCCAGTCCTTTACTGATGGATTCTAGGAAAATACTCTACCACAAAGCTACAGTCACTGTTTTTACCAAGTAATATAGCCTGTGCTTGAGGTCATTCTGTAGCCCACATTGTTCTCTAAATTGCAGTCTTCTGCCTCAGCCTCCCAAGGAGCTGGCATGACAGGTGTGCTGGTTTGAATATGCTTGACCCAGAAAGTGGCACTCTTACAAGGTGTGGACTTCTTGGAGGAAGTGTGTCACTGCAGGGATGAGCTCTGAGACTCTTCTCCTAGCTGCCTGGATGATAGTCTTTTCATGGTTGCTTTTGGATCAAGACATAGAACTCTCAGCTCCTTCTCTAGCAGTTTGTCTGCCTGGACACAGGTCAGTGTCTTGTTTCCCACCTTGATGATAATGAACTGAATCTCTGAACCTGTAAGCCAGCCCCAATTAAATGTTGTTCTTTATAAGAGTTCTATTGATCATGGTGTCTCTTCACAGCAATGGAAACCCTAAGTAAAACAGAAGTTGGTACCAGTGGGATATTGCTGTAGTAGACCCGACCATGTTTTTGTTTGGAGGAACATAGATTTGGGGACTTTGGATTTGGAAAGCAGTGGAATGCTTTAAGTGGGACTTAATGGGCCATCCTAGTAGGAATACGGAAGATATTGATGCCAAGGGTGATTTGAACTCTGGAGATCATTCTTATGACGTTTTGGTGAAGAATATTGCTGCTTTTTGCCATTGTCTGAGAGTCTGCCTGAGGCTAAGGTAAAGAGATTCATGTTAGTTGCATCAACAAAGGAAATTAAAAAAAAAAAAAAAAAAAAAAAAAAAAAAAAAAAAAAAAAGGCCCAGCATAGGCTTTGTCCTCTGGTTTACGCTCATGAACAGCATTTCGATCAAGCATAGCAAGCTTAGAAAGAAAAAAAAAATACAAAACATATGGTTCAAGTAATAAAAGGGCACCAGGAAATGCAATGAAGCTAACTAAATCCTGTGTTCAGGGATATTAAACAGATTAAGGGAGTGGTGGCTTTGGAGGAAGATCCCACTCAGCCAAGTTTATTGTTTTATGTTTTTGCAGTCAAACTGAGATAGTCATAGCTAGGCGTTACTATTACCTGGTTATTGTTTTCATTCGGACTTTTCATCTGAAATAAACTACAATCCAGAAATGGAGGGCTCACCTGTGACCAAAATCTTGAGATTGGAAGACACAGGCTTTTAATCTAGATCTTGAGGAATTGTAACAATAAAAAGCTTAGGCCCAGGCATGGTGGTACACACCTTCAATTGCAGGAGACAGAGGCAAGCAAATCTCTGCATTCAAGACCAGCCTGATACAGAGCAAATCCCAAGTAGAGAAAAGTTTAGGTCCAGGCCTGATGTTATACATGTTTAATCCTGGCATTCAGAAGACAATGTCATGCAGATGTCTTAGGTCAAAGTCAGTCTACAGAGTCAAGTCTACAGCCAAGCTTAGGCAGTGAAGGAGTTTGAAAACAGAAAGCTGGTGATAATGTAATAGAACAGGGGGACCATGTTCCAACTCCGGCACGCAGCAGAATGTGGCAACTTCAGTCATGTAGTTCTGGCTTTAGAGTCCAGAATAGAAGGGACTACTGGGACAACTGATGCTGGTTAGCTGGAGCTAAGAAATTAGTGGTGATTAAGAAGAGACCAGCATCACTGAGGTACAATCTTCTGGGAAGTGTTTTCTGAGAGCACAAAGAAGCTGTGTTCTAGAGATAACCAAGGTTATATACCTCATGCTGCAGCTGGACTTGGTAATGTGTAAGAGTCACCCAGGTAGTATTGGTTTTGAAGGCACGAAGGAAGGGGTTATGAAGAGCATCTGAGTCTTGGCACTGTGAGAGGCCAGGGAAGGCCATTGGTAAGGTGTAGCTTCAGTAGCAGTTGATGGCCCAGGACTGAAGGGGCCATGATGCAAAGAAGTGTAGGCCTGGTACCATGAAGGGAGCCTATGAGAGGCTATTGGTGAAGTGTAGTTGCAGTGGAAGACTCCTGAATATTGGAGATACTAGTACCATGGGATGATCACCAAGAACAGCAGAAGCAGTGGAATAGAGGCAATCAGAGTCTGGAAAGCTACAAAGGGCAGAGCTGGATGTGACCCAAGCCATTTGGAGGAGCCCAGAAGATCATGTGTGGAAGTTGCATTGGAGACCCCAAGATGTTAGAAATGCCAGAGCCATGGGATACCTGCTGAGGAAAGCTGTGAACAAGGAGTGGAGTCAACCCACAAGAAAGAAGTTTGTTGCAGTTGACAAAGATGAAAAGAGTTGTAGCTCTGAAGAGTGCTCTGACATCAGACATGGAGATGCAGAGTTTGGAGTTTGCCCAGCTGGATTTTGCTGTGGTCCAGTATTTTCTCACTATGATGTTCTGGAATGGTAATATATATCCTGTGATGTAGGAAGTATGTGATCTGCTTTTCAATTTTGATTTTATAGGGGATTACAGTTAAGTGATTGGATGAATCTCAGAAGAGACTTTGAACTTTAGACGTTTAACATGGTTGAGACTGCTACAGACTATGGAGACTTTTGAAGTTGGACTAAATGTAGTTTTCATTATGCTCTGGCCAGGTATGGTTCCCATAGATTCATGTGTTTGAACAAGCCTATGGGAGCCAGGGAGCAGAATGTGGTGGCTTGAATATGCTTAGTCCAGGGAGTGGCACTATTAGAAGGTGTAGCCTTGTTGGAGGAAGTGTGTCACTGTGTAGGCAGGCTTTGAGGGCTCCTAGGCTCAAGCTCTGCCCAATGTGGAAAATAGTCTTCTGGTTTCCTTAAGATTAAGATGTAGAACTCTTGGCTCCTCCAGCACTATGTCTGCCTGAACACTGCCATGTTTCCCATCTTGATGATAATGGACCGAACCTCTGAACCTGTAAGCTAGCACTAATTAAATGTCCTTTATAAGAGCTGCCTTGGTCATGGTGTCTCTTCACAGCAATAAAAACCCTAACTAAAGCAACAGGCGTGTGCACTGTTTCCAGTTCTGCTTACTTCCTTCTTGACCTAACATAAGTGAGATGATTATATATTCTTACATTGCAACAAACAGGAAAGTAGGCAAGGTCTGGCTTCAAAGCCAGATTTGTAGCTACAACACCTGTTTTTTTAAATGTAAGGTTTAGTAAGAACCACGGTAAAGTTGTTAACTACTTTCTAGGTTGCTGTGTCCAAATATGTTAGCTTTAATTGTCAACTTGATAAATAATCTAATTATAATAATCTAAAATAATTTAATTGTCAACTTGATAAAACCTAGAGTAATTTGAGAGGGGAGCCTCAGATGAGGAACTGTGATTAACAGATTGACCTGTGAGCATGTCTTGATTGTTAATTGATGCAAGAGCATTCATCCCACAACTGGTAGCACCATTCCCTAGGCAGGCTATGTAAGAAAGCTAGCTAAAGCATGAGCCTGTTAGCAAGCCAGCAAGGAGCTCTCCATCACCAGAGGGAGTGAAAAGGAAGCTAGCCCAAGTTACGTTTCTGCTCTGAACTCAAGCAGAGAGTCATACAAATATACCTTTCGGGCTTTGAGACTGGAGGAGTAAAATGAGGAATGGGAAGAAAAGACAGGAGAAGGAAAGCATGTGGGAGGGTTAGGAACATAACACATTCTGGAGTTATCTGGAAAAAGGATTGAGGCTCATGTATGGGGTGCAGGCTTGTCATCTCAGCTATTTAGAAGGCTAAGGCAGGAGTGTTGAGGGTTTGAAGCCGTCCTGGACTTCACAGTGAGTTTGACATCAGTCAGGGAAACTTAAGAGACCCCATCTCAAAATAAAATCAAAGGTCTGCAGACCAACATAGTTTAGTGGGACATGGTCCTGGATCCAATCCCCAGTACTATATAGAGGAATGAACAAAATAAACGCTGTAGGGGCTGGAGAGACAGCCAAGTGGGTGAGAGTGCTTGTTATATGGCCTAAGGATCTGAGTTTGAATCCTCTGCACCCACATAAAAAGAAGGATTTGGCAGCTGCACACAGGCCTGTGATCTTAGTACCATGAGACAGGGACAAGAAGAACCCTGGGACCTGACAGCCTCTTAGCCTAGCTCCAGATGTAGTGGGAGACCTTGTCTCAAGCAAATAAGGTAGACAGTGATAGAGTGGGTTACCTTATGTCCTTTCCCATGCCCTCTGCAAACCTGCACACACACACACACACACACACACACACACACACACACACACACACACCAAACAAAAAAAAAATGAAAATGGCTGCAGCCTACATTTCCCACAGCTGGACCCAATCTCCTGCAACAGAGGAATCAGAATCCCATTGATCTCCCTCTGCCAAATCAACTTGATAAAATTAATGGTACCCTGGTTTCCCAATTTATGTCCAAGCTATGCCTCAGAAACCTCACTTTTAACTCAAGGGTAAAGTGTCTCCCATTTTTAAAAAATCACTCAGTTTTAAATAAAGCTCGTCTACTCTGAGGCAGCCCACACATTGGGAGCTCTTTGCTGAAGTAAAGGACTTTTTTTTGCTACGAGGTTCAGATTAATCTATCTGCTACTGTGGGCCATCAGTGTTTGCTGATGGAGACAGGTCTCTCTCCCCGTGTCAAATGGAAGAGTGATTCTCTTGGAAATGTTGCTGTAGCCTCAGGGCACTATCTGGGAATTTTGCTTCCAATAGAAAGCTGTGTGGTTGCAGCCCCCAAATTCAGTGCAAAATGAAATGGTGAGCTAAGGAGGGTAGGTATTCAAAGGACCAGACAATGTCAAGTGTTTGAATTGATTTCACTCAAAAGCTGTATGTTCACAATGACTGCAAGTGGGGTTCTACCCTGTCATAAACAGTTTCTGGAGAGGTTGCATGCAGAGACGGCATCCTTTGGTCTCCTGCACAAATAATCCCTTGGCACTAAAAAACATCGCTCCTTTGGACAGGCAAGATGGCTCAGTGGTAAAAGTGCTTGCTGCCAAGCTTGATGACATGAGTTTTATTCCAAAGACCCACATGGTAGGAGAGAAGTGTCTCATAAAAGTGGCCTTCTGACATCTACACTTCTGTCATAACACTCATGCACACAGGTTCACACACACGATAAGTGTGAAGAAGAGGGGAAAGAGCAAAAGTCTTGTTGAGACAGCTATAGACTATGGGGATTTTTGAAGTTGGACTAAATGTATTTTGCATTATGCTATGTTTAGGTATGGCCCCCATAGACTCATGTGTTTGAACAATCCTATGGGGGCCAAGGAGTGGAATGTGACGGTTTGTATATGCTGGCCCTGAGAGGGGTACTATTTGGAGGTATGGCCTTGTGAGTGTGTCATGGACATGGGCTTTAAGACCCTACTCCTAGCTGCCTGTAAGCCAGTATTCTCCTAGCAGCCTTCAGATGAAGATGTAGAACTCTCAGCTCCTCCTGCACCATGCCTGCCTGGATGCTGTCATGTTTTTCCCTTGACGATACTGGACTGAACCTCTGAACCTGTAAGCCAGCCCCAGTTAAATGTCGTCCTTATAAGAGTTGCCTTGGTCATGGTGTCTGTTGACAGCAGTAAAACCCTAACTAAGACAAAAAACATTTCAAAGGAGGAAAGATTTGCCAGGCATGGTAGCCCACACCTTTAATCCCAGCACTCAGGAGGCAGAGGCAGGCTGATCTCTGAGTGCAGAGTTGAGCCTGGTCTACAGAATGAGTTCCAGGACAGCCAGGGCTACACAGAGAAACCCTGTCTTGAAGAATCAGAAAACAAACACACAAATAAACAAAAAGGATGAAAGACCTAGTTAGAACTTTTGGTTCATGGTTGGCTGGACCTATAACTCTTAGGCTGTGGTAAGAAAGGACATTATGGTCAGAAGATATGATAGAGGGAAGTTGCTCACTTCAGGGTGGCCAGGAAGTAGAGGGAGGAGGAAGATAAAAGGAGGCAGACAGGGAGAAGGAGGAGGAAGAGAGAAACAGATTAAGTGAAAGAAAGAACATTAGTGCACAAATACATACAAGAAGGAAGGAGAGAGACAGAGAAAGGGAGAGACAAAGAGGAACCCAGAGAAAGAGTGAGAGCAAGCAAATGAGAAGAGAGAAAGAGAGAGAGAGAGAGAGAGAGAGAGAGAGAGAGAGAGAGATTGATTGATTGATTTTATGGACCAGGTACAAGATGTAACCTCTGCCTCATAGAAGCCCATCAACAGGGTGACCTATCTATGAAGTTAATCAAAGCACTCTCAAGTGATACCACCATCTGGGGACCAAACCTTCAACTATAAGACATTAGAGATATCTGACATCTAAACTGTAACACTGCACAGGGAAAATTCCAATGTTAATTGAGGTTTTTACTCCATCTCCCTCCAACCCATTCACAAAATCCATCCTCCTTCCACACATCCCCACTAACCCAAACAGGACTACCACATGTGTCTAGAGTCAATCTCTCTCTCTCTCTCTCTCTCTCTCTCTCTCTCTCTCTCTCTCTCTCTCTCTCTCTCTGTGTGTGTGTGTGTGTGTGTGTGTGAAAGAGAGGGGGAAGGGAGGAAGAGAGGGAGGGAGGAAGAGAGGGACAGAGGGAGGTATGCAGGTGTGCACAGATGTAGGTGAGCATGTCCATGTGGAATCCAGAAGTCCAGAGGGCGACTTGATACTTCATTTCCCAGGTACCCTCTACCTTGTTTTCATGAGACAGGATCTCTCACTGACCCAGAGTTCCCCCAATTTGGCTGGGCTTACCAGTCAGCAAGCCCGAAGGAATCCTCATGTCTCATCTCCACTAGCTCTTGGATTGTGAGCTCACACCAACAGACCAGGTCTTTTTAACATTGATTCTGAGGGAGAGATCAGGGTCTCCATCCTTGCACAGCAAGCACTTTAACCTCCTGAGCCACCTCCCCAGCTCAGCCTGCAAACTCTTTCAGGGTAAGAATCTTATCATTTAACCAGGACTGTCCCCGTGGAAGTACCCACCATAAAGCTGAGCATAGTTAATGCCTAAAATATATACGCTGATACATAGAAAAAGATAAGTATTTTAAAGCCTTAAAAAAAAAAAGGCTGCTTTGTCACTTGAAGCGTTCCTCTTGTGTAAGCTTGTCATGTTCCCCTCGGGAGAGAAAAGTAGCCTTCTCTCTTTCCATACATCTCTGCACAGAATGTGAAATCTCAGCAGCTCTGTGCATCCAGGGCAATTCTTTCAACTCAACGACGCTCACAGGCTCTGACACACCGGTACCTTATAATTTATCATGAAATTACATGTTGGATTAAGGATTGCTAATTGTTACTCATCATCTTGAATTGGTTATTAACGAGCAGTGTCACTAATTACAAGGTCAGCTAACACAGAACAGGGAGGTCCCGCTGTCAGCTCACAGGAGATGCCTAGTGAGGTGTTCAGAGAAGGCTCCAAAAGCAAGGTGCAGTGAAATTCTCCCTTCAGACACCGTAATATCTTATGTTACTGGTCCTCTCCTGGTGAGAGTCTGGGGAGGGGGGTCTCACAGCTGGAAAGAGGTGCTCAGATCAGCAGATGTAAATCGGACAGCTCTGGCACTCAGCTGCTGGACTGAGCCAGCATTTATAAATTTATGGTGCACCCAGCTTAGAGCCCTCGAGGTTAGATACATGCTCCCCCTCTGCTCTCATCTGGCTGATTTTCCATGTACATCTACATGATGTTAAGACAAACAGGATTTAGTTCATTCAAAAGAATCACATTCTTGTGTGTGTGTCGAGCACGAGTTGAGCAGGTCAGAGGACAACCTGAGATGTCAACCCTCGTTCTTTGTCTTGTTTGAGACAGGGTCTCTTTGTTGTTTGCAGCTCTATACACCAGAGTACATGGTCCACAAGTATCATAGTAGAGTTTTATTGCTGTGAAGAGTCACCATGACCACATCAACTTTTATAAAGAAAAGCATTTAATTGGGGCTGGCTTACAGGTTTAGAGGTTTAGTCCATTGTCATCATGGCTGCTTGCAGTCAGGCATGGTGCTGGAGAGGGAGCTGAGAGTCCTACATCTTTATTGTCAAGCAGCAGGAAGAGAGAATGAGTCACTGGGACTGGCTTGAGCTTCTGAAACCTCAAAGCCCACGCCCAGTAACACATATCTTCCAACAAGGCCGTACCTACACCACCAAGGCCACAGGTCCTAATCCTTTCAAACAATGCCACTCCCTATGAGTTTATGGGGACCATTTTCATCCAAACTTCTATAACAAGCATCCAGAGAATTTCCTATCTCTGCCGTCTATCTAACTGTACAGGTACTGGGACTGGGTCTGGAGAGATGGCTCAGAGGTTAAGAATGCTTACAGCTCACTCTTGCTGGTAACTCAGGTTCAGTTCTCAGCACCCACATCAGGCACAACTGTGAGTTACTCCAGCTCCAGGATAACCTGACACCCTCTTCTGGCCACCAAAGGCCACATAAACTTATTCAGGAATGTTCTTGTAAGTATAAAAATAATCAATAAATGCATAAATCTTTCTTTAAAGTGCCGAGATTACAAATGTGTGCTACTGCATTCAGTTTTATGGAGGTTCTGGATAATGAAGCCCACATACTCAGCAAGGGCTTTATCCAGTGAGCCATCTTTGCCTCACCTCTGCAAGGCCACTTGGAAGCATGGCACAGACTTTGACATTTGAAGTCAGATTTCACAAAAGACCTACTAATGATTTCTCTTTAAAAGTCTAGGGACTGGGGATATACCTTGAGTAGTATAACAAGTGCCTAGTGTACACAAAGCCCTGGATTCTATCCCGGGTATCACATAATCCCAGCACTCTAGAAGTAAAGGTAAGAAGATAAAAATTTAATCATCAGCTTCACTGCAAGTTCAAGATCTGGTCTTTATTAGATCACATTTCAAAAGAAAAAAATGTATATATGGCTGAAGACTTGGCTCTGTGGTTAAGAGAGCTTGCTGCTTCTCAGAAGACCTTTGTTTTATCCCTAACATCTGGGTGGGGTAGGTTAACTGTGTTGGGCTAACCTTTCTTCACATTGGTATGTCTCGGTTGTCAGGATTTTGCTATTGTCATGTGTGTGCCCCACCACCAGGCTTTCAATTTTGTAAATATTTGTCCTTTCTCATCAGCCTAAAGGCAGTCTAATGATGTCTCACTGCTGATTGGTTACAATAAAGAGCTGATAGCCAATAGCTAGGGAAGGAAGGAGGAGGGCAGAGCTTCGGGAGACAGAGTGATACATGAGAAGAAAGCAGAAGCAGAAGATTTGAGAGTGGACCTAGATGGAACAGACATGGACCAGAGCTGAGCAGAGAAAGGTACTAAGCTAGCCATGTGGCAAGCTAGATCATCAAGTTAAGTAAGATAAGCTAGCTGGGAGACTATCCAAGCAAAAAGCCCAAACTTTAAACTGTAGTAGAAGTCTCTGTATCACTATTTATAACTGGTAGATTCAAGAAAGTCTCCCCCATTATATAACTGTAACTCCAGATCTAAGAAATCTGATACCCTTTTCTGAACTTTATCCCACATGTATGTAGGATAAAACTCACACAGATAACATGTACATAGACACAAAGAGAAGAGTTTTTAAAAGGCTGGGGAGCCATTCATTTTGGTTCTCTGTATGGTATCACATGGGGCTGGGAGCAGGTGCCTCCTCCTTAGGCAAAATGTGTTTTGTAACCATCTGTTAACGCCAACTCTTAGATGGGGCCATTGTTCTCTTTGAGGAGGTCACCTCACTCTCACTTGAAGCTCAGCTATAAATTATCAAGGACAGAGAACTAACAGGAAACCTTGGCAAACAGCTTTTTTGGTCAAAGGGAAAAAACTGTATAGGCTGGACATCATGGTGCAAGTCTGTCGTCTTAGCGGTTATGGACGTGGGGGAACCACAGGTTCAAGATCTGTCTGGTCTGAAGAATGAGTTTGAGGCCAGCGTATGTAACTTAAAAAGAGCCTGCCCTCAAATCCAAAGTAAAAATATAAGAGGGCTGTGATGTAGGTCAGTGGTGGAGCCCCTGTCCAGTGCTCATGAAGCTCTAGCTTCAGTACTCAACGCTAGAACAAAAGAAAGAAATGCACTATGTTCCCTTAAAGCAAAGCTTTGCAGTTTTTATTTACATGCATGGTTGTGTCTGTGATTTATGCACATGAGTGTAGTGTCCATTGAAGCCAGAAGAGGGCGCTGGATTTCTTAAAGATGGAGCATACATACTTGGTTGTATGCTGCCAGATACTCTGAAAACTGTGCCAGAGCAGCAAGCACTCTTAGCCTCTGCATCATCTGTCTAGCTCCTGGGGTAAAGCTTCTGATATGATATTTCCTACCAGGAAATCTGGTATCCAAAGCATCACCTAGTCTATGCTATTTGGAATACAACAGGCTCTCTGCCCCTTTAATGGGCTATAGACATAACCACTAGCATCTTGGCATCATTGGATGGAGGAGAAATTACCATGTCCTCATGATTAAGAAAGCACATTATATCAGCTTAATGACATCAGAAGGCCCATAAAACTCCTTTCCGACAATTAAATCTCCCCATCAACCATTAACAAATTAAGTGTCTGATAAGTAAAGATGCACGCTGAGGAGACTACCGGTGCATGCTTCCATTCTGTACATCAGAGAATCATGTAATATTAATGGCTCAGGATCGCAACTCTGTGTTCTTGAGTCTCTAAAGTGCATATTAATCATCTGGTAATGTGACAGTAACTTGTGAGATACACGCTGTAGTTTCACCCAGAGCCTTCCTACTCAGACTGGCCAATGTCTGTGGGCCATTCCACCAAGGCTATGGGTATATGTAGTTCAGTGGTGGTGGTTTTGCTTAGAATCCTTCACTGAGGGACTGAAGGTATGGCTCAGAGTTAGAGCAAGTGTCCACTGAGGGGCAAGAGGCTTAGCTCAGTGTAAGAAAGCCTGCCTGGAATCCTCCAGCAAAGTGCTGGGGGTGGGGTTTATGAATCCATAATAGAGCTCTTCTGAGAATCCCCCATGGAGGAGCTGGGGGTATGGCTCAGGAGAAGCACTTGCTTAGAATTTTATAGTGAGGGGCTGGCGCATGGCTGAGAGGGAGACCACTTGCCTGGCATACCCTAGTTAAGGGCCAGCAGCAGAGCTCTTGTTTCACGATCATATGTACAAAGGTACTTGGCTATCCAAGTTTCTCCCTGTGTTCAATTCACCCTCCACCCCATTGTCCCCTCTCCCATTTTTCAGTCACAGCTGGGGACCAGCTTCTCCCTGTGTCAGAAGGGCACTAGGGAGTAAGGATTATTTAATGAAAAAAAAAATGTGAAACTTAACGTCTTTAAGTTTTGAAGGCCACTGAGTCTCCACATGCTAATAAAAATGGAGTGAGTATCTATGGGGGTTGTACCTTGGCTCTCAGATAACACCTCATCGATGAGCCTATACCATGACATGAAGACAGTTGAGGAATCATTCCGGGTCACTGTAGGAATAGCTGAGGTACAACATTGTTTCCTTTGAGGTGGTGCTCAAAGTCTACCTTCTTTGGTTTTTGAATCTGCTTGTTAGTTCCACACCGAGGCAACTTCTCAGCTTTTAGTTTGAGAAGGAAAGTCAGGAGACTTCTCAAAACTTTTCTCCAGTGTGATGCTGTTCTGTTGATAAAGTGTTCCAACCAAAAAGCAACTTAGGAAAGGAAAGGGTGTATTTAGCTTACGCTTCCAAGTCACAGTCCATCACCGAGGGAAGTCGGGGCAGGAACTCAAGAAAGAATCTGAAGTAGAAATCTTAGAGAATGTTGTATACTGGCTTTCTCACTGGTCCACCCTTAATTATGTCACTTATGCACTCTAGGAACATTTGCTCAGGGAATGGTTCTGTCCAAAGTGGACTGGGTCCTCCTCCATAAAGTAATAGTCAAGACAATCCCCCATAGATATGTCCATTGGCCAATCTGATCTGGCCAATCTCTTAATTGAGACTCTCTTCTCAGATGACTTTAGGCTGTATCAAGCTAACAGTTAAAGCTAACTAGAATAGGTGCTTAATCTTGGTTGTCAACTTGATTGGTTTGAGAGACACCTAGGACATTATTAAAGCACATCTCTGGATATGTCTGTAAAGGCAATCCAGAGAGAATTGATAAAGGGGGATGAGCCTCCCTGAATGGTGGCAGCACTATCTCACAAATCTGGGCACCTGTTTTTTCTGGTTTTTCTTTAAAACCAAAAAGCTAACACACTTTGTTTAACACAAGTTTGCAAAAACGAGACAGAACCCATGCTCACCTATAGAAGGTCTTTACTCCTGTTCTGTGCTTCCCTTTTGCTTTCTGACTGATACTAACAAATTTACACTAAAGCCAGGCGGAGAGAAGCTGCCCTTTCCACCTCTAATGATTGGACACAGAATTAATACTATTTTAAGAGTTGGAGACAGGGGAAATGGCTCAGTGGGTAATGTGCACACACAAAGGTACACTCCTGAAAGCTCACTGGCCAGCAAGCCTGGCATATGTAGCAAAGTTCCGTTTAGTGAGAGCCACTGTCTCAAATAAAGGTGCCTGAGCGAATGATATAACATTCTCCAATGTGTACGACACACATACACACACACACACACACACACACACACACACTCACACAGAATAAGTTTGGGACTTGACAAGATGGTTCAGTAAATATAGGCCTTATCATGTAAGCTTGACAACCTAACTTTGATCCCCAGAACCCACATAAAGGTGAAAGGAGAAAAAGTTCACGAAGTTGTTCTTAGGTCTCCACATGTGTGTCATAGCACAGATACACCTCCGATAATAATAATAATAATAATAATAATAATAATAATAATAATAACAATAATAATAATAAATTAAACAAACTTGAAACAAAAATTCAGTTTGACACTAGGTAGAAGGATGCTGCTCCCTGCCCTGTACCATACCCTGATCTCTGGAACCTGTGACTAAGACACTGTGGGAAAAATCTTTGCAGATTTATTACAGATGTTGAGCAAAGAGGTTGAGATAATTTAGTGTTTTCAGACAGGTTAACCAAGGGTAGGTAAGATCATAGAACGTAAAGCTATGTAACACCCGAAGAAGGATGAAAAATTGTATTATTACCAATTTTAAACTTTCATGGCAGCCATAGGAAAGCGGTGCCTACGAACTGCAGCTGCTGCAATAAAATGCAATCGTCTCCCTCAGCAAGGAATTATGACCCTAACACACCACGGTCCTCCAGAGAGCTGCTTGCACGCCACCACACCAGCCTTTGCCTGGCTCTCCCAGGCCTTCTCCATAGCTCTCGTTTACCCTTGGGTCTGGAGTCTCATTAGCCAGATGATTTTACCAGCCCCGCCCCCACCAGAGCATACTTGTCACAGACCTGATGGGGAGCGAGGGATCTCCGGCGTCCCACCAGTCTTTCGGGGGGCTGATGTACATGCACCACAGCTCCCAGCTGTACCCGTGGGCAGAGTTCTCGTAGCGCTGCACTTCGAAGTTGTCCTGCTTGATGTTGTCGATGGAGGGGAGGATGACCCGCTTCCGGTTTTCCTGGATGCGGGACAGAACGGGCTCAGCCCTGCAAAGCAGAGAAGTCACAATCAAATCTCTCCTTTGGTGCAAGCATCCATCAGCAGACTCCTAAAACCACACAGAACGAAAAGATAGGATCTCATGTATCCCAGCCTGGCCTCAAAAGTCGCTGTGTAAGAAAGGAGGAGTCCAAACTTGTGATCCTCCTGCATTTACTCCCCTGGCGCTGGGATAAGCATGCACAACCACAGCCAGGTTGAGGCTGAGGATCGAACCCAGGGCCTCTTTCATGTTAGGCAAACTCTCTACCAATCAAAATACATCCTTAGCTCAGTTGTGTTTTCACAGGTTGTCTTAGAACTGCCAATCTTCCTGCCTATATCTGCTGAGTGCTGGGATTAGAGGCATACACATCAGCCTCTTACCTAAATGTCAGGTTTATATGGTGTTGGGGATAGAACCTAGGACTTTGTGCATGTTTGGAATCCACATCCCAGGATACTCTGTATGGGTTTTCAAATGTGCAGCTTGCCTCTCACGCCTTTGCTCGTAATAAAATGACAACAATGCTGTCTGTGTGGACAGGAGAGGTGTGGCGAGAGAATTAGCGAGGAGGCTTATCCCTAGAAAGTGCCAAACCTTCAAGCCCCTCCCCCATCTCTCTCTCTCTCTTATTAAGAATTTATTCATGTAAAGGTGTCCATGTATAGATATGTGTATGTGAGTCCCCCGCCCTTGGAGGGCAAAAGAAGGTGTCAAATTCCCCGGAGCTGGAGCTCTAGGTGCTTGTGGTCCACCAGGTATGGATGCTGGGGTCCAAATTCAGGTCCTCTGGAAGAGTAGTAGGTGCTAAGCCATCTCTCCAGGCCTGTTTATCATGCACACTGTTCTGTCTCTGTATGAATGACAGTTCTATATGGTTTTCTACACAGCACTGTTACTGATCTTTCTCTCCTTCCTTCTTCCTTCCTTCCTTCCTTCCTTCCTTCCTTCCTTTATCCTTCCCTTTCCCCTTCCCTTTCCCTTTCCCTTTCCCCTCCCCCTCCCCCCCTCCTCTTTTCCCCCTCCCCCTCCCCCTCCCCTTCTTCCCCTTCCTTCTTCCCCTTCTTCCCCTTCTGCTGGGACTAAGTTTCCAATCCCCAAATAGGTCATTCCTATGCTGGATGTAATAATAAGCAGTTTCATTAGTTCCTTTGTGTGGGTGCAACTATTTTTGTTGTTTTAACTGATCATCTAATTGATTGCTTTAAAAGATCTGATTGGTCTGCAGCAGAAGGCTTGGAACTAATTAAACCCAAAGTTGGGCAAATCTCCACTCCCAGCTGTGCTTCCTCCCTCAAGGCTGTAGCCAGCATGAACTGGCTCCGGCTTCAAGGTGTTAGCTGACTGGTTTAGCCCAAAGCAGATGGTCAAGCCACTGTGAGTCTGTGAGGCCGGATCACAGGAAGGAATCACTTTCTGAATTCCAGAAGCTAAAGATGGCTCACGTAAGCCCAGACATTAATCTTGTAGCCTGGACCAGAGCGTAGACTTTGGAAAAGAGTCAAGTGGAAAATCCCATTTCTTTGTGCTCTTTGGAAGAATAATGAGAACTTACAGGCTGCACCAGTCTCTTTTCATTTGCAGCTATTGAATTACCTGTTGGCTCAGCTCATCTTTCTATTTAAAATTAGCAATAAAATATACCCTGAGCCGTTGACTGCCTTCGATACTTTTTACACACATGGTGGAGGTAGAAGCCAGAGGGAAATTAGTCTCCTCAGCTCTCTCCCCTCATGTCTTCACTGAAGAGATTCTCTTTTGGGGATGCCCTTGGCAGCCAGCAGAAAGCACAGCTGTAATATCACCTATTCTGAGAAGCCATTCCTAGTTTTCTCAGTAAGGAGGCTTGCTTTCTTTCTTTCTTTCTTTCTTTCTTTCTTTCTTTCTTTCTTCTTTCTTTCTTTCTCTCTTTTCTTTCTTTTTAACAACATATAGTATTGATGTGTGTGTTTTTTCAGTGTGTGCATGTGTTCACATGTGTGAGAGCATATGTGTGTGAGTGCATATGTGTGTGTGTAGTGTTTCTGTGTGTGCATGAGAACATATATGTGTGAGTGTATGTGTGTGTATTCACATACATCAAATCCAAAGGTCAATGATGGGTGTTATCCTCAAATGCCCTGCCACCTTATTATTTTTTTTAAGGTTTATTTTTATTTATGGATTTGTGTGTATGTCTGTGCTCGCCTGGAACTGGCCTTACAGGGAGTTAATTGTAAGCCACCTAATGTTTGTGCCGGGAGCTGAACTAGACAGAGTCTTATGGAAGAGCAGCAAGCTCTCACTCGTAACTACTAAGCCATCTTTCCATGTCCTCCACCTTAGTTTTGAAAACAGTGTTTCTCGCTCAACTCTGAACTCATGGAATCCGCTAGACTTAATGGCCAGGAAGCCACAAGCTCCTTCTGCCTTCAACTCCCCAGTGCTGGGATTACAGGGGATCACTGCTTATGTGAGCGTTTTATGTGGGTCCTGGGGAATCGGCATTCAGATACTCATGTTTGCATCACAAAAATCTAACCAACCAAATGTTTCCCCATCCCCATTTTGCTCTCTTAATGGAAAAAAAATATGAATATTTTAAGTTAGTCTTCAAAGTAATGAGTTTCATTTTGGTATTTCCATATATGTAACTCATTACCCTTTTTCTTTCTTTCTGTGCGTGGTGTATGTACACGTGTGTGTGTGTGTGTGTGTGTGTGTGCGCGCACACATGCACACACACAGATGTGCCTGCCTGTGGAAACTACAGGAGGATGTCAGGTGGCCTGCTCTATAATTTTCCATCTTACTAACTCAAGACATAGTCTCTCAGTGAACCTGGAGACAGGCTCTCAGTCGCTCCTGTCTCCACCCATCACAACACCGGGATTTCAGGCATACACAGGGCTCTCCCTGGCTTTATTATAACATTGGTGCTGGGAATCTGAATGCACATTCCCATGCTTACATAACAAGCACTTATCAACTGAGCCAGCTTCCCCCCCCCCCCCCCCACAGCATAGTTTTACAGTCCAGGAGCTTGGTTTCCTCTCTCTATGACTTTTTCTCATTCCTGTTCCCCAACTTCACCCTGGGGTGTCCTATGGTCATGTGACCTACTGCATTTCCTCTGCTCAACTGATGAATCTCTAATGGGGGGGGGGGGCGGCGCAATGCAGGTGTGTGGTTGGGGCTTCAACACATGAATTGCTTTCCTGAAGGGGTATGGACATAAGTGACAGTGTCACAGCTGAGAGGAAGCTTGGATAGCTATCTGAAGTGTGAGCTCAAGTTCTCACCTGTGTCGGATATTCTGCAAATCTGATAAGTTGTTTAGGACTTCCATGATTAAGCTTGTGGGATGGCTCAGTGGGTAAAGACACCTGTTACTGGGCCTAAGTACTTGAGTTCAATCCCTGAGACCCAGATGCTGGAAAGAAAGAACTAATTCCCGCAAGGTGTCATTAATCTCCATACATGGTCCATTGGCGTGTGATTGTGGAGAGTTGAAATGTTGAAGGTCCAGCGCCAAATTATCTCAGGCTATCTGCCTACCGGCTTGCTTCCCTTGGCTTGCTTAGCTATCTTTCTTATACTGCTAGCTCTACCTGTTGTTACTGTTTTAGAGAAATGACTTATTTTTGAGACAAGAACTCATGTGTCCCAGGCTGGCCTTGAATTTACTAACCACCACAATGACCGTTATAGTTCATCTTGATTGTCGTCATCTAGAATCAAACTAGATGTCTGAGAGGGTGTGTCTGTGAGATGGCTTCAAGACTGGTTAATTGAAGTGGCACAAGCCTATGGGCTGGAGTCCTGGACTGAATAAAAAGGAGAACGTTAGCTCAGCACCAGCCTCCTTCTATATTTGCTTCATGACTGTGGATACAATGTAACCAGCTGTCTCACCTTCCTGCCGCCATGCTTGTCCCTGCCATGATGGACTGTGCATACTCAAACCATGAGCTAAAGTTTTTTGTTGTTGTTGGTGGTGGTGGTTTTTTGTTTTGTTTTGTTTTGTTTTCATAAGTTGCTTTTGTCAGGTACTTTATGACACAGCAAGGAGAAAAGTGACTGACATATTGATGATAACAATAACAGTGTCTAGAAAGCCAGCCAATGATTTACTTTCTTGCTTTCCAACTTTATCCCGGTGGCCTTCTCACCAAGCATCCCTTTTCCATTCTTCCAGTGGCCCCAATAGGGAAAAAGAGGTAAAATGGCCCGCCTCCCAGATTCATCCCTACTCAGCACTAAGTTTTAACTCATGACCTACCAGCCAGCAGTGAATTCCACGTGAGCATCAAAAAAGCCAGTGACTTGGCCAGTGGCCGCCTTCCAGCCCTCGATGCGTGCTCGGATCAGGCCCTCTCTCTTTTGATTGCGTACCACCTTCACCAGCCCAGGGTAGCGTTTGTGGACATACTCTTCCAAGGGGGCCTTCAGCTCCTCTATAAATGACAAAAATGCAAGAAACACATGAATAAGTCAACTCAGATCTGTAGCCCAAATGCTGTGATTGGGTTGAATAGATGTCCAGTAGCTAGGAGTACTTATACCTCATGGAGAGTATCAGAGTTCAAAACCACCTGTAACTCCAATTCTAGTGACCTGATGCTTTCTACTGGCCTCTGTAGACATCTGCATAGATTCGCACATATTTACACAAAGATATACAAATATGCATAGCTTAAAAGTATTAAAAAATAAACATTATAAAACACCAGGAAGTTCTTTAATTGCAAAAAAAAAAAATAAAGTTGGCATGTGAGGAATTTTAACTCTCTGGAAGTTAGGAAGTTAGAATACATCGCCATATACTAATTAAGACAGCTGTGCTGTGACGTACTGTCAATTTAACAGGATCTAGAATCATCTAGGAGGTGCATCTCAGGATTAGGTTGACTGAGGTGGGGAGGCCCATACTGAATGTCCATGGCAACGTGTATGGGCTGCGGTTCTGGACCAAATAAAAAAGAAGTGAACTGAGTCCCAGAATTCATCTCTCTTCCTCCTGACTGCAGATGCAATGACCAGTTGCCTCACTCTCCTGCCGCCCTGCCTTCCCTGACATGATGAACTGCACCCTGAAACTGTGAGCCAGAATAACCCCTTTGTTCCTTAGGTGGCATTCGTCAGGGATTTTTGTCACCTCGACAAGGGAAAGTAGTAATACAGGATGAAAAGGAAGTGGTAGAAAAGCCATGGAGAGCTCAACACCCTTCTTGGCATGAAGCCAGCCTCTGCCTCTTTAGTGCGGAGATCAAAGGCATGTGCCAACGCCAGATTTTGTTGTTGTTGTTTTATGTTTTTTTTTTGTGTGTGTTTTGTTTTGTTCTGTTTTGTTTGAGTCAGAATCTCTCACTGAAGCTGGATTTTGCTGATTCAGCTAGACAAGCCAGCAAAGGAGCCCCAGGGATCCTCCTGTCTCTCCCCCTTCAGCTCAGTACTGGAGTTAGAGGAATGCATCACTGTACATAGCTCTTTTATGTGGCTTTGCTGTAGAGAGCTCTAACAATTCCTGTAGCAGATACTGTGCAGATTCTTTGCATCTGAAGGATACATGACAGCTTTTGCCCATTAAGAGGCATGTGGTTTCTGTATAGGTAGGGGCTGGCCTCTCTGCATTATGGGATTGGTTCCTTAAAGGTAGAGCCATGTGGTGCCTGGAAGAAGACAGGATGGTGTATTGATGAACAAGAAATGAGAAAAGATGAAGAGATTTGGAAACTCCTATCAGTCAAGGGCTGGGATGAGTGGGAGGAAAAGAGGTCTGTGTACGGTCCCCTCGCCTCCAACACCAAACTCACCTGTTCAAATGCTAGCCTTTTCCCACCTATAGTGATTTGAATATGCTTGACCCAGGGAGTGACACTAACAGGAGGTGTGGCCTTGTTGGAGTAAGTGTGACCTTGTTAGAGAAAGCATCACTCTGAGGTGGGCAATGAGACCCTCCTCCTGTCCACATGAGAGTCAGTCTTCTCCTAGCAGCCTTCAGATAAAGATGTAGAACTCAGCTCCTCCTGCACCATGCCTTCCTAGATGCTGCTATGCTCCTGCCTTGATAATGAACTGAACCTCTGAACCTGTAAGCCAGCACCAATTAAACGTTGTTCTTATAGGAGTTGCCTTGGTCATGGTATCTGTTCACAGCAGTAAACCCTAACTAAGGCACTACCCCAGTGTGTGTTCTACATACCCAGCATGTATGTAGAAGTCAAAGGGCAACTTTCAGACAGCGGTTTTCTCCTTCCACTGTATGGGTCCTGATGCTGTCAAGCTTCCTGGGAAGCTCCTTTACCTGTGAGCCATCTCTCAGCTTCCCACAATTAATCTCATTTCTCTTCTTTTCCTCCACACGGTTTTAAGAAATCTGAATGAGAATTTCTGAGCTGTGCAGATAGCCTGAGGAAGCCACGTCAGAGGTGACAAACAATGACCACAGAGATGAAAGTGCTTCAGCTGGCCATAGAGAGAAACTACTTGCAGCAGAAGTAATAAGGGGGATGGTATAAAAGTTAGGCAGAGGGGGAGGGCGATGTACATTCATTACTGCAGCACACACTTACACAAATATATCACCACCAGGCTGGTGAACTCTTTCACCTGAGCAAAGACTGATAAGCTGAAGAGAACACAGTTAATATGGTGGCCAATAGGAAGTCCTGCCAGTGGCAATGGATTAAACACTATTCACTTGGGGAAAAAAAAAATCATCTGAGAAAGAAATGGGGCTGCGGAGATGGCTCATGGTAAGTCACTCACCGGACAAGCTTGATGACTCAAGACTGGATCCCCAGCACCTATTAAAAGCCAGGTGCGGGTGACAAGAACCTGTAATCCCAGTGCTAGGTGGGGAAGGGTGGAGACTGGAAGATCCCTGGGGCTCCGTGGCTGCCAGCCTAGCTCCGGGTTTAATAACAGACCCTGTTTCTAAGGATTAAAGATGGAAGATGATTGAAGAAGACACTCAGCTTCACCCTCCAGCCTCCATTCAGGCCTCCACGGGAGCACGTGTGTGCATATGCGTGCATATAATACACACGCACACACATGCACACGACTAAGAAAGAGGGTGCTGAGGGGTTTGCTCAGTGGCAGTGCATAGCCAGGGCCTTGGTTCAATCCCCAACCCTGGGAGGAAAAATAAAGTTAAGAAGAACACTTTATGTAAGGGTGGTTTTTTTTTTTTTTTTTTTTTCTTCCCCTCAAGACAAACTAGAGAAGAAAACAAAAACCCATTTCTGCAGATATAAATGTTTACCTTCCAGGACTGGAGGAAATTCAATACTAAATTGGCCCGGTGCCATCTGGGAATCCTTGTGTGGCTGAAGGTTTTGATAAACAGTATTTGGGAGAGGTGGGAGGGGGGGTAGTCGCCCATGATCAGAAGGGACTAGTGAGGGAGGAGGGAGGAAGGAGAAGGGAGGAGGGAGGATCACCTGCTCCTTACCAATAAAAAGCAACAGCTGTCATCCAGGCTTAGGGACCGTAAACTGGAAATGAGATGGGTTCCGATAGTACAAACTAGTGGAGAAGGATGTTAGTACAGAATTCTATCCAGGCTCCTCACGCTCCACAGTGTTAGGGAGAGCACTGGTATTCCCTTGTCTCAGAGCCCTGGTCAGGAACAAGGACTAACCCAGGAGACTCGCTGCCATAACCTACTTCCAAAATCAATGCAAGAAGCTCTGGGCCACATGCTCAGGGTCTTGGGAGGTGGTCCCTCTGCCAGGGGCTGGGTGGAGTTCATGGATCTACCCAGTGGATAACTACACCCCTCCAGCCTCACAAGTTGTTAGAGCTGCAAGCTGAAAATGATCAGACTCCGCTCTCTCAAGGTGTGGGTGCGTGAAGAACTGATCTGAGCTTGAGCATGTTCTAGAATGTTCACTTGCATTGCAGTCACTGGTAGGCCTGATGTATAGCCTGAGAAGTGACGTGTGTGTGTGTGTGTATGTGTGTGTGTGTGTGTGTGCGTGCGTGCGTGCGTGCGTGTGTGTGTGTGTGTGTGTGTGTGTGTGCGCGTGCGCCTGTGCACCCTCGCTTGTCTGTGTCGATATAAGTATATGGGCACATAACAATGAAACAGAAATCTTTAAAACCTACAAACTATTTGTTTCTGGAACTTTTCATTTAGATTATTAATATTATTGTTACTTTGCATTGTAATTGATGATGATGATGACGACGACGACGATGATAATTGTGGTGTAACTGAATTCCGGTAACCAAAACGGTAGAACTCAAAAAATGGGGCAGGTAAGGGGTGGGTGACAACTACATTGCCCAAACAAGGTCTTTATTATCACTGCCGTCATCAGCCCCCCTTCCACCCCCAATGCTACTCTGATTACCGTCGCTACTCTGCCCACAGCTGCTGAATTAAGGGACCTGCTGCTTCCTAGGAACGTGTGGGTTGCGGCAGCTGGGGAGAAGTGAACAGCACATATGGCGTGTTCCAATTAGAAAACAGAACAACAGTGCCTGTCTCCTAGCGAAGCATCCTCAGAGTCCGAGTCACCCAGGAGCCTGTGAAAATGCAAGTTCCCTGGCATGTCTTGAAGCTGGTGTAATATAGCCAGACTCAGCGCCGTTTGCCGCAGCCCAGAGGAGCCTTATGCCAACACAGAAGGGCATATAATGGAAAAGTTACCATTTGCAACATCTGAAAATGTTCAGATCAGTAGCACCAAGTACACCCATGGTGTCCTAGGAGTGTCTTATCACCCCAACCATAAATCCTGAAACCTTGAAAGCGTTTCTCAACGTGTGGGTCATGACTCTTTTGAGGAGGGGGCTTATCCAATAACTATTTCACAGGGGTCACCTAAGACCATTGCAAATATCAGATTTTATGTTATGATTCATAACAGTAGCAAAATTTTAGTTATGGGGTATCAATGAAAATAATTACATGGTTGGAGGTCACTGCAACATGAGGAACTGTATTAAAGGGTTGAAGCATTAGGAAGGCTGAGAACCTTTGCTCTAAAGACTTGCTTTTGTTTGCCGGCTGCCCCAGACCCTACTGACCACTGATAACATTTTCTGACTCTGTGAATTTGCTTATTCTGGATAGGTCATAAAGTTAGACTCACATAATATACAGCCTCTTGAGTCTTCTAGCCTTGTTTATTTAAAAAACCACTTTAAAGACAGTATACTTATCATTGTTGTGGACAGGGAGACATGTGTGTGTTATGGCACATGTGTGGAGGTCGGAGGACAGCAGCTTTGTGGAGTTGATCTTTCCTTCCATCTTTATGTGAGTTCTGGGGATCATGCTGGTACAGCCAGTGCCTTTACTTGCTCAACCATCTTGCCAGCACTTTAGTCTCTTTAAAAAAATGGATGCTTATTTTTATTACCCGAAGTGTGTGTGCGTGCGTGCGTGCGTGTGTGTGTGTGTGTGTGTATGTGTGTGTGTATGTGTGTGTTTGTGTGCGTGCGTGTGTGTGTGTATGTGTGTATGTGTGTGTGTGTGTGTGTGTGTGTGTGCGTGCGTGTGTGTGTATATATGTGTGTGTGCATGTGTATGTTTCCAATCTATGCTAGTTTCACTCTGTTCCTATGATAAATCACTCTGACCAAAAGCAACTTAGGAGAGAAAAGAGTTCATTTGACTTACGCTTCCAGTTCATAGACCATCACTGAGGCAAGTCAGCTCAGGAACTCAAGCAGAAACCTGAAGGCAGGACTGCTTGCAGTCCATGTAGCATCACCTCTGACCAGGGACAGCTCTCATAGACAAGGAAGTACAGTAGAAACTATCAGGGATGCTCCTTGCTGAGTCTCTGACAGGCCCATGCTTACCTAACTTACTTATACTGTTGGTAACTATTTAATAGCAGTCAGGGGTTTCCAGCCTGCCATAGGTCATTTGGCTCCTAGATCAAAGACACAAAACCTTTATATTTATGATATGCCTTTAAAGCACTAGAGCTGGGCACATATCTACCCTCTAATCTATTAGTATCTACGTTCCTATCAATAACCCATATTTATAATTTGCCATGTCCCATCTGGGCCATTCTTATCCAATAGGCCAGCCCTCGTGGCCATGTTTTTATGATTCCTTAACCCCATCGCATCTTCTCTTTCCACTGTCTCCTCTTCCCCTGTGGTCTCCTGCTTTAGATCCTAAGCCACGTAACTGAAACTGCCTACCTCTCTTCTGCCCAGTTATAGGCTATAGGCATCTTTATTCACCAGTCAGGGATAACTTGGGGGGCAAGGTTATATAGCATCACTTGGTTACACAAGGATCTCCTCATCCCTGAGACAACCAGGGCCAATAGTTAACATTACAACACGTAGCAACAGACCAAACCTCATCAGTTTTAAATTAAGGAGCAAGGTTCACACAACAAAGGTGCACAACAAAGGCTGGTAAACATGAGAACCCACTCATAGACCTAGACCTTTAAATACAGTATTAAGCATCATAATATGTTAGGAGCCGAGGTGAACATGACAACATTCGCCATTACAAGATGGCGCAGGCATCCTGTGCTCCTACAAGTAAACAACTAACTGCGCAGGTGCAAAAGGCAAAAGCTCACCAAAGTCACTGCCCATCCCGGGGCATAATATGGGGTGATGAGTGAACAGCCAATCAGAAGTGAACACACCACTCTAGGGTACATATAGCAGTGCCTTTCCCGGGCTTGGGGTCTTCCGCTTCTGCTGATACAAGAATAAAGCCTCGCTGTAGTAACCACCCGAACACTGCCTCCCGTGTCTCTCTTGCGGGCGAGGGGACTCGGAAGGGGTGCGGAACAATAATACATAACAACAGATCAAATCTCAACATTATACAGTCCAGGACCACCTACCCAGGGAATGGTGCTACCTATAGTGGGCTGGATCTCCTATATCAATGAAAATCAAAAGAATGTTCCTCCCCACATGCCCACCATGATCTGACCTGGAACTCCCTTAAGTAAGATTCCCTTCTCAGGTGACTCTAGGCCATGTTAAGGTGGTCATTAAACACCATCAGTCAATTTTTCCATGGTTGATCTTTGCTCCTGGCCAGCTCTCTGTACTCTCCTGACTCACCAAAAGCTGATCCCCGTATCTGGAAGGATCTAATATGACACTTAGACAAGATTCCTTCTCCCAGGCATACTTTCCAATGGAAATTGTTCATTATGGTCCAAATTTGTAACCTCAGAGCTCTGGTGTTACAGGTAGAAATATCAGGAGTTTGGGGTCATCTCAGCTATGTGACACTTGGCCTCGAAACATAATTCCTTCAGGCTGGATGAGTGTATTGACCCACCCCTCTGGGGGAAGCACCCAGTCTTTGTAACTTGTTAGTACCCAAGAATCTTCCCAGTACCAGCCTTTGGCTGCACCCGTACTGAGGGCTCTCAGTTCACTGGGGTTAAATCACATTCATCTCAGAATACATGGTTTTATCCCAGATATTCATCAGGATACTTTACATTTCTCAAGCATCATTTTTTTTTCCTGAGATAGTTTCATATTTTATGTATGTGCAAATCAGCTCCAAAATATAGACTTAAAATTCCAAGATTCCCAGGTGTGCATGAAAATATCTTTATGCCTAAAATAACTAGCCCACTAAATATATAAAGTGCAGCTGAACCAAGACCAAAGCCTAGCCAATCTTTACAGTCTCCCTGATTAGATTAAGGATTACTGAGGCACATCTTAGGGTATGTCTGTAAAAGAGATTCCAGAGGTGTTTAGAGGGAGGAAAACCCATCTTTAATGACTGTGGTACTCTGACACTGCTGTGGAACCATTTCCTCCAGGAAGGAGGTGCCGGGCTTGAGATTCAGGAAGTAAAGAAACTTCACAAGTCTGAGAATGTTGAAAAAAACAAGATTCACCAGACCCTTCCCCATCAAAATTACAGACAGCAAAAAAGCAGTGGGAGAGGAGACCAACTACCTGGGCTGCCTGGAGATTTTCAGACCTACTGAGCTGCCAGCAAGTCCTACAGGATAGCTCCAAGCCTTCAGCCCATCATCCCTGTTGATGTGATATTAGTGACCATTGGTGATACAGCTGCCCTTGAGTCTTCCTGCTCCTCTAAGTAACCATTCACCCCAATTCCTGTTAGTAACACCAGAAAAGCCCTCATTAGCTTACCAGTTGGACTTTGGTAGAATCATTACCTCGGTCCATCTTATATTCTCATTGGTGGAGGGAATAGATATGTGTGTGTTGGGTCTACCCAGTTAAAGTCATGTGCAATGCATGGGCTGCATGAAACAAAACAAAAAACAAAACAAAACAAAACAGAGCAAGCCCACTGAGGGCTAGTGTTCTACTCTCTCCGATTCCTGTTCCATCTGGATCTGAGTGCCACCTTGAGTTTGTGTCCCTTGACACATTCTCCCCTGGCCACCATGCATCACCTCAGCTAAAGGTTCCTACAGCCACCGTGCTTTTCCTTCTATGATAAACCAATAACAACAACAACAACAACAACAACAACAACAACAAGAATCTAAATATTCTCTTCAAAATTGGAAGTTGGGGGTAAGGAAGATGGCTCAGTGGCTAAAGTGCTTACTATAAAAGTATGAATGAGTGACTTTGATCCTCAGAACTCATGTTAAAAGGTGGGTACAAGACTGGAAAGAGGGCTCAGTAGCTAAGAGCATGTACTGTTCTTATAGAGGACCTAGGATTGGCTCCTAGAATCCACATAAGACAGCTCACAACTACCTGCAGCTTCAGTTCCTGGAGATAAAACACCTTCCTGAACACTCTCATTTCTGGACACACACACACACACACACACACACACACTGAATGAATGTTTTAAAATTGTTTTTTTTTCCAAAAGAAATATGCATCCTGAAGTTTATATACTTAGAGACACTCTTCTTTAGGCAAAAACCCAAAAGCTCTTCTTTTTCATAATTTTACAAAAAGTAGGGGGTGTAGAGAGATAACTCAAGTTTAGTTCTTAGAACCCATGTCAGGCAACTTCCATCTACCTGTAACTCCAGCTCCAAGGAATCTGATGCCCCTCCTAGCCTGTATATGCAACTGCATTCACACATGCATGTTTTACACACACACACACACACACACACACACACACACACACACACACACATGTCACAGGCACACACACATGCATACACATAATTACAAAATAAAATAATTTCTTTACAAAATATATAAACATATAGGTAGTCTCCCAGTCCCCTTTGGGTGGCTGTGAAGGGAATCCAGGTCAAGGGAGAGTCAAAAGTATAAGGCTGTTGAAGCCAGCTTTAGCAAGACAGAGTCCCTACCTGATAATCACTGTGTTTTAAACATCCCAAGTACTCGGCTTAGCTGTGTCACTAATGAAATATTTATATCCCCAAATTGCTAATGAAGCTGAGTAAAAATGTCAGCTAATCAGGAAAAGCTCCAGAATACACCATTCAGGGAGATTAGACCCCCTTTCATAATCTAATGAGGATGTCTCACAAACGTTAATGAGGCACAATCCTTTCTTTAAGGCTTATTGGGTCTTTATTGAGGGCCACAGGCGACTGTGACTTTATGTATTTCAACTCTTCCTATCCACCTTGGAGACTCTGTCTAGGTAAAAAAAAGGTGTTATGATCATCAGTTTATACATGAGAAAATGGAAATACAGGGAGGGTTTGTGTCACCCAGTATTCATAGGATGAAAAACTAAACCACTGTCCATGCAAAATGGGATGTTCCTGTAATACCAACACTTAGGAGACTGAGACAGGGGGATTATGAGTTCAAGGACAGACTAGGCTATGAAATGACACAAAGTCCACAAATAATATTTAAAATGGAGTTAATGATATACTTCAGAAGTAGAATGGCTGCCTAGAATCCCCCAGTGAGGGGCTGGGGTAGTGGCTCAGTGGTAAAACACTTGCCTAGAATCCTCCAGTGAGGGGTTGGGGTGTGGCTCAGTGTTAAAGCACCTGCCTAGAATCTCCCAGTGAGGAGCTGGGGGAGTGGCTCAGTGGTAAAACACTTGCCTAGAATCCCCCAGTGAAGGGCTGGGGGCGTGGCTCAGTGGTAGAGCCCCTGCCTAGAATCCCCCAGTGAGGGGCTGGGGGCGTGGCTCAGTGGTAGAGCCCCTGCCTAGAATCCCCCAGTGAGTGGCTGGGGGCATGGTTCAGTGGCAGAGCATCTGCCTAGAATCCTCCAGTGAGTGGCTGGTGTGTGGCTCAGTAGAACAGCTGTGCCTAGAATTGCCCAGAGAATGGCCATGAATGTCAGCAGTAGAACACTTAACAAGAATCCCACATTGTAAAGCTAGGGTCATGGCTCAGCAGTAGAGCTCTTGCCTGGAATTCCAACTAAGGGTTGAGGCTGTGGCTCAGTGATTGAACATCTTCCTAATTGTCCCAGCAATGGTTTCTTGTCACCACTCAGTGTCCTAGCTCTTGCCTATCATTTACAAAGCCCTGCTTCAAGGTCTAATACTATAACAATAGGAATAAAAGCAAGCTAACCTCCCTGATTAGAGAGAGCTGCATAATGGGGAGGTTTGTGAATAGGATAAGACCAGTACCTTTATGAGAGGCACAAAGAAGCTAGTTGGTCCCTTTCACTATGCAAAGATACAGCAATAGAACAGGTCTTCGCCAGACACCTAATCTGCTGGTATCTTGACCTGGGACTTTCTAGGTCTCAGAACCATAAGCACAAAATTCTACGTTTCCATTCTCGATTAATTATCCAGTCTCAAGTGTTTTGCTGAAGCAGTGAGTAGGGACTAAGAAAGAGTCAGTAAGCTTTCCAAGCTCACCACATTTGTAAGTGATGCCTTTGCCCACATCTTGTGAAATTGTGAAATCTGATATCTGTCTGTTTGCAGGAACCTTCTGACACCTGGTGTGAACTTGTCTTGAGGACATCCTCCTTCCACAGGCTCTAAAGCACATTTGCTTGCAGACAAGTTACCAATATGTACCACATTACTCCCTACAATAGGGATATATGAAGAACAAATGTGACTGTGTATAAAGTACCCAGAAAAATACATGCCTTTGTCCTACTTACATTTCTGTTGCTGTGATAAAATACCTGGCATCAAGTAGCTGAGGGGAAGAACTCACAATCTAGGTAACAATCTCCTGTGGTGAAGAAGTCAGGGCAGAAGCTTCAAATAGCTAGTCACATCACATCCACTGTCAAGAGCAGAGAGAAATGCATGCTCACTTGCTCACTTGCTTGCCTGCCTATGCTAAGCTTGATTTCTCTATTCTTATGCACTTTAGAAATCCCCTGCCTAGGGAATGGCACCACCTACAGTGGGCTGGGCCTTCTCAAATCAATTAACAACCAAGGCAGTCCCCCAATGTACAATATAATGCATATAAAGGAAAATAAGAAAGGAGAAATATTTGATGATAAGGAAGGGCTGAAATCAGGTGGTGGACACTTGAGTCATAGAAGAATATATAAAACTAATTGTTGTTTTAGTTTTAAATCTTTCATGCATTTTTCATTTTTTATTTTTTAATTGGTGGATAAGTATATAAAAATATATTCAATAGTGGAAATGTAAAATCCAGTTGAAATTGCAGCGCTTCAGAATAGCAATTTTATATAGAAATTCTTTGAAATGTATAGACTTTTGGGTCTGGTCAATTTACTGTGTACTGGTTTTTATTTGCAAGTTCTTTATTGTAAAGTTTTAATAAATATAAGAGATTTTTAAAAACAAACAAGACAATCTGTTACAGACATGTCCACTGGTCAGCCAATGTGTACAATCCCTAAGATGTTCCACAGGTGACTCTACTTGTGCAAATAGACAAATAACTCTAGCCACTAGATCATTCCATTTAAAACCTGAATTCCTGACAGTGAAGGGGGTTGGGGGCCTACATCAGTCATAGGATGCTGGTCCAGCAGTACAGGTTCATGTTTTGGACTGGAAATAGATATTGACCCTTCTAAGTTGCCTTCCACTGATGTAATCAATACTTCAAACAAAAGTGGCTCATGGGCCAATCAAGAGAGCATGATCATGAGTGTGAGGTGAACCTTCTGGGTGTTTAGTAACATTGCTGTGTTAGTTACTTTTCTCAGAGCTCTTGACCAAATGCCTTACAAGACAAGGAGTATACTTTTGACCCAGAGTTTAGAAGGATTTTGTCCATCAAGGCAGGAGTGAGGGGGGTATGTGATTCTTCACATCTTAGTGGATAAAGAAGCAGAGAAAGGGGAAGAGCAGGGGCCTCAGCTGACTTTCTCTTTATTCATTTTGAGACCCCAGTCTATAGGACTGCTCTGCCCACATTTAGGGAGAGTCTTCAGTTCTAAATTAAACCTCTCTGGAAACAACCAGAGACATAGTGATATAACCAGAGGCGTGTCTCCTAGGTGACTAGCAATCCAGTCAAGTTGGCAATGAAGATGAACCATCAAAACTACCAAACTGAATGAGTCAAGGTGTTTTAAAAAAATCCTTGTGATACTAATGCCAAGACATAGTAGACATGTCCTTCTCTGAAATCCTAGGGTCAAAGTAGACTCAGGGTGAAGACACATTCAAAAATGCCTTCTTGATATTGGGCTTTTGGAATAGCTCCGTAGATAAAGTGCTTACTGTGCACAAACTGGAGGACTTGCAGAACCCAAGTAAAAGCCAGGTAGTATGGTGGCTGCCTGTAATCTAGCATGTGAGAAGTTGAGACAAGGGATCCCTGGGACAAACTAGCTAGCTAGACTGGCAGGACTCAGTGAGATCTAGGATCAATTAGAGACCCTGTCTCAGTACTTAGAGAGGAGAAAGATAAAGGAAGACACATAATATGAGCACTTGCCCCCCCCCAACAAACACATGCATGTACATGTACATGCAAGTGTGCTATACACATGGGAACACACACAGAGAATGCAATAACATGGATGGCTATCTTACATATTTTATTCTCTGAGCATCTTCCAGCTTTACAGACTTAAATAACATACTCATTGACTATGCAGCCAAAGACTGGAGTGAGGGGTTAGAGGGAAAGAGGCAAGAACAAGAAGCTTCAAGAAGAATGGAGGAGGTTTAAGAGGAATGTTTTTGTGGTATCTGAAAGCATTTACAGGCAACACTGTGGCGAAAGATAAAAAGAAGGAAACAAGAAGGTCAATGACAGGGGAAGAGACACCAAGTTTCTGAATACCAAAGAGCTGAACTCAATACACTACTCCATGTTGTGCATCCATGAGATGCTCCAGGGAAAGAAAAACCTCTATGGCTTTCAGTTCCACTGTCAAAAAATTTCTGCTTCCTGCTTCATCTGTTCAGAGTCCCCCCTTGGGCGCCAATGAGATGGTTCAGCAGGTAGAAGCACTTGATGCCAAGCCTGACAACAACCTGAGTCCCATCCCTGACATTTGTGTGAGGGAACTGACCCACCCAATTTTCCTCTGATTGCCATTCATGTTTTGTAACATGCACACATGCCCACAAATAAACAAGTCAATAAGTAAACTTTAAAAATAGTAATAAGTACCAGTTATGGTATGTGACAACCAAGGCTCATGATGTCTTCAGTGGTTATCCCAAAGTAAGATGGCGTTTGCCATCCTGCCCAAAGGACAAGCAGCCAAGGCCTGGGAAGATGGCTCAGTGGCTGAAGTGCCTGCCATGCTGTCATGAGCACATGAATTCAACCCCTAGAACTCTTTTTTTTTTTTTTTTTTTAAATAATGCTCAGCACAAACTTATAATCCCAGTTCTGGGGAAGTGGAGACAGGATGATCCCAAGGGTTTACAGCTAGTAAGCATCACCTATTTGACAAATTTCAGAAGAGTGACAAGCTCTGGCTCAAAATAAAAAAAGAAAAGAAAGAGAAAGGAAGGAAGGAAAAAAGGAAGGAAGGAAGGAAGGAAGGAAGGAAGAAAGAAAGAAAGGAAAAATAAAAAAGTAGATAGCACCCGAGAAGTGGTATCTGAGCCTGTCCTCTGAGCAAGACTTGTGTGCAAGATTGCACATGCACACACACACACACACACACACACACACACACACACACACACACACACACACAGTGGAGAATGGGTGGGCAGTCAAATATCTGAAATCTGCAGCCAACCCTAACAATGTGTGGATTTAAGCGATAAAATTTGTCTACAGGCTGGAGTGTGTTTTTCTTTCATTATGTTTCTTATTTACTGTGATATTGATTCTGAATGCTCTGAAGTCAGCAAACCTCTTCCCTTGAAATAGCAGGAGTCACCATCATTAAGGAGCCAAGCAGAACAAAACAGACAACATGAAAAGCTCTCAAGACCACAGGGAGGCGTCTCAGCACTGGACTGCTCCTTCCTTGAGTTTTTTAAAAATGCAATTGGCAGTCAGAGATGGGAAAACTAAAGCAAGTCAGGTGACCAATTCCATTTCTCTGGCATTGTGGGGTCTGAGCTCATGGTGAGAGACCTAGGCATGAGTCAAATGCTCCTGTGGGGTTTCAGGAAATGCCCACATGTAAGTGTCTCATGATGTTCTATAAACAGCTAGAAATGTTCTATAAACAATGTAGAAATGGACACATGTCTTCTACTAAGGGAGACATATCAAGATACATGACAGGGATATGAAACACAACTCAGTCAGAATAAAACTTGCCCTATAACAGGGGTTCTCAATGCTGTTACCTTCCTAATGCTGCTACCCTTTAACACAGTTCCTCATGTTGTGGTGATCCCAACCATAAAATTATTTCATTTCTACTTTATAACTGTAATTTTGCTACTGTTATGAGTTGTAATATTCACATCTGTGTTTTCTGATGGTCTTTTGGAAGTCTCCACCCACAAGCTGAGACCCACTGCTCTACAAGGATCAAGACAAATGCTTTGAAATCCACATTTTTTTTTTTTTTTTAAAAAAGCCAGATATAATGATGTTTACTAGGCCTGGAAAGGTGGAGACGGGTGGATCTCTGGAGTATACTGGATAGCCACTTTAGTCTACTTATCAAGAAGCTAACAAGAGACACTGTCTCAGAAACAAACAAACAATGAAAGGTGAACAGCAAGTCAGGATTTGAATCTCTCGGTAAGGCACTGAGTGTGTGGCTCACAGATAGAGGACTTGCTGAGACTTCCCCATTGAGGGGTTGGAGGCTTGGCTCAGTGGTAGATAACTTGCCTAGACTCCTCCAGTGAAGGGCCTGGGACATCGCTCAGTGATAGAGCCCCTGCCTAGAATCTCCTAGTGAGGGGCTGGGGGTGTGGCTCAGTGGTAGAGCCCCTGCCTAGAATCCCCTAATGAGGGGCTGGGGGTTACTGCTCAGCAGTAGAGCACTTGTGTAGAGTCTCTCAGTGGTGGGTTATATGAAGCCCTAAAATTAATCTTTAGGAGCTGAAAAATAAGTACAACCAAACAGAACAACATATAAACACAAAAAGTACAAAACAGTTGAAGTTAGGAGTTCTTCAGATGGAATTCAAGTCAATGGCTGTCCTAAATATAATGATGGTGTAGAGTTTAGTGGGACCTTACCGTCACAGCAAACTGAGTGAAGGGACTTAGTGCGTCATTTTGTCATTTACTATGCGCTTTTATTTGCTTCAAATTAAATGGGTTTTGTTACTGCTGTGTTTGGTGTTTATTTTTTTCCCCCAAGATTTATTTTTAATTGTGTGTATATATAGATCTCTATGGGTGAATATGAGTGGCTGCAGGTGTCCATGAAGGCCAGAAGAAGGTGTCAAATCCCCTAGAACTCGAGTTATGGGCAGTGTGAGCCACTCGAATTCAGGTCCTCTGCAAGAGCAGCAAGTGCTCCTAACCACTGAGCTATCTCTTGAGCCCTTTATTCTGTTCAAACCCAGGTGGCATAGAGAGCTTTGGCTGGAGATCTCTCTCTCTCTCTCTCTCTCTCTCTCTCTCTCTCTCTCTCTCTCTCTCTCAGAGGTAGTTACATATATGGTCCTTACTCTCTACTGCCCTCAACAAACAGCCTAAAAGTGCAGGCAGGCACGGAAATGCAAATGTGCTGCCTAGCTGTGATGACAGAGCTACTGAGCCGCTGCTGTCACATTGCAGTGATCAGGTTGGAGGCAACAACAAGAATCATTTATTATTAAGGAAGCTCTTTCCAGGCAGGAGGAGAGGTAGGTGCTGTTCACAGGAAGAGTGCCTGGCCAAGCATGGAGCCCTATGATAACACCGTATCTCCTGCCTCTGTCAATCAGAGCCTCACCAACACAGGGAGAATGTTATCTCCCCCAAACACAAGACTTCTTCTATCTCGGCAATTATAAACCCAGAAGAAAAGTGAACAATACCAGGTGGATGCTTCTCCAAAGTCCTTTCTAGAAGACCAGAGGGTAGAACCTTCCACTCAGGAAAAAAAAAAAAAAAAAGTTTTCTAACCCTAGCCCAAGTTTTGAATACAACTGAGCAAGACAGGATACCACCACGTATGACTGTTCTAAAGACGATATCAATGATGAGTTATGTTACCTTCTTTCTAGATCACACAGAAAGCCACAAGATGTAATGCCTCGTAGCAGGTGGAGTGTTCGTTTCCTGGTATTAAAATGCATATCATATGTATAAAGCAAGGGCTATTTTGAGTCACAGCTTTGGCGGATTAGACACAATAGTATCTGATCAACTACATAAGCACTAGATATGGTAGTATACACCTATAAGTCCCAGTGCTGGGGAAACTGAGGCAGGAGGAATATGAGTCAAAGGACAGCTTAGGCTATATAGTAAGATACCATCTCAACAAAATCACAAAACCAACCAAGGTTGGAGATGTAGCTCCACAACAGAATACCTGCCTAGAATCCCCCAGTGAGGGGCTGGGGGTGTGGCTCAGTGGTAGAGCACCTGCCTAGAATTCCCCCAGCGAGGGGCTGGGGTGTGACTAGGACACAAGAGATCACATTTTAGCCATCTGAAGTGTTGAACCCAACAGCACAGAGTACTGTACAGCTATCACCACCGTCTCCAGGACTTCTTTCTCTTCTTCTAACTCAGCTTTGATACTCATTAAGTGGTAAACCTCCATTCCCCCCTAACTTCTGGGTGTGCAAGTGCCATTTAAGGGGGTCACTATGAGTAGAAAACAAGGCTCAACAGATATCTTGGACATCTGCGGCAAGCTTCTAGCTCAGAAGATTAAAAAGATCAGAGAGAGAAAGGCCATTTTTGGAAACAGACTGTTCAGGAAGAAACACTAAAAGCAAAATCACACACACACAGAGTATTACCATCCTGTAGGGAATAAGAAAACATATTGCTTCCATTAAGTCAAGACAATATGTTATCAAAGGAAACTTTGGGGGAATAAAAAAATAACTTGGATCTAAAGCTATAAGAGCAGAAAAGTTTCAAGACAGTGGAAGAGAAGGGAAGAAAGAAAATGAAAAAAAAAAAAAAGAAGAGGAATCAGAGGAACAAAAAGATTTTTATAAGAAAAGATGGGAAAATTAAGAGAGTTGATCTCAGTCAGTAGTTCTCAGCTTTCCTAAGGCTAAGACCCTTTAATACAGTTCCTCATGTTGTGGTAATCCCCCAACCATAAAATTATCTTATTGCTGCTTCATAACTATAATTTTGCTATTGTTATGAATTGTGATGTAAATATCTGATATGCAACCTGGGGGACATGACCCATAGGCCAAGTCGAAGGCTGGAACAACGGGAGACATGGACTGAGGAAGGAAGAACACACAGGGAGGGTGTGTTCTAGTTTCTTATCTGTTGCTATGATGAAACATGCTAACAAAAGAATCCTAAGGGCAAAAGAGTTTGTTTTAATACTTCCAGGTCACAACCCACCCGTGATGGAAGCTGGGAAGGAATTCAAGACATGAACCTGAAGTATAGCCATGGAGGAATGCTGTATGCTGACTCACTTGAAGGCTCATGATTAGCTATTTTTCTTAGACAATCCTGGACTACCTGCCTAGGGAATGTGCCTCTCACAGTGGGCTAAGCCCTTCTGCACTGATTGAGAGTCAAAACAAATTCTCTGCAGATATGATCACAGGCCAATCTGATCTGGGCATCCTTCATTTAAGGCTCTCTGGTCAGATGTTCATAGGCTATGTTAAGTTGAGAAGTCACACTGACCAGGATAGGGTGTAATGTCCCATATATGGAATTGATGGTCAGGAGAAAAACATTTAAGTAGAGGGAGACTCTCAGGGTATGGGAGGGAAAAGGAGAAAGGAGGGAGATGAGAGTCACAGAGAGGTGAATATTACCAAAGTATATTATTTGCATCTATGAAAATGGTATAATGAAACCTATTTCTTCAGTTAAAAAAAGAAAAAAAAAAAAAAAAACAATTAGGTATGGTGATGTACACCTGTGTCCCAGCACTTAGGAAGCAGAGATAGGAGATCAAGTGTTCCAGGCCAGACTGGGATTCATAGTGAGAATTCTCAAAAACAACCAAAACAAGTCAACCCAAATATATTTACCATTCCTGTAATCCCAGGCCTTGAAAGACTGGAGGGTCCCTAAGAGTTTGAGGGCTTCCTGTAGTAGAGAACAAAACCCTGTCTTTGAAAAAAGCCGAGGGGCTAGAGAGCTGATTCAGTGGCCAAGAGCACTTGTGGCTCTTTCAGAGGACCTGAGTTTGGTTTACAGCACCCAGGATGTAACTTCAATGCCAGAGCATCTTAAGTTTTCCTTTGGCTTAACAGTATATGTACACTCACACACACACACACACACACACACAGAGAGAGAGAGAGAGAGAGAGAGAGAGAGAGAGAGAGAGAGAGAGAGGCAAACACACACATACACATAACTCAAAATCAAAATCATTAAAAAAAATCTAGAGACTGATTTTTTTTTAAGTCAAAGTGCTTGTCATACACACACATAAGGATCACAGTTGGGTTCCCAGAAACTCTACAACCCCAGATCTGGAAAACAGAGACAGGTGATCCTCAAAGCAAACTGGCTAAGTCAAGTCTGGATTGACTGACTGTGGGTTTGATGGAGAGGCACTGCATCAATGACTAAGGTCCAAGAGTAATGGAGACTCTTGGTGTGAATCTTGAGCCTCCAAGTGCACTCACATGTACCCGTGCATATCAACACGGGCAAAAAATACACACCTGCCACCTTAATTAGAGTTTCTATTGCTCTGATAAAACAACTTGACCAAAAGCAACATGGGACAGAAAGGGTTACTTCAGCTTACAACTTTCAGGGAAAGGACTCAAGGCAGAAAGGTAGAGTCAGGAACTGAAGCAGAGGTCCTGGAAGAGTGCCACTTACTGGCTTGTTCCTGGCTTGTTGAGCCTGCTTTCCGATCCAGGACCACCCATAGTGGGCTGGGCCTTCCCCATCAATCAATTTTAAAAAATGCCTTACAGATTTGCTTATAGGCCAATCTTATGGAGGTTCTTTGTCAATTAAGATACTCTCTTCCCAGGTGTGTCTAGGTTTGTATCAAGTTAACAAAACCCAAGTAGTTCGTGTGTGTGTGCACACACATGAAAAACAAAAGAAAAAGAAAAAGCAATCTAAAATTATTTTAGGGTCCATCTTGTGGGTGGAACCTGACCAGGCTTATCACCATAGCATTCAAAGTTCTAGGGGAAAAAGTGAAAATCCTACAAGATTCCAGACAACAAGAAGAAAAGGGTTGAAAAACATGTATAAAGACTAGGAATTGGAAGGTCTTTGATTCTTCCTAAAACAACACCCTAGAAGAATGAAAACAGCAGAGCAAAGCCACCGAAATTCTTAAAGAAAGTGACATTCATCATACTCCACCATTCATCATACAGAAGACAGGGAGAAGGTCAGCTTTAGACTTGATCTCAAATGATTATCTCTACCTTGAAGTCTTCTCTTAGGGACCCTCTAGATGTGGCACTTTGCCTGCTCAAGCACACTAACTGAGAAAAAGAGAGCCATAGGGGTGAAGAATCAGAGTGGAGGCAGGAAAGTACAAGAAGAATGGGGGAAGGGGCTCCGAATGACAGCGGTGAACAGACCGGCCCTGCAGTGAAGCATCAAGACTTCAGGTAAACACACTAAGGTGTCACCTTTTCAAGCATTCTCCCTTCAGTTCTGCCTACCACTGAGCCACGCCCCCAGCCCCCCCACTGGAGGATTCTAGGCAGGGGCTCTACCACTGAGTCACGCCCCCAGCCCCTCACTGGGGGATTCTAGGCAGGAGCTCTACCACTGAGCCACGCCCCCAGCCCCTCACTGGGGTATTCTAGGCAGGTGCTCTACCACTGAGCCACTCCCCCAGCCCCTCACTGGGGTATTCTAGGCAGGTGCTCTACCACTGAGCCACAATACTAGCTTCTCACTGGGGGATTCAAGGCAGGTCTCTACTACTGAGCCATACTTTAGCCCCAGGGGAACTCACTGGGGAAAGTTCTACTGTTTATCTATGTTCCAAGATCGTTTGTACTTCATAACATTTTTGAGATTATGTTGCCCAGGCTGATCTTAAGATCAGTGTGTAATATATTCAAGACTTGAACTTGTGATTCTCATGCCTCTGCTTTTTCTAGAGTCTTCCCTAGGCCTGCTCCTAGGTCTCCTTCCCCAGGCCTGGCTAATGAATGCTTGAAGTGGACTCAGAATTGTGTGGAGGTATCAAAAGAACTATTTCCAGAAAGAAACTGATGACACAGCCGAAGAGATGCTATGAGTCCAGAGAAGCAGAAACTGGATCCACTAAGGAAAAAGTATTGACTAGTTTTGCTTGAGTGATTTGGTGTGATATAACAAGTATCAAGAAATGTATACTACTTGAACCTAACACATCACAGATATGGGGTAACATAGTCTGTCAGTTTCTCAAAAAGATAAACAAAGACATTGAAGGTTAATACTCAGCATCAATGTGCAACCTGAGTGAAAAATGACCTCACGTAAAAATAAAACACTCCAGGCTAGAGAGAGAAAGCTCATTGGGTAAAAGCATCCACTGTGGAGGTTTACAGCTTGAGTTCCATCCTTGAGAGCCACCTGATGGGAGGAGAGGACCAGTGTCCATACATTTCCCTCTGACTTCAAATGCATGCTCTCATGTGTGCAGTGTCACCACCCCTCCCATATTAGATATAATTTTAAAACTTTTAAATTGAAGTTGGAGAGGTAACTCAGCAATAATGCACACTGGCTGCTCTCCCAGAGGACCTGAGACCAATTCTCAGGACCCACATGGCGGTTCATGACCATCTGTAACTCTAGCCCATGGGAATCTGAAACCCTCTTCTGGCCTCTGAGGTAACACATATTTGTACAGACATATATGCAGGGAAACGATCCATAGTCATAAAGTAAATGAATAGTCCTACCAGAGCTCTGTGTCCACACACTATTCCTGAGAGCAGCTGAGACCAGGGCATAACATAACCTCAAGATGGACCATTCAGACCTCCTTAGAAGGGATTCTGTAGATTTCCTTAGAATGATGATAGTCCCTTTGATAGCAAAACCAAAAGTGATCATATTTTATATCTCAAGAACAAATGCGGAACCCTATCTTGTTTGTATTATCAGATCTTAACTACATCAAGCTTACTCTTAAAAGGAAGAAAGTGTAAATGAAC
The DNA here is from genome assembly GCF_011762505.2 of Arvicanthis niloticus. Classification (NCBI taxonomy): domain Eukaryota; kingdom Metazoa; phylum Chordata; class Mammalia; order Rodentia; family Muridae; genus Arvicanthis; species Arvicanthis niloticus. Next base: position 21,476,660 of record NC_133432.1, read on the forward strand.
ATGTCTTGGGTTAGTGTCTGCAGCATTTGTTTTTCTAATTATATTTGCTTTTTGATATGTCCACAGTTTCCCACAAAGAATATGCATCACTTTTAATATCAGAAAACAATTATTCGTCTGGAGAAAGAAAGAGAATGTTTTCATCAAATTTTAGACAGAAGTTAAAAGAGATCAACACCATGAATCTTCAAGAACTAAATTTGAGGTGGAAAACAAATGCTTTTAAGATAAAGACAGCCTTCTACGGTAGTGAAAACTATGCTAAATATAGAAGGCACATTGGTGAGAAAAACAAAACAAAACAAAAAGCAAAAAGCAAAAATCAAACACCATTAAGAATCTATGAAGAAACAGCAGTCATTGTAGGAGATTTGAAAACATCATTATCTCAGAGACTTAAGACATATGCAACTCAGTCTATTTAAACATACACACAATTGATGTTCAGATGGAATTTAGGACTGTCATTATCATGTGTGGGGTCATTAATATAAGGTATTTACACAAGCATAGATATAAAGACTGTCTCAGTAAAACAAAGACAGAGAGGGCACAGAATTCTGTGAATCGGAAAGTATTTGTAGACTGAAGGATATGTGGAGACTAGAGGCTGAAAATGATAAGAATTGATATTTATATAGTTAACTCTGGTCCCCTGAGTCATTGAGGTCGGACTGAATCAAACACTCCACTCTTTGCTTTCTTCTCCACTAATTACCATTTGTTAGTATGAAGATTTATTTTATCCTTTTAACTATATGTATGTATGTGAATCTGCATGTGGGTATGTACACATGAGTGCAAGTGCACACCGAGGCCAGAAGAGGGCATCAGATCCCCTGGACCTGGAGCTCAAGTTCTCTGGAAGAGCAGCAAATGCTCTTAACCACTGAGCCATTACACCAGCCCCTCTACTAATCTTTAGACTGGAAGCTCCACCTGAAGTGGCACCTTCAGAACCAGGCTCAAGACTTGATTATTTCATCCGGGGATACTAAAATATGACCCCCACATTCTCACAATTGCAATGAAGACTGTGAGACATAAAGTTTCACATCCCCATGCTGAGTCTCTTAGAATTTCCTTAGTCATGGGGCTACAGAAGGTTCTGATGTTAAAACACCCGATGTTAAAAGGTACACAGTGGGATCCTGTCCTACAATGACTTGATGTGCCAGGGTGGGTTGGTACCCAGGAGGCATGGTGGATGGTGGGGCTATGTGAGGTGAGGACTGAGAGGATGGGGAGGGCTGCAATCTGGATGTAAAGTGAAGGAGCAGGTAGAATCTGTACATGTTAGTACTCAGCTCACCTGATCCTCTGTCAAAGTCCAGACCCAGAATGCTGGTGCTCACAGTGCAAGGGTCTTCCCACATTAACTAAACCAATCAAGATGTCTATGTTGGCGAGTCTTAGGTCAACTTGACACACAAACTAGAGTTATACGAATGGATAGAACCTTGAGAAAATGCCTCCCTAAGATCCAGCTGTAAGGTATTTCCTTAATTAGTGACTGATGAGGGAGGACCCAGTGCATTGTGGGTGGTGCCATCCCTAGGCTGGTGGTCCTGGGTTCTATAAGAAATCAGGCTGAGCAAGCCATGGGAAGTAAGCCAGTAAGTAGCATCCTTCTATGGCCTCTGCATCAGCTGCTGCCTCCACATTCCTACCCTGCTTGAGTTCCTGTCCTGACTTCCTTTGATGATGAACAATATGGACATGTTAGGCAAATAAACCCTTTCTTCTCCTGCTGTTGAAGAGCCCTGTTGTTAAGGTTGCAGTCCCCCATGATCAATGGCTTTCTGAGCTCATCGTGCAATGGAGGACTCCCTTTCTCAGGAGGGCTTCCCTGTCTTTGCCTGACTTTGTCTGGAGAACGTCCCTGAACACAAGTGTTTTGTCTGAAAAGTGACCTTGTACAGAGCTCTCTGCAAAGCTGCATAAGTCCGTCTCTGGCTTCCCAATTCCTGCCCACTTGATGCTGTGACCAATTAGCACTTTCCACCTTTACCCCCTAAAGATACCCTTATGTACCCTATCCCTGGAACAATAAAGTAGACTTGTCTCATGGCAGCAGTCTCCGGAAATCCTTTCGTTACACTCAGCCTTCTGAGTCCTGCTCCCTTTGTCCTTGTGGGCTGGTGGCCAACAGCCTCCAAAGAGAAGGGAGGGGCCATCCAATTTGCTCTTTGGTCGTGGTATTTTATTGCAGTCATAGAAACCCTAACTAAAACATCACTAGAACTACCCATAATCCAATGCCATCTAGACAATCCCTCAATAGCACTCTCTTCTCAGGTGACTCTAGATTGTGTCAAGTTGACATTTAAAAGTAACCATTGATCTGCATTTGACTCATTGAGGGATGGTTACCATCCATACCCTGTAAACCCCAACCCCCACCCACAGTCCAGTTGTACAAGATACAATGGTTTTCACGTGTCAATGTTTGCCGTGGTGGGCAGTGAGGGACCTGTGTCACACACAGCAGGAAGCCAAGAAAAAGCTTCTTTAGGGAAGTAATAGGTTGGGACACTAGAGGATAATTGGAACATCAGTCAGAAAATGAAAAGAGGAAGTGAAAGCAGAGGTCTCTTGTCAGGGGAGAATGCTCTACAGAAACATGGGGTCTGCAGTGAGCATGGGTGGGGGGGCGCTGAGAGAAGAACAATACTAGGGAGAGAATTTGCTAAAAAATTCTGATTCCTAGGAAATGAAGGGATCTTTTCCTCCTCAGATCAATGTCAGGCTTAGAAGGAGCTGCAGCTAACAAAGTAGTACAGAATAAAGGAGAAGAATCGGGGGAATTTAGATATGGCTCAGTTGGTAGAGCACCTGCCTAGCATGGGTGAAGCCCTGGGTTCTAGCCCCATCACACATAAACTGGTTATACCGGCATGTGCCTGTCATCCCAAGACTTGGAAGGTAGAAGCAGGTGAATCAGGAGTTAAAGGTCATCCTCAACTACATAGCAAGTTTGAGGCCAGCCTGGGGCTATGTAAGACCTTGTCAAGGAAGGAAGGAAGGAGGGAAGGAAGGAAAAAAGGAAGCAAGGAAGGAAGGAAGGAAGGAAGGAAGGAAGGAAGGAAGAAAGAAAGAAAGAAAGAAAGAAAGAAAGAAAGAAAGAAAGAAAGGCAAAAAATAATAGTATTAAAATCTAGTCAGTGATCAATTCTTATACATTAGATGACGGTCCACAGAAGACAGATTACTGGGCCCAGGAACATCATTCATCAAGTCTTGGGGATTAATCAGCATTTCTGGAGGGAGAGTCAAGGGAAACCTGATCACTTCTAAGCTGATCCAAACCTCATCTCCTGGAGATCAGGCTACAAAAAAGACTCATCTGAGCTCATCTTCTCCCCAACCTGAGAGCACCTTGTGGGATAATTCTTCTGCTCAGAGCAAGAGGCTTAGGCTATTCCTAATCCTATGGATACTTGGAAGATTAGCTTCCTGGACCTTTAGCAGGCTCGCTCTGCCGTTGTCCTGTCTGACCTGAGCTCAGGGGGCTTTCTCCCTGTGGCGAGCGTGGTGAATTTTGTACATTGTGAGCAGATACATGAGCACAATTCTGTCTGTCTCCACACACAAATGTACTTTTGTCTGACATTCTCATTTTATAATGGTCCAGGAACTCTTGCTTGCTTTTTATTTTTAGCTGACCCATTCTTTCTAGGTGTGCCCAACTCAGAAGACCAACTAACATGGCTTGTTTTCACCTGCCATCATTGTGGGTTCAGTGGCCCAGTGGGGGAATTCTAATATAAGATGTGTTCTGAACAAAGCACTGCGACCATGTGTGTGTGCATGCTTACATGTGTGCATGCATGTGTATGGGCGTGCATGCGTGTATGTCTGTCTGTCTGTTCAGGACAAAGTTCAAGGTTGGGCATCTTCTTCAATCAATCTCCACCTTTCATTTTGAGCCTCTTACTGATTCAGTGCAGCAAACATTTTCTTTTTAAAATTTATGTCTTAGAAAATACAATAGAAACAGTATTATTAAAAGGCAGAGGGGCAAGAAAAATAGACTTTCCTTTTTGATGTTCTTTTGGTGATACAAAAAGGGGAAATAACAGGTCTTAGCTGAGGAATTTACTCTTGTTTGTTTTGTAATTAAGTTCTTACCATGTAGCCTAGACTGGGCAAGAACTTGCTACTTAGCCCAGGTTAGCCCTGAATGCATGCTCCTCCTCCCCCAGCCTCCCAAGTGCTAGAATTCAAGGTGTGGGCCATCATGATTGACTCCACTAACTTTATTTATATATTTATTGAAAGCATGCATATATGCGCATGTTTGTGTGCAAGTGCACATACACATGTATGTGAATGCACGTGGAGGCCATTAGGACAACCTCAGGTGTCATTCCTCAGGAGCAACTCCCTTTGATTTTTGAGAAAGGGTCTCTCACTGGCCTGGAGTATACCAATTAAGTGAGGCTAGGTGGACAATGAGCCCCAGGGATCTGCCTGTTTCTGTTTCTCCATTGCCTGGATTATGAGCACATGTCAACATGTCACACGTTGCTTTTTAAAAACATGGATTCTGCCGGGCGGTGGTGGCGCACGCCTTTAATCCCAGCACTTGGGAGGCAGAGGCAGGCAGATTTCTAAGTTCGAGGCCAGCCTGGTCTACAGAGTGAGTTCCAGGACAGCCAAGGGCTACACAGAGAAACCCTGCCTCGAAAAACCAAAAAAAAAAAAAACAAAAAAAAACAAAAAAACCATGGATTCTAGCCACACATAGTGGTACACACCTATAATCCCAGCATTTGGGAGGCAGAAGTAGGTGGATCTCAGAGTTCAAGGCCAGCCTGGTCTACAGACTGAGTTCCAGGACAGTCAAGGCTACACAGAGAGACGGGCTTGGGGTCCTCTGAGAAATCAAATTCAGATCTTCATGCTTGCTGGGAAGGCATTTTACCTACTGCATGTCCACCCAGTAATTTTATAAGAGCCTGTTCCAGTTTCATCTTTTGTTGCTGTGACAGAACACCTTGGCCAAAAGCAACTTAGAAGAGGGGAAGAGTTTATTTGACTCACAATTCAAGGTCAGAGTCCATCACCGTGGGACAGCCAAGATGCAATCAGCTACTCTCATTATGCCCACAGTCAAGAGGGGAAACAGATGGGTCTTGCTTGATTATTGTCATTTGACTTTCTCCTGGCTTATACAGCCCAGGATCCCCTTCTTAGGGAATGATGCCACCCACAGTGGGCTGAACTCTCCTAATCAACTAACAATAAAGATAATTCTTCATAGATGTGCCCATAGGCCAACCTGATCTAGATAACAGACTCTCTTCCTAGGTGATTCTAGGTTGTATCAAGCAGACAGTTAAAACTGATCTAGCACAGATCCGTAGAGAACTAGAGTAGCAATGAACCAATGTCTGCTAAGACTCTTCCTTTCTCCAGTAAGCTTCAGGGAGCCAGAGACTCAGACACCAGCATGGTTCCCTTAGAAACAGAAGCAGGATTTCTTGAGTCCTGCAAGCAGGCTGTCCTCTCCCATACCTTCGTCACTGTTGTCATCTACCAGGATGATCTCCTTCAGCAGGTGTGTGGGTGTGTGATTGACGGCGCTGTGGACTGATCGCAGTATCACCGACAGGGCCTCATTCACGAAGATGAAGATGATGGATATCTGGGGCAACTCCTTGGAGTATTTGAGCTCCTTACACCTGGGGAAGGGAGAACAGGAAAGCTATCAGAGGAAACGAGATGGCAAAGGAGGGGCTGGAGAGATGGCTCAGAGATTAAGGGCTCTGCTCTTGCTGAGGACCCTGGGTTGATTCCCAGCATCACATGGAGTAGCTCCTAAGTGCTTAAAATTCCAGCTCTAGGTGTTCTGATGTCATCTCTTAGTTTCCACAGGCACCTGCACATACATACATTCAGGCACACAAACACATACAAACAAAATAAACCTTAAAAAAATAAAAGTAAAAGAAAGCATATAAGATGTGGCTGAACACAGGATTTTAGCCAATTTCTCACTAGTTTTTGCCAAGGCAAGGATTCATCACTCTCCCTTGGCTCTCCATCCTTCTCTCTCATTTGTTATTCAAGGCTTCCAGTATCCTAGGCTGACCTCAAACTCACCGTGTAGTTGAGGATAACTTTGCCCTTCTAATTCTCCTCCTGTCTTCACTTCTAGGGATGCGATTACAGATGTGCACCATGATGTCCAGGTTATGTTGTTGTTGGGTACAACAGGGCTTGGTGCATGCTAGGAAGTGCTCTACTTACGGTGCTATGTATGTGTCCAGCCTTCCCTTCTTCACTAAGCATTGTGAAATAAACCTAAGCAATAAAGCATTAAAAGAATCCAGCCTACTTCACCCAAATTGATCATCCTAAAGGGAAAAAAAACACCATTGGGGATATGTCCACCTGTACCACCTGTATCACCTCTGTGCTTTGATGATCTCAGGGTTGGAATCTGGAATGTCCAATAGTCTAATGTCCTGAGGGGTTTATTGGAAAACCAACTTGCAGCTGGGAAGATGGCTCAGTTGATCATCTTTGCTATGCAAGCATGAGGATGCAACTTCAATCTCCAGAACCCACATAAAGAAAATATTGTGTGGTGATACACATTTGTAACCCCAGTGCTGGGGAGGCAGAGACAGGCAGATCTGTGAGGTTCTTTAGCTATTCAACCTACCTAGTTGGTGAGTTCCAGCTAGTAAGAAAGCATGTTAAAACAAAAACAAGGTAAGATCTGGGGAGATCTTGCAGTACAAGTATGAGGAGTAGAGTTTGGATCCCTAGAATCCATGTGAATGCACACTGGGGCTGCAAGTCCATCTGTAGTTCTAGGCTTGGAGGGCAAAGATAGAGTCCCCAGAACAAGCTGGCTAGAGAGACGAGCCATATCGACAAGCTCTGGGTTTGATTGAGATGCCCTGCCTGAGGAAATAAGGTGAAAGAGTGATGGAGGATGATTCCTGACATCAATCTCAGGTCTCCACATGCATGCACACACATGTGCACTTACACAAACATGAACCCACAAACAAGCCTGAATAATGCACACACATGCAAGCACACCCTAAACACAAAAATAAAAATAAAGGGACTGGAGAGATGGCCGAGTAGATAACAGCACTGGCTGCTCTTAAAGAGGAGCCAGGTTCGATTCCCAGCACCCCCATGGCAGTTCAGAACTGGCTGTAACTCCAGTTCTAGGGAACCTGGCACCTTCTTAGGCCTCCACAAGTGCCAGGTACCCATGTGCTACACACACATACACGCAGACAAAACACCTACTCACATAACAAAAATGTAAAAATTAAATGTGGAAATAAAATAAAACAAGATAGATATAACCTGAGAAACGATAGCTGAGCATCTATTTGCACATGTATATAAAACACACACACACACACACACACACTTATGCATGTACAAAGGGGTACAAAGATATAACTCATCTTGTCTCTGTGAGACTGCACAGTGCATAGAAAGAACCCTGAAGGACCTAACAAAGGAAATGAGATGAAGGGAGGGAGTAGGAGGGACATGCTGGGGAGGGGAGGAAGGAGAGATGCGTCTGGTTCTTTATGCTGAACAGCTTGGGCTGTGTCAGGCCATATGAATCACAGTGGCAATTTTGAAAAGAAAATAAAGTTTTGTTACGATATACATCCTTACCTCCTGAGGAGACTGCTCAGGGACTCATGGATTATACAGCCTTGTTTTTGCTATGGCCCTGTCAATCTATTGTCTGGGGATGCAGGAGAGAGAAGAATGGCCATCGGTAGGCTCATGAGCTATTGGCGGGGGTCATCTCATTGACTGGGTAGTGATCCGAGGAATGAAGGCATATGAGCAGGTCTCTCAGGACTCGCTCTTTTATCCTTAGCTTGAGAGTCTGGCAGCTGCTCCCTCTCAGACCATGACTAGCCATACTGAAGATGGGAAATGAGAGTACATGTAGCTTATGCCCAGCTACCCAGAACAACTAACTTCTTTGGTCCTGTTTGATTTTATTTTTCATGTATATTAACTTTGATACAGAGTCTCAGGTCACCCAGGTTGGCCAACGTTGACCTTGAATGTTTGATCTTCCCGTCTTCATCCGATTAGAGGTGTACATCACCACACCCAGTTTGTGTAGTGCTGGGAATGGGACCCCAGACCTTGTGCATGCTTGGCAAGCACTCTATCAACTCAACCACTTCCCTAGTGCTGGTCTGTTATTTTAACAGTCCCTCATCTTTGTAGGCAAGAAGGAAAGCTCTCTCCTTACTCACTGGCATCTCTATCCATGAGCAATGGGGTCTGGTTGTGCTCAAGGATGGTGTTTATGCTCAATCTTGGGTGTCAACTTGGTCAGATTTGGGATCCACTAAGAGATGCTCTGCTAGGCAGACTCTTTCCCCAGAGTGGGTGCCACCTTCTACAGCAGCCAAGATACAGAGGAAAGTATAGTTGCTTGCCTTTGTTCACTCCTAGATAGTGGATGCATTTATGCTGGGATACTGTTGCTGCATCCATCTTTCACTAATGTCAGCTTCTTCAGCCTTCTAAAGTGGCTCTCCAGGAATCACCCAGGCCTTTACCATTCATTCAGGCTACTGAGGCATTCAGTGTCATGCACTGAGCAGCTACCATGTTCCTGGCCCCTTCAGTATGAGGACAGCCATTGTTGAACCACCTAGTCTGTATCCTGTAAGCCAATCTACTAAACACTATTTTATAATATATATTCACTCTATCAGTTCTGCTCTTCTAGAGCAGTGGTTCTCAGCCTTCCTGAGGCTGACACTTTAATACAGTTTCTCATGTTGAGGTCACCCTCCTGATCATAAAATTATTTTTCATTGCCACTTCATAACTGTAACTTTGATGCTGTTATGAATCGTAGTGCAATTATCTGTGGTTTCTCATGGTCTTAGGTGACCCCTGTGAAAGGGTCATTTGACCCTTAGCTTCAGAACCACTGCTGTAGTTCCTTTCCCCGAGAGTTGAATCCAAGTGAAATTGTACTGTGGGGCAGCCTGCTAGAAAGAGAGAGATTGCCCTCTTTCATAAAATAAAGCATGTATAACCACATGTTTCCTATCTTGTCAGCCTCCAAGACTACAAAGCCAGATCTGTAGCTTGCAAAGCTATACCCCTATCCCCAATCTTTTGTTTGGGATATTATCTAGATCATGTTGGCTTTAAGGTAAGTCTGAGGGATATTGTCCTTATTGTTAGTTGACGAAGGAAGACCCATTCCACTGTGGGCAGTACCATTCCCTAGGTAGAGATTCCCAACCAATATATAAGAGAGGAAAATGCCAACAGATATAAGCAAGTAAACAAGCAAAGATTCATGTGTTTACTCTAATTGCTCTTGACTGTGAATGTGATGCTTTAGGTTCCCGCCTTGACTTCCCTATAGCAATGAACTGTAAATTGGAAGTGTAAACCAAATAAACCCTTTGGTCAGGGTTTTTCTTTTGTTTTTTCACAGCAACAGAAAGAAAACTAGAATATATGACCTCCCTATGCAGTCTAAACTAGGTTGGAACTTGTGAGATAGCTCAGGCACCCCATGACCCTTCTGTCTGTAAAATTACACAAGTCGGAAGCTCCATATAAGGATAATGCACTATTCATTAGAAAGATCCTGCCTAGTTGGTGCACAGAAAGTTAGGAGGGTAAAAGAATTGATGTTAGAGCTAAGACCCCTGCATCAGGAGTAGAAAATGCATGATATAATGTCAAACACCTCAGAATCCATCACAGAGTGTGTTAGGTACCCCTTCTACCAACACAGTCTCAAATCTGGTCCCCAAATGATCTCTTTCCTTTGGATAACTCGGGAGTAATTAATAAATAGTCTTTGGGGTAGAGATGATTGGCGGGGACAGGATCTCCATTTGTTACTTTTTTCTATTGCGGTGGTAAAACTTTATGACCAAGGAAACTTATTTTTAAAAAGAGTTTATTTTAAGCTTGTGGGTATAGAGCATTAGAGTCCATGATGGCACATCAGAGGTAGCAGGTGGAAGGTAATCGGAGGGGCAAGTGGAGAAAGCTCACATCTGAAACCGCCAAACAGTCAGCAGAGAGGGCTGGAAATGGCACGAGCCTTTTGAAACCTCAAAGCCTGCCCCCAGTGACATATTGCTTCTAGGAACGCCAGATCTCCTGAGCCTCCCCCAAATAGCTACCAACTGGAGATCAAATATTCAAATGCCAGAGAATTATGGGAGACACTGTGCTCAAATCATCAGAGAATCTTAAGTCAGGGTCAATTTTAATCAATGGCCAAGACCTAAAGGAGGATCTAGAGACATTAAAAACGAGATTTCTATTTTCAAAAAAAAAAAAGTCTGCTGGACAAAATAGATTCTCAATGAGGTTGTTCCTATGGAGAAAAGAAACTCAATTTTTTTTTTTAAAAGGGGCACTGAAAGAATCTAAGAGACTGAATATGTACAGGAGTTCAATAAAATTCTGTCCTTTTCTGGACAGGAAATGGCCATTCTGGTCATGAACTTATAGCAGCTGTGGTTCCCTGTACGGGAGGGGCTCCCAAGTCCCCTGAGGAGCTACAGACAGTCAGTGGTTGCTGGGAGAGACATTTCCTTCAGTGGTGTAGACACGGGTAGGTTTCTTATGGCCCTATTAGTAACCCAGTAATTAATTAACAATACACAATAGCTAGTTAATTAATACTTGTTAATTAAATGAATATAATTATTCATGCACATGGAGCAGACTAAAACTGACTGGGTCACAAAAAACAAAACAAAATAAACAAAAACGACATAAAAATAGGAGATGAATTTTTTTTTTTTTTTTTTGGAAAGAAGGGGATCAGTGGGAGTGAGAGTGAAATAAGAGATGGTAATGGGGTGACTCGGTTGAAGTATGTTATGCACATGTATGGAATTATCACACCACAGTAACAGTGAAGGGCTTTGTGACTCAGGCTTCCGAAGCAATGAGCTCTCATTGCTGCTGTCCTTCCTGTCCGTGTCCCTGAGACATGACCATCAACTCTGGGTAACCAACATCACCCCCTCCCCTTCTTCACAACCAGATGGACGGGGTTCGTTTGCCACCAAAGATGCTCAAACACTTACTTTACAGATGGAGACTTAGAGATGGAACTACCTGTGAGTTCTCCAGAAAGAACCGAGGGGGCAATGGAAGAAAATAGACATGTCTGATGGATTTTGAGTTTCTTATCATGAGACAGAAGAAGTTCTAGAGGCAAATGGTGGCCTTGCTACACAACCTGAAGATGTACACTTAAACATCGGTAAGATGGCAATTTAACCAGAAGAGAAAAAACTAAATCAAAGTGGGTGTGCTGGCACACACCTGCAATTCAAGCATTTCGGAGGAAGAGGCAGAGGATTGCTGCAAGTTTAAGGCCACTCTGGGCTACATAGTAAATTCAAGTTTAGCTAGAGCTACATAGTGAGACCCTGTCTTAAAAAGCCTTCCCCCAACCCTCCAAAAAAAGAAGAAAAAAAAAAGAAAAAGAAAAAGAAAAAGAGAGGAACAAACCTGTCCACTGCTCTTTCCATCTCTCCTTCTTTGTCTTTCCATCTCTGTCTCTCTACCTTTCTCCTCCCTCCTCTTTATTTCTCTCCGTCTCTGATCTCTTGCCTCAGAGTCTCTGACTCACCCTGAGGAATACTCAGAACTACCTTATTAGGAACACTTCTCCTTTCCTTTCTCTCCACCTGTCTTTCCATCTCTCATCTCTGTCCTCCTGTTTATATTCTCATCTCTCTATCCCCTACTCCTTCCATTTCTTTCTCTCTCCATCTCTCATCTTTCTACATCCCTTTGTCTTTTTCTCCATCTGTCTTTCCATTTCTCATCTCTTTCTTACCATGATGTCCCTCCATTTATCTTAATTCTTCTCCCTCCTTTTCTTCTATCTCTCTTCATTTCACTCTCTTCTTCATTCTCTTTTTCATCACACACACACACCATGTACCACACATACACATGAACATATACACAATTCCACTCTGGTGTCATATACACATACTCCTCCCACCCCTAACACAGACAAACAGACACACAGACAGACACACAGACAGACACACAGACAGACACACAGACAGACACACAGACACACAGACACACACACACACACACACACACACACACTCTTGCCCACTTTCCTCTTCCTCTGGGGAGCCATGCCCAACACACACTGCTCTTTACTTTGGAAGACAGGTTTGCACTGATTGAAGTGTCTCACCTCATGAAACATCACTTTGATCCTTCCTTCCTGTCAGAGCCTCAGAGTCTCTGACTCACTCTGAGGAATACTCAGAACCACCTTATTAGGAACACTGGTGCTGGAGGACAATTATCTCCAAACTCCCCTGGCCTTTGCTGGCCTGCTCTGAAATGCCAGAAACGTTGCATTCTGATACTCCCAGCTCTAACCATCAGAGTCTCTTTCCTTACTCCTTAGGAACTTCTTATACCTCCAGTTCTTGGGCTGCTCTGGCTTTCCCTCTATCTGTTAACCTTTCCCTGGTGTGTCAGTCACTTCACCGCTGTGCCAAAATACCTAACAAAAGGCAACCTAAGGATAAAGGGTTTACTTCAATCACACTTTGCTGGTATATGCCATCATGATTGGGAAGGCATGGTGGGAGAATCAGGAGATAGTTATCAATTGCACCCTCAGCCAGAAAGCAGACAGAAATGATTGCTGGCATTTAGGATAGGTATTTCTACCTGAGTAACCTACATAAACCGCCCCCTTACAGTCATTCTCAGAGGTGGGGAAGGCATGGCAGTACAGGGATTTTAGTAGTGTGAGGATTAGTTTTCATTGTCCACTCGGCATAACCTAGAAACACCCAGGAAGAGGCCTCAATGAGGGATTGATCAGATAAGATTGGCCTGTGGGCGGGCATGTCTGTTGGGGATTGCCTTGAATGTCTTAATTGACTTGTGTAGATCAGTCTACTGTGGGCAGCACCATTCCCTACGGTGGGGTCCCAAACCGTATAAAATGAAAGAGCATGAGCCAAGTAGTAGGTATGCATACATTTATTTCTCTGTATTTATTTGACTGTGGATATTATGTGACCAGGTGCTCTTGACCTTCCCACAATGATGGTTAGTGACCTGGAATTGTGAGGTAAATGAACTCCTTCTACTTTCAGGTACTTTTTTCTTTTTATCACACCAATAAAAGTGATATTCGAATGAAGGCTCTGACTTAATATGTGAATTTGTTCACTGATGGATTTATGACACAATAGCATTATGGGGAGGTGGTGAAAGGTGGGAGGCGGAGCTTAGAGGAAGTAGGTCATTGGGGTTCCTGGGAGCCATATCTTATCTTGCCTCCTTCCTGCATTCTCTCTTTCCACTTCCAGACTGCTGTGAACAGAGGGGCTGTGCACATCCTGCAAGCTCTAGTTAATGGACGGTTAAAACAAGGACCCCAAATAAATCCTTCTTCTTCTGTTAGATGCTGGTTATAGTATGAAGATGAATGCAACACAGCACCCAGACCCAACTCTTTTCTCCAACCCTGTCCAGTTCCTATAAATATGCATATGTCCTACACCTGGTAATGCTCTCCGTCCTTGTACTCAAACTGCTATTCAACTGCTCCATTACCCTTAAGCCCTGGCTCATGGCAGTGTTCCTAGACCTCTACTCTGATGCCCAATGCCTCTTCTTTGCTGTTTTCTGTCCCTTTGCACAGTCCTATTTTCTCCCTCCCCAAGGCAACTGCCAATCTTTTTTTTTTTTTTTTCTTTCCCAAAACTTCATGTGGAAACCCAGGAGAGAAACAATAACTGAATTCACACATGAAACTCACCCCCCACCCTCCTGTATTTATCCCATCTGCTATTCATTCACATGATCAAAGGTATCACTTATTTTCCACCGCGGTTATGATGTGGGTGACAGCTCTTCCATGCTTAAAAGACATCTCGAGCACAACCGTGCTTCTGTCTCTCCTGATTTACTAATCAGGGCTCAAATGCTCCACTCTGCCTGGGTCAAGTACATCCCGCAGCCTGGTACTCCAGTTACATTTATCCACCTCATCACGCTTTGCCTGGAGTTGAGGAGAATGGTGTCATTTTTAGCAACAGCAGATCTTGCAAAATGAGATGCGAGGTGGAATAACACAGATCCAGGCAGTCTGTGTCTTGGCGCTCTCATTATTGTGGGGGGTGGGGGGGATGGATGCACACTTTGCTGGGTTGCTTAATTTCCTCTGTTGAGCTCTGTGGTTCCTATCAGAAGAGCCAGCCACATACCTCATTAGCTAGGCCTCTTGACAAACTGCCTACTCTAACACTGGAGTTCCCTGTGTCTGTCCTATCCATCTTGGTCATGTCCTTCTTAGCAATGGTGATTCAGCCCACTCCATCATACAAATGCTTGCTTATCTTGGAGTCCATGGAATCCTAGAGAAACTCCAGAAATTAAATGCATGTGAGTCTCCTTACTCTGGGGAGAGAATCTGTTCCCTTAGTTAGCTTAATACAGGAGCATTCTGGGAAGGGTTGAACCAGGGCCACCTGTGGCTGTGCAACCCCACCTCAGGATCACAAAAAGCCTGGTGTCGTCCCTTTCAGCCTGGTTCCTACAAGCATTTATTCTGAAATATTCCCTCTGGAATATTTTTTTCTTAGATGGATCACTTCCTGGCTCTGTGGCTACCTAGGAAGTATCCCCCCACCTCAGTCATAAGGAGTTGCTTTTTCAAAGACAGAACAGTCATCTTTAGCCAAAAATCCAGGAGGCTCTACTCTCCTTAGCCATATTAAGGTAGAATAGGAGGTTCTGGTACAGGCTAGAACCCTCTGCCCCTCTATGGGCAGAATGACTTCCTTCCTTCTTTCTTTCGTTCCTTCCTTTTTGATGGAAGATTGTAGATTCACCTTTAACCTGGATTCCAACCACAGTTGACTGTTTTAGAGACACATTCTTTGTCTGAAAGAGAATGGGGGACACACACAGACACATAGGGGTGCAGGGAGCACCCTTCAGAACCTCAGCTTAGTAGATGATTCCATCTGGGTCTGATACAGCTGATTTTATTGTATTGCAGCAAAAAAGGAAAAAAAAAGAAAGAAAGAGACAAAAACCCCTAGAGTTTTATTAAGCAATGGCCCAGGAATAGAATCTGTAAAAATAATTAAGAGTAAATTAATGCAGACAGTTTTAGGTCAGAGCTAAGAAAACCTCTACACTCTCAGCAAGGGTAATGCCCCCAACGTTACTGGGAGGCAGCTAATCAGTTACCTTTTGCAGCCCAGTGGAAGGAGAGGCGTTGGTCTTGCTGCTGTGGAGGGCTGGAGGGACATTAAGAAATGGTGAAACATGGGAAGAATACATAGCTTTATTTAAGGTCTAGTTGACTTCACTGACTTCACACTCAAGAAGCAGGCTTCTTCCCAGAAACGGAAGGCTATACCATAAAACTCTCTATTCTCAGCAAAAATCTGCCCCTTCTCCATCACTCCTGAGCAACCCAAACTGCTCTAAAGGGTTTGGTGTTTCATTGGTTTTAGTTTCAGCTGCCTGACAAACCCTGGGTTCCACCGGATGGCTACATAAAGTGGCTGTGGTACCACACAGTGTCAATCAAAAGTCTAGAGGCAGAGGCAGGAGAATCAGAGTTCAAGGTAGTTCTCATTTACATTGTGAGTTCTGAGAGATTAAATAGAACTAAGAGATAAGAAACAGATGGCTCTCAGAGAATCTATGCCAAGGGATTACAAAACAAACCAAAAGAGAGAGAATACATCACTCAATGATGCCAAGGCTCAAGTCTCTATCTACCCTCTGAACACACTTCAAGATTAATTTTACATCTAAAAAGCTAAGTTTAGAATTCCAAATATAAGAAAACACGAGTATCTATTAATTCTGGATGTCAAAGAATTTCTAAGATAAAACACAGTAGGTTAATAATAACACAGACTCTGGGACTGGAGAGATCATTCAGTGGTTAAGAACAATATCTGTTCTTCTAAAGGACTTGGGTTCAATTTCCAGAACCCACATGGCAGCTCACAATTGTCTGTAACTTCACTTCCAAGGGATCAGATACCCTCCCACCTGTGCACATAAAGTAGTGTCTTAAAAAAAAAAAAAAAAAAAAAAAACTAATAACACAGAATCGTGTTCCTCTGAAGAAAAATGAAGATATAACAAACTGCAAATGAAAACTAATTTACAGCAATAGTTGAAGAGAGAACTACCTTATATCATTTAATAATGAAAGTCAAAAAGCTTAACTAGGACTAGAGAAATGGTGTAATTGTTAACAGAATCTGATGCGCTCACAGAGATACTCAAGTAGAATTTCCAGCACCTACAGTAAGTAGCTTACAATCACCTGCTCCAAGCTCCAAGGATCCAATACTCTCTTCTGCCTCTGTGGGCACTGCACTCACATGCACAAACACACACACCTTTTTATTTTTTCAATTATTTTATTTTTATTTTATGTACATTGGTGATTTGACTACGTGTGTGTCTTTGTGAGTCTTGGCACCATTGACTGGTGCATTCTCTCCTTTGGTTTGTTTTGTAATCCCTTGGCATAGATTCTCTGAGATCCCCTGGAACAGGAGTTACATACAGACAGTTTTGAGTTTCCATGTGAGTGCTAGGAATTGAGCCCCGTTCCTCTGGAAGAGCAGCCAGTGCTCTTAACCACTGAGCCATCTCTCCAGCCCCAAATAAACCTGCATAATTAAAAAAGCATAATCCGCTAAGTAAACTAAAACAAAACAAACAAATGAGAAAGCAGAAGATACAAATGACTAACAAATCCATGAAAATAAGTAGACCCTCTATAGTCATAAAAGGATGTCCATGGTAAAACTTCCCTTGAGACATGGTCTCTCATTGAACACAGAGCTAGGCTATGTAGCCTTCAAGCCCCAACAACCCTCCTGTCTTTTCACTACCATACTGGGGTAAAAAGTTTATGTGCTCCTATCCAACATTTTAGATGGATGCTGGGGATTTGAACTCAGGTCCTTAGGCTTGCACAGCTAAGGCTCTTACCAACGGAGCCATGTCCCAGGCCTCCATTCTTACTTTTTGGTTGGTTGATAAACAATATATCACGGCAAAAATGAATGGAACAGATGAATGTATGCATGGAAAAGGCACATTGCAAAGTTACAGGGAACTGAGATCCTTCACTGACAGCCTAGATGTTCACAGGGCAGGACATTAAGTGCCACAGAGAGACACGCCCTGTCACCAACAGAAGAGTAGAATAGGGCACCTGATGTTTTCCTCTGGCTTCCATGAGTGTGTATCTCCATACACACACACATACATTGGACCACTTTTAGGAATTGGTTCTTGCTTCCATCTTTACATCTTTCCAGGGATTGAACTCAGGTTGCCAGGTCTGCGCGACTAGCACGTGTGCCCTCTGAGTATGCCACTGGCCCAACAATAACTGGCTTATAGTAGCCTACAAGTTCTAGGAAATAAGGGATAACATCTGTCCAGCTGACATCTTGGGCACATATGTTGTACCAGCTGCTCAACTAATGTTTAATAAATACATTGATAAAGAAAACATATTGAATTTGTTGATGGTGTGTGTGTATGTATGTATGTGTGTGCGTGCATGTGCGTGTACATGCAGATACATGTGTGAGCATGCATGTGGAGTCAAAGGATAGCCTTAAGGGTCATTCCTTTAGGTGCCACTAAAGTGTGGCACTTTTTTTTTTTTTTTTTTTTTAATTTTTAAAGACACAGTCTCTCACTAATCTAGAACTAGCCAAGTAGGTGAGGCTGGTTGGATAGGGAGCCCCAGGGAGCCTCCTGACTCCACCTTCCCAGCACCAGGATTACAAGCATGAACCTCCACGCCAGACTTTTTCTGGAATGGTCTCTAGGAATGGAACATAGGTCCTCGTGATTACAAGCCAGGCACTCTCTCAACTGAGCTTCTTCCTGGCCCTAGATGGGATCTTAATCATCTTCCCAAAAGACCCCCGAGTCAATCATCAGACAAGAGCACGTGGCCAAGGTTGTTCACTTCTTGGCCAACCTGGAAACATAAATGAGCCAGGAATCACAAACAGACCAATGGGCTAAAACCTCCAGACCACCCCTACTGGCCTATATCTGTCAGGCACCATCCCTGAAGTTTCTAGAACCTCCTAAAATAGCACTGCACCAACTGGAGAGCAAACATCTAAAACACAAGCCTGTGAGACATTTCTAATTCAAACCACAGTATGGGACCCATCAATCAAGAATGGAAAGCTCTAAAACTTTTGAACTAAAATAAACCCTTCTCTTCATAAGCCAGTTTGCCTCAGGTCTTTTGTTACAGCGATGGAAAATTGATGGATATACTTTTCTGGTGCCCTGTACCTGCAATGAGTTGTGGAACATTTAGTTTGGGGATGCCAAAGATTTAATGAGGAGCCTATAATTGTAGGAAAACAAAATCCCCTCCAGGGTACCTGTTATGCCTGGTTGAAGATGCCACCTCAGATCACTGGGGAAGAATCTCCTCCTCCTGGGGATGGTGACTTTATTTAATTCCAAATATTTTTCATCCCATTGGCTTTACCAATAGAAAAAAAAATCTCAGGAAACCGCACAGAGCTGCTGTGCCTCAATTCTGATGACAGATGGAGGATGACGTCCGGCCCTTGATTCTAACACAGATAACACATCCATTTAGAAACCCTGTTCCTTCATTTTTAACAGACCAAAGGACAAACATGTCTGAATCACCCACAAACATGAGCTTCGCAGTGACAGTTGAAAAGTGAAGCATCTGTCATGGGCCTACAAGGTGTTGAAGACAGAGAATTAAAAACAAAAATCTGTGTGTGCTGGGCATACCTGAGTGTCTCAGCACCCTGGATGTCAGTCCTTACCTTCCACTTAGTTAGAGATAATGTCTCTCCTTTTTAAAAATAGACTTAATTTTATATGGATGTATATACGTATGTATGTATGTATGTATGTATGTATGTATGTATGTATGTAAGTACACCTGTACCTTCAGTTACAAGTGGTTATGTACTGCCATATGTGAATGCTGGTAACCAAACACAGGTCTTCTGCAAGAACAGCAAGCACTCTTGTGTGCCATCTCTTCAGCCCAGTGTCTCCTGCTCATTGCCATATATGGCAGGTTAGCTGGACCACAAGCTTTGGGAGCTTCTCTATCCTCCACTTCCCTTCTTATCAGGGAATCACAGAAATGAACCACTATGTCAAACTCTATGTAGATACTGGGGATTTGAACTCAGGTCCTCACCCTTCTGCAGCAAGTCCTTTGCTCACTGAGCCATATCTCTGGCCTCGGATTTTTTTTCTCTCTCTCTTTACTATCTCCTCCTAGAAAGACTCACAGTTCCATAAGAGAAAAGGAAATGTGTAAATCATGATTACGACAACGAAAGAGAAATGCCATGTAGGAGGTTTATTCAAGAGGCCCTAGAAGCTTATTTCAGTTTGGGAGAGATAGATGGGGACCCAGGGAAGTTTGACACAAGAGATAAAATGTGATCCAGACTGTGAAACACCAGTAGGCAACTTGCAGGGGATGGCTTGCAAAGGGAGAGCTGGGAGAAGCAGAAAGGGCTGTTTCCCCAGCCGATGAAAGCAGCATTGTGCAAAATCAAGGCAGAAAATGTACAGCATCTCATCCAGAAAGGAGTGTTCCAGAGACTGATTGTGGCAAGGAGAAAAAATAGCACCTTGGGCCATCAAGATGGCTCAGTGGGTAAAGATGATTGCCACCAAGTCTGACAGCTTGAACTCGATCCCGGATACCTACATTTCAGAAGAGAAGAGCTGATTCTCATTGGTTGGTCTTTGACTTCCACATGTGCTTATACATACATAAACATATAAGCAGCAGCAGTAGCAGCAACAACAAACCCTTTCAACACACTCACATGTACACACTAAAAAGAAAGGTTCTTAACCGCTGAGCCATCTTTCCAGCCCCAATAAGTGGACGCAAGAGGAGTCTCTACCTGGTATTCAGCTCTAGTACACAACACACCCTGTTGTTGCTTTTCTGTGCTTAGGGTACCTTTTTATCCAGTCTACCAGGAGGTGAGGTTAAAGGAAGAAAGCATGGCAACCTCTCCAGGATGCTTTCATTTCTGCCTCTTGACTGTCTCCCTAAGGTATTTGACTTTGATTAAATGTGTGCTTCAAGGGTGCTGTGTCACACGTGATGGCCAAGGGACTCCCAAGGAAAGCATTTTACCCAAAGGTCAATAAAAATCCTTAAAACGTTCTGTTATGCCAGCTCATCTGAGTGCGCTTGCAGAAGAAGAGCATCACTTCCCAGAATGCCATGTTGTCTTCTGAATTCTATACATCCAAAACTGCTGTGGGGTCAGGAAAACTGTGGAGGAGGCGTGGTGGTTAGTATTGGCTACAGAAGAAACAGGACCTGAGTTCAGATCCCAGGTAGCCACTTAAAAAGTGAAGCAAGCCAGTACATTCCTGTATACACAGACCTAGAAAGCAAAGACAGGTAAATCCTGGGTCTTTGGGGGGGGGGAACCTGGGCTTAGAGGGGTCCTTTGCCAGCCACCCTAGCTTAATCTGTAAGCCTTAGGTTCACTGGTGCATGCCTTTAATCCCAGCACTTGGAAGGCAGAGGCTGACAGAGATCTGTGAGTTTGAGATGGTCTACAGAGTGAGTTCCAGGGAAGCTGGGGCTACACAGAGAAATCCTATCTCAAAAACCAAAAGAAAAAGAAAAGTAAAAAAGGAAAGTAAAGGAGAAGAAAGGAAATAAGACACATAACAGTTGAAGATTCACCTTGATCTCTGATCTCCATATGTGCACACACACACATGTACCCTGTCCCTCTCACACCCAGAGACCTTGTGGGAGAAGACCTGGGCAGGGCCACAGGGGAGATATTGGTTAGAACAATTAAGCTTGTGAATTGGAAGGTTGAGTCAGATACTTCCCCTAAGTTACTTAGAATAAGAGACAACTAAGCCTCATAACACCAAACCCCAAAATGTTAGGAGACAAGAAAGACAAGACAAACCACAACAAATTGTGTTGAAGCCTGAGTTCGAATCTTACATCAGTCACCTTTGAGCTGTTGATTCGTTTAACTACAGTGAGGGAAGACAAACAGAAGGGAGAAGTCAGAGAAGGAAGGATAATCCAAGCTGAAGAGAAGACAGTAGACCCGACACACGCACACACACACACACACACACACCACAAACAAACAAACAAATAAAATGTCAGCCTTTGCTTCACCAGGCTTCGAAGTCATCCAACATGGCAGCATCCTTGGCTACTGTTCTCTTTAGTATAACCAGGACACATTTGGAAAACATTTTCCAGCTCTAAGGACAAGGGCTTTGACTCATAATCACTATTGTATTTCTCTCCCAGGTCAACTCGGACCATCTCCATGTTACCAAAACATTACACCTTAAGCAAATTAACATGTTAGGAGAGACCCTTTATTAAGGGATTGCCCCAATCAGGTTGGCCTTTGGAAATATCTATAGAGGATTGTGTTACTAATTGATGCTAGAATGCCTAGTCCATTTTGGGCAGCATCATTCCCTAGGCAAACAATCCTGGGCTCTATAAGAAAGTTAGCTGTGCATGAGTTTGAGAACCAGATAACAGGGTTCCTCTCATTGTTTTGGCTTTATGTGTTTCCATTGATTGACTACCCTGACTTCCCTCAATGACGGACTGTGACCTGCAAATGTAAACCAAATAACTTTTCCCTCCCCTAAGTTGCTTTGGTTAGGGTGTTTTATCATAGCAACAGGAAGAAAATTAAGAGACATGGAAGAAAAGTTGGAAAGCAACTGGTTCAGGACCACCAGAGTTGTAAAAAAAAAAAAAAAAAAAAAAAAAAAAAAAAAAAAAAAAAAAAAAAAAAAGTTGACATGTGGCCAACACTTATCCAACTACAAACAACTAGGATGCAGTCCTGAAGACTTAATTTTTTCCTTTTAATGGCAACAAATTGACCACATTTCTAATGAGTATTAGTGAAAAGGATCACTAAGTGGATCACACCTGGTAGAAATATACATAAATGGATGTTTTCCTGAGATACCTTTGCCAAGAGAAATACTATTAAATTCACCCCTTTATCATAAAAGGAATCAAGAGAGTCGTCCTGAGTCCCGTAACTGTGTACATGCCTGCTATGCTTCCTAGGCCTGAACACAAGCTCCAGGGGAGCAGAATGGGATCAGTGAATTTCTTTGTTAATCTTGATATTTGCAGGAAGCAAATGAACCACGGAGCTTTGCAAATCACCAGCTTTAATCTTTAGAATTACTTAGGCTGCCGTTGAGGGAAGCTTTGTGTTCTGGGGAGATGCGGATGCAGCGGGCACAAACGTTCTAATTGCTGTTAAGTACGTTTGTTGTAACGTGGTTGGGGGGAAATGGAGTCATCAAATCGCTTGAGCATGAACACACGTACTCACAGGCATAATGTAAGTTTGTACACAGAAGCACTCACTTGGAAGTGTATAAACGCAAAGTCAAAAACAATCTTCTGCTTGAGAAAAGTCTCTCTCTCTCTCTCTCTCTCTCTCTCTCTCTCTCTCTCTCTCTCTGTGTGTGTATGTGTGTGTGTGTTTCTTCTTCTCTCTCTTCATTTTCAATATGATAGAGTGCTTCTAGTGACATGTATTGTGTCAAGGTATCCAGGACCTGCAGTGAAGGCGGGAGGAAGGTCTGGTGGGAGCCTGGCCTCGCAATGATTTTGTTCTACCAAGTGGTACAACCAGGTCCATGGGCTTTTCTGCAACTGAACTCAAAAAGCCCCTGCACTCCGGCAGCCTGTCTTAGTCCTTCTTCCTCTCCTTAAGCCCTTAGTGTGTTTACCACACAGCAGCTTCTTAAGGTTGGACGATGAACATAAAAGAACAGAGAAGTCAAAGAGGGAAAGGTTCAGACTATCAGTTTAAAAGAGGAGTGTTGATAGTCTCCAATGGCTGATTCCCCCAAGGGATCCATGTGGATCAAGGACACGGCCTCCTAATTTTTAACTAGGATTCAAGGCTCACGTACTTTGTGGTAGTTGTTGGGTTTGTGTGTGAGTGTGTGTATGTGTTCCTGTATGTGTGAGGGCACATAGGTACCACTAGAGCCTACATAGATGATACAGGACAACCTTCTGTGTGGATCCTCAGTTTCTACCTTTCTTCAAACAAGCATCTTATTGTTCAGCATCGCAGATGCCAGGCTAGATGCCCATGAGCTGTCAGAAATTCTCCTGTCTGTCTCCTGATGTGAATGCTGGGCCCTCTGCCCATGTGTATACATTTCATGGTGGACACGAGAAAGCCAGAGGACACCCTTTGGGAATTTCTTTTCACCTTCCACCATTTTAAGGCATGATTGTCCTCATTTTTGCTGCTGTGCTGTGTAGTTCAGGGTACCAGGCCTGAAAGCTTCCACGGGATTCTTCTGCTTCTGCTTCCCATCTCACCACAGGAGGGCTGGGATTACGAATATGCAAATATGCCCTATATGGCTAGTGGCCAGGACACATGCCCTTAATCCTAGTACTCAGGAGGCAGAGGCAGGCAGATCTCTGAGTTGGAGGCTAGCCTAGTCTACAGAGTGAGTATAGTCCCAGGGCTATACAGAGAAAACCTGTCACAACAAAAACAAAAAACAAACAAACAAAAAAAAGAAAGGTAGGAAGGAAGGAAGGAAGGAAGGAAAAGAGAGAATATACTATCATATCTAGCTTTTTGTGAGTTTTAGAGACTAAGCTCTATTCATAATGCTTATGTGTTAAGTGTCTTACACATTACATGGCTCTCAATTTATTTTTTGAGACAGGATCTCATGTAGCCCAGGCTGGCCTAAAACCCATCCTCCTGCCTCAAGCTTCTGACTACAGGGAATCTAGACTTATATATTGTAATTTCTTTTCATATGTGTGTATGTATGTACACATATTATTTTCATGTGTGTGACACTCATGCACATATATGTGGAGGTCTAAGGTTGATGTCAAGAATCAACCTTTGTGCCTCTTCCACTTTATTCACTGAGACTGGGCCTATCAATCAAATCCAGAGTCCACCAGTATGGCTAGTGTTGCAAACCAGTTTGATCTCAGGATCCCCAAATTCCCCATTCAGAGACTGGAATTACAAGCAGTTGACACACTCAGCCAGCATTGATAGGGGTTCTGGGAATGTGAACTCTACTTCTCATGCCTGTGCTGCAAGCAAGCACTTTTAGCACCAAATTCTCTCCCTGGCTCTGTATTTTAATTTTAAATGCATTTCGACTTATGATATATTCAACTCA
The DNA here is from genome assembly GCF_011762505.2 of Arvicanthis niloticus. Lineage (NCBI taxonomy): Eukaryota > Metazoa > Chordata > Mammalia > Rodentia > Muridae > Arvicanthis > Arvicanthis niloticus. The sequence continues at coordinate 21,500,969 of NC_133432.1, forward strand.
CAGTAGCTCATTGGAATGCGACCCCATAAGTTGAGGAGTACTAAGACACTGCTAAAACCACAACTGATCTTTCAGTTAAGTGTGAATAATTCACTTGGCCTCAGGACATAAGAACTTCTGTAAGACAAAAAAAAAAAAAAAAACCAGCAAGCTGAAGCTAAATAAATAATTCACCCATGATGATGAGAAAAAAGTGTGGTTACCTGACCATTCTCATTAATGAAGCCACTAGCTCAATGCTACAGGGGGCAAAATTTCAAAGGATAGAGGTGGCAGATTGTATTGAATGAAATTGTCATTTCCCGACAAGTATCAGCAATTTCATACAATGCGACCAAACACAATACAAACCACACGGCACTGACATTAACCTACGGAGTGTAACCTGATATCGAAGCTGTTGTATAAGGCTCCCTGTGATCCCCAGTGTTTAAACTGAACTGCTCCACTGGGGCTTGGTGGCACACATCGGTGATCCAACATTTGGGAGGTGGAGGCAGGAGGATCAAGAGCTCGAAGTCACCCTTGGCAATGTAGAAAGTATGAGGCTAGCCTGCACTACAAGAGACGCTGTCTCAAAACTTTTCTAAGAATAAGGGAAAAGAAGGCAAGACGGCAGGGGGTCTCAGGATGCACTTCAGATGGTAGAGGGCTTGCCTGATGTGTATGAGACTTTGGTTCCATCTCCAGTACCACATACACTGGCTCCATGATTTTGATTCCATCACTTGGGAGGCAGAAGCAGGAGCATCAGGAGTTCAAGGCTGTCCTTGGGAGTTGGATCCCCAGACCCATGTTAAAAAGCCCTATGATAGCACATGCATGTAATCCTGGTATTGGGGAGGTGGAGGCAGATACATATCTAGGGATCACTAGCCAGCTAGATTAGCCTACTCGGCCCATTCCAGGACAGTGAGATGCTGTCTCAAAGACAAAAAAAAAAACAAAACCAAGTTGAGCAGCATGCTGAGGATGACACCCAAACTTGTCTTCTGGCTTCTAGATACATACACATGCATGTGCGCAAGTAATTATTTAAAGATCACCTCTCAGTTCCCAGGGAATGCACATGTGCAAGACTCTTTCACTTTTGCAAGTACTAAAGATGTAAATCCATGGGAAGCCATCCTAAACTGCATGCCATTGCAGGCACTGAAGAGCTTCATACATTAGACTGCTAGTGTCCCTGTGCCTAATAGAAAAGTGTAAATTACACACACACACACAATTGTATGTGTGTATGTATATATATATATGTGTGTGTGTGTATGTATGTGTGTGTATATATATATATATATATATATATATATATATATATACAAACACACACACACATATAGACAGAGACAGAGAAAGACACAGAGAGAGACAGAGACAGAGAGAGGTGAGAGAGAAAGTGGGAGTGGGGTTAAAAACTTGCTATTGGCCAATCACTAAAATCAGGACGCAGCAACTGTTTCTTATGGGAGCTGTCAGACTAGTGTCTTATTAGTGATCAATATGTTCTTATTGAATGCACATATTAATGTATGACAGGGGCTGAACATATGGCTCAGTGGTTATGGGTGATTGCTGCTCTTCCAGAGGCCCCATGTTCAGCTCCCAGCACCCACAGTAGGCAGCTCACAGTCACCTGTAACTTCAGATGCAGACAATCTGACATCTTCTCTGGCCTCCATGGACATTTGAGTGCATGCGGTACAAACAAAGATAAAGTTACATAGTTAAAAATAAAATGACTTTGGTGGTAGCCAACAGCTCTGTAATTGGATTTAAGGCCCCTCCAACACAAGGGAAACCTAGTCAACTCTCCAGGGCTTGTAAAATCATGGACCTTGGGGAAGAATCTACAACTGCCACATTGCTAAACTAGCATTATCCCTAAATTCATTATAAATATTTGACCTATACTGACAGATAAATGTAGTCCTTACTCCCCATCAAGAAAGCACCTCTTTGCCACAGACAGAGACAACTACAGAAAACCACAGCCATCAAAACGTGGAGCTGTGGAGCCCAGTCTTAATGGTTACATCTATAAAATGACTCCTGCACCCAAGGCTCAGGGAACAGCATGCGAGAGGGGACAGAAAGACCACATGAGCCAGAGGAGTGAGGAATCTGCTGTGAGACAGTGTCTCCTAGTAATGTCGGAAACGATACCCATAAAGTCTTACCAACATGCTTGCCTAAATGTGAGTTCAGCAAGGACAAGAACAATAGATAGGCTAATGTGGACAGGAGAAAGACCACAAGGCATCATCAATTCGGTGCAAAGAACTACAGGCAAATAAGGAACACTGAGTAGGAGAAGCAATCCTCCCCAGGGAAAAACACATCAATGGGTTATCTGATACCAAATGGTCAGCCGTGCAAATACATACAGGTTACACTATACAGACTGAGCAGGTTGTGATATACATAGACATATATAATATATATTGGTCCCAACTCTAAGAGGTTCTAAGTCTAAGTCAGTCTGTACACAGTACAGCCTAGAAGTCTACCTCAACAGGAATCTGTGCTCTACTAATGTAGGAAATGGCTCTGCTATAGGAGAATACTCTTAGATTCTAAGATATTGCCTCTAAAGAAACAGTGAGGGCTTGTGAGATGACTCAGTGGGGAAGTACACTGGCTGCCATGCCTGAAGACCTGAGTTTGACCCCTACAGCCCACATGGTGGAAGGAAATAACTGACTCCTGCATGTTGTCCTCTGATTCCCACAAGTATGTAATGGCATGTATGTCCCAACTCCTACACACATGCGTGTACACACATACGTGTATATGTGTGTGTGTGTAACACAGAAAATATTTTGATTTTTAAAAAAGCAATAATGCAAAATCACTGGTCCACAAATTCAATGCATTCTACAGTTATTAAAAAAAAAAAAAAAAGCACCTCCAAAACAAATACAACACCATGTGATAAAAACAGAGACTCTCTCAAACCTCATATTTAAGTAGAAGAATAATCATGGCCAACCAGTGACTGTTCATTTTCACCTCTCTCCTTGTCAGCTTCCACACAGAAAGGGCAGCTGGGGAAACCCTGCATGGAACAAAGAAGGAAACTGGCAAGAAGCCAGGGTGGTTAAAAAAAAAAATAGCCACTAGAAAATCCAGCTCAGGTATGACAATGTAGGGAGAAAAAAAAAAGGTTCCCTGGTACATTGAGCACCCGTATGGTTGGGTGATCTGCAAGTGAGCATAATTACAGGCACTGCATTCAGAAAAGACAAGATGATAGCAAAGGCAGCCTTGGACACATAGTAGGGACAGAAAAATAAATGAGAGAACATTGGAAAACTAAAATCTAAGACAGACCCAAAGTCACAGAACTCCTCTTCCTCCAGAATCACACAAATTCACCCACCAAAGAAATCACACTAGGAACTGTGGTCAACATGATTATCTCTGAATCACGTAAATGACTGTCTGAGTTGGTGTTTTACTGCTGTGAATAGACACCATAACAATGACAACTCTTATAAAAGCAACCATTTAGTTGGGACTGGCTTACAGTTCAGAGGTTTAGTCCATTATCAGCACAGAAGGAAGTATGCAGTATGCAGGCAGACATGGTGCTGGAGAGGAGCTGAGAGTTCTACATCTGTATTCATAATCAGCACAAAGAGAGAGTGACACTGGGCTTGGCTTGAGCATCTAAAACTTCAAAATCCACCCTCTGTAACACATTTTCTTCACACTTCCTGTTGAGGGCCTACTTTTAGCAGAAAGCAGCTATCAGCTTTGCAGCCATCTTGAGCCATATACCCTGACATGAGACTTGGATTAAAATAGCCTACAACAGCTGAACACACTCCAATAATCTTGGTTTAGATACCTTGAGATTAAAGGTGCGTGAGATTAAAGGTGTGTGAGATTAAAGGTGTGTGACTTAAGAGTATGACTTAGAAGTATAGAGATCAGAGTTAGAGACAAGACCTAAGGGCATGATTAAAGGTGTAACTCAGAGGCGTGGCTTAGAAGTAAGACTTATAAAAGGCAGAGACAGAACAGATCAGAATCAGATTGAGATCAGAGAATCAGACACATCAGACATTAGGTAGAGTCTGCCCTCACCCTCGCTCTTGCTGAAGCCCGACCCGCAGACCGGAGCGGCAGCTTGGGCCAGGATACAGTGGCCGCCCAAACGTGGGTCGGCCCAGGCCTCAACATTTTGCCTGGGCTGCAACGTTTTTGGCCGCCCCAACATGGGGCTAGTGTGGACCCCAACAACTTCCAGTAATGCCACTTCCTATGAGTCTATGGGGGCTATTTTCATTCAAACCACAGCAATGACCCAAATCTCCAAAGGCAATAGAGGGGACTCATGAGACAGCACATTGCAGAAGGCCTTGGCACCAAGACTAATGACCAAGTTCAGTCCCCAGCTGTTCTATGTGCAGAGTGGGGCTACCTTCACCACAAATCAGCCAGGGCTGATTTTAACTCCTTCAGAGTCATGGTATGAATAAGACTGTGCAAGTAAAAAAAAAATTTTTTAAGGGTCTTAAGGAGGAATTATCTAAATCAGGTTAGTCTTCTAGCATGTCTTGTTAATTGATGTAAGAGGATCAGCCCATTGTGGGTGGCACCATTCCCTAGGTAAGAGGTTGTGATATACTATGAACATAAGAGAAGAGAAAGCCAGCTTAGATGAAGCAAGCAAAGATGCATGCATTCATTCTTTCCCTACTTTTAACCGTGGGTGTGATGCTTTAATTTGATTTAAATTTCCCACCATATCTGTAATTGTGAGCTGAAATGAACCATCTCTTTTCTAATTAGAGTATTTTTATCACAGAAACAGAAATGAAACTAGAGTAGGCTATTTTTATTTTAAGACAGGGGTCAAATATACAGTAAAAGTGCTACCCATGGAAACAGAACACATTATGTTATCATCACAACATCTACTGCTGAAGGAATCTCCAAGGCATAATAACTTTAGTACATCTTCTTGACACATTTTTGAATTTATTTATTCAACTGAATTACTTAGACTCTTGGTAATGAGATGATACTCAGAACACTAGGGTTCAGTCACATCCTTTTCTTTTGCTCTCATCTGATTCGATGCAGAAGACTATTTTTATGCAAATGAGGTTAGGATGACATTAAACATTTTCTCCTGATTTTCCAAGAACAAATATGTTCTCTCCATATGCCCAATCTTTTCTTTTCCCCCTGTATTCATCTTCAAAGCTCCCTTGGCTGAGCAGATCTTTTTCCCCCCTCTAAATTAACTAAAAGAACATACCATCTGCAGTGTGAGGTGCCTGCTTCCTTCTGCACTACACACATGGTGCTTCCATGAATAAATGAGTTTAGTCTGTCTCTCCTGTTCTTCCAGAAGCCTGAGTTACTGTCCAGTTCAACACTTCCAAAGAGCCCATCTTCTCACAAAGCTCCATGGCTTTCTCTCAACTGTCACAGTGAGGAATCTTGACTGTACTTGCAGACCACAAATAATAAAGAACTCTTATACATAAAATACTTGTCATGGTTGTAGACATTGGGATATATTGACTATTGTCTGGTAGAGAAAGGCATTGACCTAGTTAGCTTTAATTGCCATTTTGACACAGCCTACAGTCATCTGAAAGGAAAGTCTAGATTGAGGAACTGCCTAGATCTGATTGGCCTGTAGCCATGTCTGTGGGGTTGTCTTGTCTTGATTATTGGCTAATGCAAGAGGACTAAGTCCATTATGGGCAGCACCATTCCTTAGGTAGGTGGCCCTAGGCTTCATTTAAAAAAAGCTAGCTAATGACTTATGCAGATACCCACAGCAAAACACTGGACAGAGGTTAGGGACTCTTATGGAAGAATTGAGGAAAGGATTAAATGCCTTGAAGAAGATAGGAACTTCACAAGAAGACCAACAGAGTCAACCAATCTGGACCCTTGGCAGTTCTCAGAGATGGAGCCACCAACCAAAGAGCATACGCAGACCGGCCTAAGGGTCCTTCACACGTAGGGCTGCCTTGCCTGGCTGCAGTGGGAGAGGATGCACCTAGCCTTGTAGAGTTTTGATACTCCAGGGTAGGGGATACCTAGGGTGGCCCCAGCCTCTCAGAGGAGAAGGAGAGAGGGAAGGGGAAGAGACTGTAGGAGGGGGGACTGGGAGGAACAGGGACAGCATTTGAGATATAAATAAATAAACTTTAAAAAGAGAGAGCTAAGCCTAACCCTATCAGATAACCATCAAGTAGTGTTCCTCTATAGTTTCTGCTCTTCAAATTCCTCATTTGAATTCCTGACAGGACTTCCTTCCGTGATGACCTGAACGTGTAAGCCAAGTAAATTCCTTCCTTCTCTGAGCTACTTTTGAACATGGTGATTATCACAACAACAGAAAGGGAACAAAGACCTGTACATGTTTGTGGAAAAGTATTTCACCTAGCCCTCCACTGACTAGATACCTCATGACTACTTAAGGGAAGTGCATGGATGTAAACACATGAGCACTAGTTTAGAATGGGGTCCTCCTCAAAGACCACACTGCTGCAATGAGAAGTGATACACTAAAAACCCTCCCCTCCAAAACTTATCAATTATTCTGGGTTTCATTGCTGGAATCCCTTGAACAGAGAACATGAGGATCCAAAGTATGTGATGAGCTGAGTGAACCCCTCTCACAGTGACAGATCTCTCTGTTGAGGGACTTTTCCTGAGATAACCTGAACGAACCTCTACTGGTGCTAAACAGTGTACCAAAAACAAACCAAAGTCCAACTTGATAATCCAATGAGTTTTAATGGAGTTATATACAAGAACATGGATGAGGAATGATTTACAAAAACACACGTAATTAATTTAAAACTACATTTGTCACTGAAAAAGCCAACTTGTATTCCTGGATCTCTGTGAAAGTAGTTGGCTGATGGGAGACTCTCTGCTCCCTAGCAGTCTTCACTGGTTACAAAACCTCAGGGAGAAGACTTGCCAAAGTTGTCAGTTTCAGAAACTTCCTGAGACTTGTAAGTTGTTGACTTCCTGAATCTTAATGAGTCTCCCTCCAGGACATAATATACCAGTTCAGAGGAAATTGCTATACAACAGGCTGCAATGCTACAATCAAGTGCCAAATGTCTATAGACAGAAGGATAACTGCCACTGCAATTACAGCATCAGCTTGAAGTCAGTTAATAAATACATTGAGACTCCTGCTTCCTATAGTAATGGATACATGCAAGGCACATGAGGTTAAAACTTGATGTCCAGAGAGACTGGAAGCAGCAGAGAGAGATGAAATCTAATGCTCAGATCATTTTCCCTTTTACATTCATTCAGGATCCCAGCTCCTGGAATGTCATTACTCATTCTAGGATGGACCTTTCCTTCTCAGCTAAGCCTTTCTGGAACCAACTTTCCAGACACACCCAATGATGTGTTTCCTTAACTCTTACATATCCAGTTGGCAAAGAAGATGAACCATCACAGACTTCTTAGCTAAATAAACTCCACTGTAAAACATTTCTTGAACCTAGCATTACTGTACATTTTTTTCCTGAGCCGAATAAAAATGTTTGTGTCCTGTAAATAGTGTAAAGTCTATCATACTATGTACTTTGGATCATACTGGATAACTCATCAGATTCAACATTCAGCCTCGTTGGTATTAAGATGTTGAGTTGGATGACTTAAAAGGGATCAACAGAAGAAAATTAAAGTAGTAGAATACACACACACACACACACACACACACACACAAACACACACACACACACAGAGGAAGGAAAGAATGGAGGGAAAGATAAAGAGATAAAATCAGAAAGAGATGCAGACAGATGCCTGTATGATGTCATCTTCTCTAGACCTTACTCTTAACCTCCAGAGAAACAGACAGTGACACAGAAAGATTGAGACAGACAGACAGAATTCTCCTTTTTTCTAGGATTAAAAATTTCCTCATCTGGCAATACCAGTGTGGCTAGAAGGTTCCATTCTATAGACTTAGAAATTATCGATACCAGAGTGATTAGACAGTTCCATTCTGCAGGTGTTGGAGGTAAGGTCAGGTGTGACTGTTTTTAGAGAGGCTACCTAATGGGAAAGGCAGCATCTGAAAGCCTTGGACATAGCCTCCCACAACTAACAGGTAGGCTGGAGCCAGGGCCTCAAAGTACCTATGTGACCTAAGTCAGGCTTCTGAACCTCTCCAGGACCCCCTTGCCTCATTTATAAAACAGAGATGGTAACAGCTACTTCAGAGAGTGGTTAAATTAAAATGAGATCAATAAAACATGCAGCACAGTGACAAAAACATAAAAGGCAGTCAATAAAAGGGAATAATTATTGTGCTCAGTGAATCAGACAGGCTCCTGAGCCTGGACCTATTTATTATTTCAACCAGCAAGTATTTATTGGACAGTTTCCCTCTGAGCCAGTGCATCTGTGAAAGAGAAAGTCGTAGGTAGGATTCTTCACATTTTCTAAGTCACTTTGAATCTAGGTAAAAACCAGCTGCTAGGGGCATGGCTCAGTGGTAGAGCCTCTGCCTAGAATCCCCCAGTGAGGGGCTGGGGGTGTGGCTCAGTGGTAGAGCCTCTGCCTAGAATCAATTGTCATAGATATGATTCAGATAAAAAGGGCTTAGTCATGAGGTCAATAATCCCACATGTCTTTTCATGGGAAGAAAATCTGGAAAGACTCATGCCATCGTATTATAGCATCACAGCCCATATAGGCCCAGACTTGCCACTAAGAATACCTGGTCAGTACAAGTTGTCAGCTCAACATGATCTAGAATCACCATAGAAACAAGCCTTTGGACATGTCTATGAGGGAATATCTACACTGGGTTAACAGAAGTGTGAACACTTGTGCTTAAGATACTGGGCACAATTCCATGAGTTGGGGGTCCCAGCATGAATACATAAAAAGGAGAAAGTGAGGTAAGCACCATCCATCTCTCTCTCTCTGCTTTTTAACTGTGGATGCACTGTGCTCAGATGCCTCTCATTCCTGTGGCCAAGCCTTCTTCGCCATGACACACTGTACCCTCACGCTATGAACCAGAATGCACCTTTTTTTTCCTTGAATTGCTTTCACCAGGCGCCATCTTCTCTAGACCTTACTCTTAACCTCCAGACCCCCCACACACATGCAGACACCCACCAAGCTCAACACAATGACATCTCGCAGATGCCCCGCACATTTGTGCACAAAACTGACGTTGCTGGGATACAACCAGCTAGAATTTGCAAGCGGAAAATAAAAGGAACAAGGACCCTTTCTCAGGGAAGCAAAATGAATTTTGAAGAACCCTGACATGAGGATTTATTAAACAGGAGGCCAAAGGAGAGGCTGAAGATAACAGCAGCAGGAATTGCTCATCAATAACACACAGGCTGTCTGAGCAGGGAGGCGTGGTATTAAAGTCTGCACAGGAGTCTCAGCAATAGCTTTAATAAGCAGACAGATTTCTTCATACCAAGGTGGTCCCTCTCCCAGATTATGGGATAACTGAACACCCAGATAATGAATACACCAGCCCATGAATGGTACATCAGGACAAAGGATAGGAGCCAGGAATTATAAAGCTTTGGCTGGATTCTGGAATCACTAACCTCACTCATATACATTGGCAAATAATGAATGAAGCTGGACTGATGCACATCCTGTGGTCATCTCAAGGAAACAGTAACCATGGGAAACCGTGACCAAGCAGAGATCCCATCTTCTGCTTGGGAACTCCATAAAATATGAAGCATGGGAGGATCCTTGCTCCCTACTAGTTAAACCACTTCTACTGAACATATCTGAGCTTGAGCCATCACACTACTAGAGGTTACAGTGCCTGCTTTTCAATCCCCAGTACCTCAAATGCAAATTCAATTTTCAAGCTAGAAACTTCGGCATGGACCTCTTCGCCCATAGCCAGTTAGCAGACACAGTGTGCTGATTCTGTGGAAGTCTGTTTTACTTTCCTTCTCTTCCTCCTCATCCCTATTTTTACCAATACACACGTTGTCCTCTGATTTCCACACAAAAACCATGGTTCAAATGTGTATGCAAACCTGTGCATATGCATGCATACACATGCAATCAGTACGTGAATGAAATAACAAAAAGAAAATGTCAGCCAGGTGGGCTGGAGAGATGGCTTACTGGGTTGCTGCATAAGTGTGAGGATCTGAATTCAAATCCCCAGATAGTACATAAAGCTGGGTTTGGAAATGTAGCTCAGTGGTAGAGCCCCTGCCTAGAATCCCCCAGTGAGGGGCTGGGGGCGTGGCTCAGTGGTAGAGCTCCTGCCTAGAATCCCCCAGTGAGGGGCTGGGGGCGTGGCTCAGTGATAAAGCTCCTGCCTAGAATCCCCCAGTGAGGGGCTGGGGGCGTGGCTCAGTGGTAGAGCACCTGCCTAGAATCCCCCAGTGAGGGGCTGGGGGCGTGGCTCAGTGGTAGAGCACCTGCCTAGAATCCTCCAGTAAGGAGCTGGGGGCGTGGCTCAGTGGTAGAGCCCCTGCCTAGAATCCCCCAGTGAGGGGCTGGGGGCATGGCTCAGTGGTAGAGCACCTGCCTAGAATCCCCCAGTGAGGGGCTGGGGGCGTGGCTCAGTGGTAGAGCCCCTGCCTAGAATCCTCCAGTAAGGAGCTGGGGGCGTGGCTCAGTGGTAGAGCCCCTGCCTAGAATCCCCGAGGGTGGGGCTAGGTATGTGGTTTGGTAATAGATTACAGCACCTGTCTGTGGTCTCACTGTGCCTAAAAAGAGATGGAAAATAGAGTTGGGAATCCGCAGAAGCTCCAATGCCAGCTAATGAGAAGAATAAGAGACCCTACTTCAAGCAAAGTGGAGATGGAGGAGCAAACTTGGATTTGTCCTCTGACCATGCAAACACACCCACTCATGCATATACGTTGTGCGCACACACACACACATACACACACACACACAGAACTTTAAAGAATGCCAGGAGAACAGCTGGGGATGCAACTCCTCACACACATGCTTGCATGTGTGAGTCCCTGGCTTCCATTCCTAGCACCACACAATACAGGATTGCTGGTATACTGGGACAATGATGGGCAGCCACAGTCGTTCATTACATTCCCTGTGAGCCAGCAAAGAGGAGTCTGGGAATTCCATCAAGACACGATCAACGTTTAATGAGTCTAAATTTCCAAGTACTTTTGATTTGATCATTACATATACAAACATCCAATTATCACCTTATACTTCGTGAACACACACATTATTGTATTGAATATAGAAGAAAATAAATAAGATACAATGAGAAACATAGTCACGGTCCCTTCTGCAGGGCTCTCCTGCTCTCAGAACTACTCACTCTCTTCTCTTTCCCTTCCTGGACCTGGCCTCTACCACTTTCAAGAGCCCACAAGCCTCCTTACCCTCTTTGATATCCTACAGACCTAGATAGGGCTCATTCTTCCCTGACACACAAGGGACTTCAGTCATGCAACTATTTTTAATAATTTATTTTAAAACAAACAAAAAATGGAAAAGAAAAATAAAAGATATAGACCAAAAAGAATACAGACACAACCTGGGAAATAAACCACTCATATGAGAAAGATCAAATGTATCACATTCTCCTCCTCCCAGGGAGAGAATGGGGGTTGCTTACACAATTATTCTGAAAAGGCTGTTTTGTTAAAAAAAAAAAAAAAAAGTAATGTTGATGTACAGACATTGGGAACAAAAGCCCCCAAACCTGTGCCACATTCTACAGTAAATTCTCTGTGGATGGAGGAGCGAACTGTAAGACAATCAGAAAAGTCAAAACCAGAATGGAATATTTATAAGTATTGGGAGGGATGCTATCTTCTCAGGCTTTAAAGCACTCAGGAAATGAAAAAATGGAAAGATTGACAGTTTCAGATTCGGAGGAATTTAAAATACCTGCCCAGCAGCAGAAAGTGAGCCACAGAATTAGAAAAGCAGGAAAGCCATGTTTCAGAATGAGATTTGAAAAGCAAGGGGTTAATTTTACAACTACCTAAGATTTCATTTATATTTACTAGGGGACAATTTTCTCAAGTGTGGTTAGAATGAAAGCAACTGGGATTCTGTTATAGTGAAATCCATCCACTTTAATCTGATCCTGGGGGGACTTAACACAGGATGCCACCCACTGGGAGATCACTTCCTTAGAGGAGAGACAGTGTTCCCATTTCTCCCAGGCAGCTCTCTCTCCTGGACCCAGGGCTCATTTTCAGAGAAGTCTAATTCAGGGATAAGGCCCTTGCTATTCATTGACAGGGAAGACTATTTGCAGACAACACAGGTTAATTTGGTCACTTCATGTGACACTCTAAACTTCCAAAGTGTGTCTTTGTTTATCTTGCACAGCCTGGGGCAATTCTCCTAATCATCCCAAATGCCATTTTCAGATTTATCCTACTAAGAGTGTCCAAATAAGACAGGGAACAGAATAGCACTGTCCAGCCAAAATTTTAACCTTTGTCATTGTATCTAATTTTCTTGCATATAATATACATTGTGTATGTGTATATAAGTCAGAGGGCAGCTTGCAGTTCATTCTCTCCTACTATGTGGGTTTCAGGAATCGAACTCAGGTCACTAGGCTTGGCAACAAGTGCCTTTACTCTCTGAGCCATCTTTTCAGCCCACATTTTATGCTTGTATTGTGTATATATTGCATTTTGATTGTAATTTCACTGAAATTTTACAGACTTATATTTTGCTTTAGTTGAACTTTTATTAAACCAGAGCATAAATTATCTCATATCTCTTCTGTAATCCCTGTTTTTTCTGAACAACGACAACTAAGGTGATATTTCTTGTTTGTTTGGTATTACTTTATTTTTTTAAAAAAAACCCTGTGTGTGCACATATATGTAAGAGTGTGCTGTACATATATATGTTGAATGTCTTCTCCCATGATTCTCTGCCTTAATTTTTAAAACAGGGTCTCTTACTGGATCCAAACTCAACAAATGTTTCAACTGGTTAGCCAGCAAAATCCAGAAATCTATCTGCTCTCACTCCCTCAACAGTACAATTACAGATGTGCAAATGCTAACATTTCTGACTTTGGTGTGTGCTGGGCTCTAAACTCAGGGTCTTTGTGCTTGCCAACTGAGCCATCTCCACAGCGCTGGTTTAATTTAGTTTGTTTGCTGTGCTGGCTAGTCTTATATCAAGGTGACACAGCTAGAAGTATTTTGAAAGAGGAAACCTTAATGAGAAAATGCCCCTCCCAAGTTGGCCTGTAGCCAAGTCTGGTATTTGATTTATGTTCTGGATTGATGACTGGTGTGGGAGGACCCAGTTCACTGTGTTCACTGTTCTGGCCCTGGGTAGTACTATAAGAGAAGAGGCTTGAGCAAGCCAGTCAGCAGCACCCCTTCTGTAATGGTTTCTTCTGTAATATTTGGCTGTGATGTCTTGGTAAGAGGTAAATCTGTGTGGAATAACAAGCAAGCCTGCCTCACTTCCTGCCTTGGCTTCCCTCTACGGTAGATGATGACCTGGGCTTGTGAGCTGAATAAACACTGTCCTCACCCAAGCTGCTTTTGGTTAGAGTGCTTTTCCAGAGCCACAGACATAGAATAAGGACGCCCAGAAACACGTCTGCGTGTGCATGCCTGTGTGCTCGCGTGCCTGCATGTATAATTGCATGCGTTGTATGTGTCCTGTTCAACCTCCTTCTTTCCTTATTTCCAACTCAAAGAGTTTAATTACCAGTGCCTAGTGGAATGGGGACTTTCTGTTGGCTTGATCCTGTGCAGGTAATCACAGCTGCAGTGAATTCAAGTACATGTGGACAATAACCAACTCCTCTGTACACGGCAGCATCTTACAGCGTGTCTCCATCCTTGGGCTCCTACCCTCCTTACACCTCCTCTTCCACCATGTTTCCTAAGCCTTGGATGAGGGGTGATATAGGTATGCAGGTCTGTTTTTTCCCCTCTCTAATCTTGCCAACTCCTTTTTATCTCTATTTATCCAAATGATGTCCTCAATGCTATTTCCCAGCCTTCCACAGACTTGCCTATTTTTGCTCAATTTTAAACTTATAGGATTTATTTTGATTATGGTTATTTTCATAACGGGGATGTTCTCATTTTGTAAACAAAGCATCCTAGGATCCCTGGAAGACAATTATGGTTGTAAAGCCTAGAGTCTCTCTGCTTTCTTCAAATGCCATTTGCTGTTATTATTAAGGCCTGGGTTTGCTTTGTCATTGCTGTTGTTGATTTGTCTGTGTATTCGCTGACAATAGACTCTGTGCTCTGATGCCTGAGGCTCCCATTTCTCTAGTTTCTGAGGAAGTAGGACTGGACTAGGAAGATGACTTAGTCAGCAAAGTACTTTTCTGGCAAGCTTGAGGACCCGAGTCTGACAACATAGAAATCCAGATGTGATGGTCACACCTATAATCCCAGTCCTGAGGAAGTGGAGACAGGAGGATCCCTAGGGCTTGCTTGCAAGTCAGCTCAGCCTAATGGGTGAGTCATAGTCCCAGTAAGAGACCATGACTCAAATAAGCAAATGGAAAATTCCTGAGGACCGAGATTAGAGACTGACCTGCATCCTCCACAAACACACATGTACATGTACACACATGCACACATATATGCACATGTACATAGATCACAAACACTGAGTAAGGCAATATTGTATAAAGATGGAGTTTATCAACAAGCACTCCATATTAACAGTCATCCTGATACAACCTGGATCTGAATGAGAGAAAAACTTCAACTCAAAGATTACCCAGGTCAGACTGGCCTGTGGAGGCATGTTTGTGGGGGTACTGTCTTGATTATTAATTAATATAGGTAGGAAGGCCCAGCCCACTGTGGGCAGCACCATTCCTAGGCAGGTGGTCCTGGGCTGTATAAAGCTAGGTAAGTATGAGTCTGTCAGTAAACCAGCATGCAGTGTTCCCTGTGGTTTCTGGTTTGGGCATCTCTGTTTTGATCTCTTCCCTTGGGTTTCTGTCCTGACTCCCCTGGGTGATGAACTGTGACCTGGAAGTGTACGATGGAATAAACTCTTTCCTCCCCAGTTGGTTTTCATCCGAATGGTTCATTACAGCAACAGAAAAGAAACGAACAGAAATAGGGAGATGACTACAACCCTTCCATTCCTATCCATATCCAGCCATAAGAGAAACCTCTCCTGTCTTGTCCTGTCCTGTTCAGGTTCTGGGTATGGGTATATGACTTTTCCTTCGGGGATCATATAACCATCCTGACTTCATTTGGGAATATAGATAGCACTTGGCCTGGTAGCCATGACAACAGCTTGAGCAAAATACCACAGTGATAGATGATAGATAGCTAGGTCTGTGGTAATAGTAATGGAGTTTACTCCCCTCCATAACAGAAGGAGATAGTGGAGGCTCTTAGGTCCATCACCTGGGATCCTACCCATTACTCTTTCTGCCTCACCACTAGCTGCAAGGGATCTTGGGAAATGCTAGACCATCTAGAAGTGTTAGATTAACTAACTGAAGGCAGGTCTCCATGATGCATCATCTATGACATGATCATCTACTATGGAGTGGATTTTCTGTGGTACTGAAGCTCTGGGGTCATTCATGCTCCTGTAAGTAGCCTGTCACCTGTGCTCCGTAAGGAAACCCAATAAACTCATCAGATGACCAAATTGGACTTCAGTGGAACCATTATTTTGGTCTGATGTCATAGTCCTATCTGTGACGAGTAGACGTTTATTCATGTCTCCCCTGGAAAGCTAATGTGACAGTAAGTCCCCAGGGTTCTGACCAAGTTGTATTCTTCTGCTCTAACAATCTAGTCAAACTATTGACTTGGCAAAGGAGAATCACCTTAGGGGAAAAAAAATCTCAATTGAGGGACTGCTTAGATCAGATTGGTCCATGGGCATGTCTGTGGCAGATTGTCTTGACTGTTAACTGAAGTGGGAAGACCCATCCTGAATATGGGTGATAGTATTTTATGGGCTGGGCCCTGGATGTATAAAAGTCACTGAGAAGCACCAGCAGGTGGACAAGTTAGAATACATTTTCCCTTCGTTGTCAACTATAGATGTGATGTGACTAGCTGCTTGAGTCCCTCACCTTAAATTCTCTGAAATGATGCACGGTGCTTTGCAATTATAAGCCAAACAAATCCTTCCTCCTCAAAGTTGCTTTCTATAAGGCTATTTATCACAGCCAAGGAATTAAAACTAAATCAATCATCTGTCCACCCATCTCACATAGGTTAGGTCTCAGTTTCTCTAACTGGCCACCAATTACCATTTATCCATTACATTTCCATCTTCCGAAGTCCTGTAGGTGTTGGGTGATGTCACCAACTATCTTCTTTAGTTTTCCCTTTCCATGCTCTGTACCCTTTTCCCATCATATTAGCAGCTTCAGAAGGAACCAGAAGTAAATGTGGGCTTGCTTCACTATGCTGTACCACTGAAGACACTGAGACTTTCTACTGCAGAGAACCACACCGTAAAGTTTGTTTTCTGTTCCTTTGGTCTGACCCATTTTTATCCCCGCCCCCTCTCCACTCCTCTTCAGATGCTTCTTCCTATGTTATCCTTCAAGCTTTGGGACATCATCTCAAGCAAGAGATGCTCAGACACTCCCTTTGCATCCTGTGTGTGCAGTTGCCATGGCTGCTGTGGATCACTGTTCCCCAGGACTAATGGGGCTGTTGCTCTCTTGAGTTCTCAGCAGCTGAGATTCTCTGCAAGAGATTGCTGCTAATTTTTCATCGTGGGGGAGGGGGGAGCAGAGGTTCACTAGGCTCTCCCTGTGGATCCGGCAGTAAAGTTGCTGGGGAAGGGAGGCGTGTCCTTTGGTAGTGTAGCCACTGGAGGTAGTCTGTGTTCCTGGAAGTAATTTTAAGTAAACTCATTGTGCACCAAGAATTGGGTGGATTCATTCTGATGGCCTGACCCTGGTGCCTGGGATATCTAATCTCAATTGCCATCTTGATGACATTCCAGATGGCTATGCAAAAACAAAACACAGTCCTCAGGACATATTCTGTGAAGGAGTTTCTAGATAGAAGCAACTGGGGTGGAAAGATACACCCTGAATGTAGGCAGCACTATCCAATAAACTGGGTTCCCATACTGAATAAAAAGGAGAAAAGTGAGTTGAGAATCAAGAGTCCCCTTACCCCTCCCCCTCTTTCCTTCCTGATTGCAGATGCAATGTGACCAGCTACCTCACACACCTGCTACCATGCCTTCCCCACCATGATGGACTATACCTTTAAACTGTGAGCCAAAACAAATCCCTTCCTCCTTAAAGTGTCTTCTTCTTAGATATTTTGTCACAGGAACAAAAGTCTCCATATCTTGAGAGAACAGATCTCCCTAGGAAAGTTTGTATAACAGGGTCTCACACCACCCAGGTCACCTTATACTGGGAGGACGTCCTTGCCTGTCTGTTTCCCTCCCCGACAAGAAGTAAGTAGACTAGGCTATACTCCTTGCATCATTACATCTCCACGGTGCAGCCAATCTCTGGGTGCATCATAGAGGCTCACTGATTTCTGTTCAGCCAAACCATTTCTAATACATTGCATGTTGGAGCATAAGGGAGCAAAAACCAGGGCCATGTTTATTTGCCAACATGGAACTAAGAAAGACTAATCAGAAAGCCAGAAGGTACCAGGAAGACCAGGAAGTGAAAACTGCCAGATGTTTTTTTTTTTTTTTTTCCTTCTTTTTGAGAACACAAGTCACGAGTCCGGGAAGACAAAATAGCATGCAACGGGGGTGATGTATATTTTTCCTAGTGATTCAAAATGAATGTGCACTTATTAGAGGCAGAGAGCGAGATTTAACAGGTTTCTCGGCTAATGCTGTAATTTTAAATCCATTTAAGATAATTTTCTTTATCTTGAATTTATTTTTCTCAGTAACCAGGATACTTAACTGATTTGCACAAAACCCATTTGAAAAAAGAAATAATCTACTGCAAGCGAGGGCAGATTCTAAATGGAAATAAAAAAAAAAAAAAGAAAGAAAGAAGGCACTGAAAATCTAAAGAAAATGGAGATTTGAGAAACCAGAGTGAGCTCCTACATAGTAAATAGGGACTCTGGGAGCTCCAGATTGGGTGGGGGTGGGGTGCCACCCTTGATGGAGGAGCTGTTGGCATCTGATGGCTGTGAAGGGTGGGTGAGTCATCCTGCTTTGGGTACTTGGACTGGTAGGTCACCTGTGCACCAATGGATGTCCCCACACCCACATGCTTATGAGCAGAAGACATGACATTGGGGACATGTAGAGGGAGATACTTGGGGAATTTGAGGCTGGAAATGGGGGTGGGGTAGATATGTCCATATTTCATTGTATATATGTCTGAAATTTTCAATAATAATAATGACCGAATAACAACAACAAAAAAAGGAATTACCCAAATTATTTGAAAGAGAATATGTATGTAGAGTCTCCAACATTTTTCCTATGGATTCGAAGCTTGGAAGTAAGCACCTAACCAATGCATAGACAGGAATGAGGAAAGATTGATCAGCAGAATATACAACAGCACAACATCAGACACAGCCTGTAGATGTAACGAGTCATCGTAAGTGATTGTGGGGCTGGAGAGATGGCTCAGGGGGTAAAAAGTGCTTACTGTAAAAGTAGGAAGAACTGAGTTCGATCCCCAGCACCTATGAAAGTGCCAGGCATGGCAGCACGCCCTTGGAACCCCAGCTCTGGGAAGGCAGAGGCAGGAGGATTCCCTAGGGCTCACTGGGCATCCAGCAAGCCTAACTGAATTAGTGAGTTTCATGTTCAGTAAGAGACCCTGTCTTAAAAATTAAGGTGGAGAGACAGACAGAGAGACAGAGACAGGGACAGAGACAGAGAGAAAAAGACAGAGACAGAGACAGAGAGACAGAGAGAATAAGATAACTGACATTGGGACTGGAGAGATGGCTCAGCGGTTAAGAACATTGACTACACTCCCAGAGGTCCTGAGTTCAATTCCCAGCAACCACATGGTGGCTCACAACCATCTGTAATGGGATCCGATTCCTTCTTCTGGTGTGTCTGAAGACAGCTACAATATATATATATATATATGTATGTATGTGTATATATATATATATATATATATATATATATATATATATATAATAAATCTTTTTTAAAAAGGTATCTGACCTCTACCTCTGTCTTCCACGTGTACATACACATACTTGCTTGTATACTCCACTACACATATGCATACACACAGGAATATAAACATCAAATCAAAAAGACAATTACTCATAATTACTCATCAATTACTCATAATCTATAGTAAACAGACTCAAAGATAATATTTTAATCTTGTCATATATTGGCACATGATAGTATATAATATTATCAATATGCTAGCCATAGAGGCTCATGCCTGTAATTCCAACATCTGGGATGCTGAGGCAGGAGGCCTGATCATGAGTATGCAGTCAGTTTTGGCTACATAGCAAGTTTGAGCTAGCCTTAACTATACAACATTATATCCACAATCAATAAATAGATTTAAAAAAAGTTCAACAGATTGATGATAAACAGGGAGATGACAGATATAGACAGGGAGAGAGAGAGAAAGAGAGAGAGAGAGAGAGAGAGAGAGAGAGAGAGAGAGAAGATAATAGACATTAAAACTTTAACAATTGACATGTTTAAGCTAAGATACTATGGTGATTATTTTAAACTTAAAACCTTTTATATTAAGACCCTTTCTATACATTTTTTGTATTTGTTCTTGTTTTATGCTTTTATAACATTTTTGCCTTTTATTTTCTGAGATGGTATCATGTCTGGTCTCAAACTAACTGCTTAGCCCACATTGGCTTCCTATCTCAGTCCTGAGCTCCAGATACCCCTGCCTCCATTTCTCCAGTGCTGGAGTTAGGGGTGTGTCACCATGCCTGTGGTGTTAGGGATGGAACCTGGGACTTCATACCAGAACCTACACTAGGCAAGCACACTATCAATTAAACCACATTCATGGTCCTTAACTTTATTGTTAATTTAGCTAATATTTCCTAAGCAGCAAAAGTCCTCGATTAACTGATTATAGATGAGACGGGGAAATAAAATCCCTAGGTGGTTACAATGAGAAAGTATCACACATTGAGTCAAAGCCAGCCAGCTCCTTCCCGGGGCACAGCTGTAGCTTACTTGGTAGGACGATAATCTGGAATAGACCGGTCCAAGGAGATCTTTTCACTGAGGTAGGAATTGTAGCCATACTTTTCATGAGGTCCTTTGGCTTTTTCTTCTTCAGAGGGGGAAAGGGTGGCCGGAAGGCCCCCTTTGCCCCGCCCACCATACCCTTCGATGAGCCCGAGAGATTTAGATAAGCCTAAAAGAAAAGAGGATCGAGAGTTATTCCAAAACACCTCCCCTAGATACATCATAGAGCTTCTTAGCACAACATAAAACTATGACTACAGTTCACATATACTGCATATATATACATATACATACATAATATACCTACATATACACATATACATATATACATACACACATATATACATGTATATATACGTATATATATATATATATGTGTATATATATGTGTGTGTATGTATGTGTATATATATATATATATTTGGAGACTATGTGTCCAGAAGCAGCATCTGATGGAGCCCAGGCTGGCTTCGAACTCACTATGCAGCTGAGGATGACCTTGAACTCCAGATCTTGCTGCCTCTACCTCCCATGTGCTGGCATTACGAGACCGCCCCTCAAGCATTCAGATCATACAGTAGTGGGATATTTCTATGGAGAGAACGGTCGAGGCCATGCTGAGCTCTGAGGTTTGCCATCTGAATATGTACAGGGAGTCCCCGTCCCTTGCTTTACTTCTGTAATCACATGGAAACAGAGACCCTCCCCCCCCAAGACTTGGAGGAATGAAAACCAAGAACCCAAGAAATAAGATGTATGTAGAGGCATTGTCTCTGCCTGTCTCCCCTTTCTCTTTAGGACAACTATAGTCAGGTTAAGTCTGCAGGAAGGAGAAGGTTCCAAGGACCTCACAGACTCAGACTACATATCGGGAAACTGTCAGGCTGTGGGTGGGAGGGTTGGGGGAATATGGCTGTAGTTGAACTAGGAAAGAACAGATTAATTTCACCATGAGCTAAAACACGAGCTGCAACTTGACAGGACTCTTCACCTAATAGTTTTATTTCAATTCTATCTCAATGGCAAAGAGAAACACAACGTGGTTGAAGATAAATCACAGAGAAGAGAAAAAGACTATAAGGGAGATAGCCACAACACACAGCGAAGGAGCCCTCCATGGCAACCCTCTCTAAGCAGCTGCCGTTCCCAGCATGTTGATGGGTCCCTAGCCACTGTCAGGTCATTCCACAAAGACCTTGAGGAGTAAATATACATAGCAGAGCTTCGAGAGGGTGAGCTACTTATCTAGGAGAGTGTGTGCTTCTGGCTGTTGTTGATTGCAAAAGTGCGAGACACTTTGTATACATGCACATGTGTGTGCATGCACACACGAACATGTGCATTCATACACTCTGGAGTCCTGGGAATTGAACTAGGGCCTCTGATATTAGTACATTATTTTCATCACTGAATCAATGACATATCTCAGTTCCTTTCTGGAGAATTCCAGGCAGGCACTCTACTACTGATCTAGGTCCCGTGTCCTTCACCCGGTAATTCTAGCCAAGTGCTCTCCCACTGAGCCACACTGCCAGCCTTCATTTCTACTGTGGACAGCATGAACATAGATCACTGGTATCTCTCAGTTTTAAGAGTAGGCAGTGACTGATCCTGAGTGGACCTAAACTTTGCAGGGAGACATCCCTGGGCAAGTCCAAGCCAACAATTCTTCGGGTCACGTGAGATTCTGCATCGTGAAACACCAAGGTGCACAGTCTGTTCTAGGTATTACTAACTACAAATGGGAATATATTTGGTTACCATCAAAATCAAAAGCAGTTTGGATCAATCCAGGGCAGTGCTGTGCATCCTGCAGGTGGTTCTCGTTTACTGTGTTGTTCTCATACTTGGACTCTCTGCTGGTAGCTCCCGCCTAGCAGAGACCGCATCAATGAAGATGCTCACTTCTTGCCTACATCTTTGTCTCTAGTAAAACAGTCCACTTCGATGTAGAAAAAAAAAAATACCGCAATACCATCGACATTGCCAAGCTCCAATGGCTTCCTTAGTCAAATACAAGCTATTCGAATCATCTGATGCCAAGGCAAGGCTGTGTATATGTAATCCCATTGCTCAGGGAGCTGAGGCAGGAGAGTGTGACTTCAAAGCTGGTTCAGGAATATAAATTAATGAATTATACTTGCTAGTGATAGAGCCATCTGCTAGAGGAATGGAAAATGGAAAATGGAAAAAGAATGCAGCAATTCGTCAACATGCCAAATACAGTGACCATTTGGCCAAGGAGTTCAACCCCTGGGTACGCATCAAAGCACAATAAAAATGTAAAACTCACACAAAACTCAAGCCAAGGGCTCATAGCTGGTTCACGAATATCACCCAAATGTAACCGAAACGTAATGTTGGCAAACAGTATTGCACTTGGCAATACAAAGAATAAAGTGGCCATGAGTGGTGGTACAGGTACCACAGATAGAGTAGATAGACAGATAGATGATCTCTCTCTCTCTCTCTCTCTCTCTCTCTCTCTCTCTCTCTCTCTCTCTCTCACACACACACACACACACACACATACACACATATGATGGATAGATGATAGATGGTAGATGGTAAATAAATAGGCAGATAGATGACAGATAGGTAATAGATGACATACAATAAGGGGTGATAGGTAGGTAGATAGTTAGATGATGGATACATAGATATATGGTAGATAGATAACAGATGATGGATAGATAGATGATAGGATATAGTCAGGTGATATATGATATATGATATATATGTATATCGTATATATATATGTGTGTGTATACACATATATATACACACATATGAAGTAAGGCTCTTTGGGTGCAGCAGGGCCACATCATCTCATGAGAGCTGGGATCACAGGATGCTTTAAGCAGGTGAATACTATGGGACCTATAAAATACCCTCACTAAGCCATAAACACATAACCTCTTGTCATGAACCATTCTGTTTCCAGAGAGACAAACGAGAGGGTACACATAAAAACGTTGCCGTGAGACACAGAAACACTCCATAAACTTATTTTAAGTTGCATACAACGCGGAGCCAAACTTGTAAGAAAGGCAAACACCCAAGGAGTCAAAGGGAGAATATGGAGACAGTCTGCTGAGACAAGAGGGATGAGCTCATCATTAACTTAACATTAAAGGCTGATGTACGGAACAGGGGACACAAGGGCTCCCAGAGAAATAAAATAGAAACAGATATCTCTGTAAAAATTGGGACTCCGTTAGAAAGTGTACCTAGAAAGGAAGTATTTTTTTATTATTATTATTATTATTATTATTATTATTATTATTATTATTATTATTATTGTTAGGAGCCGCGGTGAGCGTGACAATATTCGCCATTACAAGATGGCGTGGGCATCCTGTGCTCCCACAAGTAAACAACTAACTGCGCAGGTGCAAAAGGCAAAAGCACGCCAAAGTCACTGCCCATCCCGGGGCGTAATAAGGGGTGATGAGTGAACAGCCAATCAGAAGTGAACACACCACTCTAGGGTACATATAGCAGTGCCTTTCCGGGCTTGGTGTCTTCCGCTTCTGCTGATACAAGAATAAAGCCTCTCTGTGGTAACTACCTGAACACTGCCTTCGTGTCTCTTTCGCGGGCGAAGGGGACTCGGGGTGGCATGGAATATATTATTATTATTATTATTATTATTATTATTATTATTATTATTGTCAAAGGGCTGGGCTGTTTGGTATCTGACTCATTTGTAGGACATTGTCTTTCAGTGAGGGGTTGTGGGGCGTGGCTCAGTGGTGGAGCACATGCCTAGTTTCCCCCAGTGATGGGCTGGGGGTGTAATTCACTGACCAACAGTGTAGCAAAATTGGTGCACTCCAGGCCCCAGTAAGAGACCCTGTCTCAAAAATCAAGGTAGATTGTACCTGAAGAATGATGGCCAGGGTTGACCTCTAGCCTTCACATGCAAACACACACACACATACATACACACATGTATACATGCAAAATAACAAAGATTAAAAATGCTTGCCCATTCTATCAAGGACATGCTGGGAATTTGGTTCCTAATGCAATGTTTTTTATTTTTTAATTTTTTTCTTGTCTTTTCCCCCTTTTCATGTGGTATGATTTCTTCCCAGTATGAAAGACTCCTACTTAGCAGACTCACAAAAACCACCACGCCTCCCAGTACAATGTGACAACTATGAATTATATATTTCGTGGTCCATGTGTTTCCATTTTCCCCCCAATTTCATCTGCCAGAGAGGCACAACAAGGCAGCACACATTTCCTCCGGATTTTAATGTGCTTGCTTAGCAGGCTCCCCAAAACACGGGAAAGACGAATAAGAGTTCAAGTCCATGGACAATGGCCAAGTTAGTCTCTGCCAGAGAACATTGCCACTGGCATCTTTTGAAATGACCCCAGGGCATTAGTTTTTTTTCATGGCTGTGACAAAATACCTAATTCAAGAGACTCAAGGAAGGAAAGGCTTCTTCTGACACTCGGGGAAGGTACGGCAGCTGAAGTGTGAGGGAGCTGGTCACACTGCATCCACAGGGAACGGTAAAGGGTGCTGGCGCTCTACTTACTCTCTCTGTGTTATTCTGTCTGGACTCCAGCCAGTGGGATAGCGCTGCTCACACTTAAGGTAGGTCTTTCCTCCTCAATTAACCCAATCTATAAACCTCATCACAGACATGCCAGAGATTGGTCACCTAAGCTGACCGTCAGGATTAACCAACGAGTGTGCATGCATGTGCGCACACGCACACGCGCGCGCGCACACACACAGAGAGAGAGAGAGAGAGAGAGAGAGAGAGAGAGACAGACAGACAGACAGACAGACAGACAGACAAGGTTCTTTTCCAAAAGGGCCCCTTGCTCTATGGCAAAAAAAGCATTAATAGCACAAGGACCTGAGTTTACTCCCTAGAACCCTCATTTAAAGGGCCAGACATGATGGAGCACACTTATAACCTAAGCACTGAGGAGATGCATTCCTGGGGCGTACTAGCCAGCCAGCCTGGCTTTTTTTTTTTTTTTTGCCAGTTCCAAGCTAATGAGTCCTTGTCTCCATAACAATATCTGATTTTGGCACATACATGTTTACACACATGTACATACAGTAGCATACATACACAAGCATGCATGCATATGCATATATATGCACATGCATATATGTGTACACGCACACACAGACACACACACAAGCCCTGAGAAAGTCACACAAAAGAAGAGTGAATACAATAATAAATCTATATCCATAAAGAAGAAGATGAACACTAATGAATGTCACAGAGAAATCAAGCTTGAAAAAGGCCAGCTGAGTGTGAGAGAAAGGGCATTAGAGGCTGGAAAGATGGCCCTGTGGGGAAAGGAAGTGTCCCCAGGGCGATAAAGAGTAGAGGAGGGAATCAAGGCTGCCTCTCAGTGAGGAAGCAAGAGCTTGTATTTAACAAGAGCTTTTTATTCCCACAATAACCAACCAGAATATATAATAGTGAAGGGAATCTATTTATAACAGCAACAATATTGCATCGGCTCCAGCAATAACCAATAAGACTAATAAAGAGATTTTACTAAGGAGAATAAAATACAACCTACATAAACTGGCAATGAAGGTGTGTTTTCTAATTGGGGCAATGAAGATGTGTTTTCTAATTGGAAGGTGGAACAGTAGGAAACTAAAATACTACACTCTCCAACGGAGTCTCTCTAGGAAGGGTGACAGGATTCGAACACAGAGCCCTGCACATGCTAGCTGGGCAATCACACTTGCACTGGGCTAAACTCCAACGTTGATTTCTTCTTCTTTTATTTTTTAAAATTACATTTATTTATTCATGTGTGAGAGAGCGAGAAAGAGAAAGAAAGAGAGAGAGGAGAGAGAATTATTTGTGTGTGTAGGTGTAGAGGCCACAAGACAACTTGTGACAATGGTTCTGTCATTCCACCATATGGGTCCTGGGGATTAAACTTGATTTTTCAGGTTGGTGGCAAGTGCTCTCTCTCCAGCATCCCTTTAACTTTTAAGTACGGGGACTTGTGTGGGTATGTACATAAAAGTGCAGGTGCCTCTAAAGACCAGTAGAGGGCATCAGATACCTGGATCTGGAGTTACAGATGGTTGTGAGCCACCCAAGTTGAGTACTGGAACCCAAACTCAGGACCTAAAAAGAGGAGTTCATTTTCTTAATCACTGAGTCATTTCAGCAGTCCCTCTTAACATGCCATTTTTGGTGCTTGAATCTGGAAGTTAATAAAGGGTAGTCAGGG
This sequence comes from Arvicanthis niloticus, assembly GCF_011762505.2. NCBI lineage: Eukaryota > Metazoa > Chordata > Mammalia > Rodentia > Muridae > Arvicanthis > Arvicanthis niloticus. Next base: position 21,527,345 of record NC_133432.1, read on the forward strand.
TAACCTAGAATGCAAAGGTAAGAAAAATTATGCATTTTCAAAAAGGAGAAACAGAGCCGTGGAAATGAGTCTGTGGTTATGATGATAGAGTGTTTATTGAGCAGGTAGGAGGGTCTGAGTTCAGATCCTTGTACCCATGTAAAACCCATAGACTGCACATGTAACCCCAGCAGCATGGTGAGCTGAGACAGGGGGACTGTTGAATTTGGCCCCCAGCTGGGGTCGAGGTTTCAGGTGGTTCCAGAAACTCTAGGACGTGGGGTATGGCTTGAGGAAGTACCCCCAGATTCGCATTTGGAGGTTGTAACTGATCTGAAGCCCTTCTCTTGTGATCTGCGTCCCGTTGGAAAGGAAGTGAAGAACTCTCCCTACCACGTGTTCCCACCATTATGATGGTTTCTGTCTTGGTATGCGGGACTAAATGACCATGGACTGGGACCCCGCTCCCTTGAAATCAGGCACCCAAATAAATACTCCCCGTCCTGGGTTGGTTGGGGAGATGGCCATCTGTCTAGCTGGAAGGTGAGACCTTCAACTATTTCTTTTTAAGCCTTTTGGTACATTTCTTTCTGTAGTGCATAGGCGTGCCATGTCTATGGGGCAGAGCACATATGGAGGTCAGAGGTTAACTTGCAGTATTCAGTTCTCTCCTGGAGATGGAGCTAAAGCAAGCACTTTTACCTGTTGGGCCATCTCATCGGTCCAAGATGCTTCTTGTTCTCAGATATTTACCAATCATGAAGCAGTAAGAATGACACTAAAAATTTTAAACTTTTGAAATATTAGGGGAAAGGAAGAAAAAAAAAAGGCCCTATGGTGGTGGTTCACATAGTTATTCCCAGCATTTGGGAATGAGGCGGAGGCTAGCCTGGTATACAGAACAAGTTCCAGGGCAGCCAGAAATATACAAAGAAACCCTGCCTAAAACAAACATACGGACAGATAAGTAAATATAAAAAGGAAGGAACTCTCTTCCATTGAGATAAGGAACTACCTTACATTTAAAGGCAAGGTCCGATGTACTCCAAACTGGCCTTGAACCCACCACCTTACAAAAGATGAGCGAGCTTCTGCCTCCTGCGTTTCTGGAGCTCTGGAATCACAGGCATGTGACCTACAATAAGTTAGTGCAGCTCCAGGGATGAAGCCCACACCTTGTGCTTACCAGGTAAGCGCTCTATCCACGGAGCTGCCTCCCCAGACCCCTCAGACTACTGCCACCTAGATGATGGATTGTGTCTGTCTGTCCTACAGGGTCCAAAAATCCTGTGAGGTCCACAGCCTTTATAATTCCTCAGCAGAAAAATAAATTCTCCCAGTCCACACTGGTCGTAGATTGCAAATGAGCTCCCGGCATGGCAGCAAAAACAAACAGCCCAGGGTTGTAAATCATCCCTGGGACACCTTCCCACCTCCCTCCACACAAGCGAAGACATTGTTTTCTTGGGGACTGCAGTTTAAACTTATGTGTTCACGATAGCCAGCATTATTCTTCCAGAAATAGGAGGAGACTTAGAGCAAACACAAATTTCCAGTCTAGAGACTATAGCAAATGTGGTCCAGTGCCCTGGCAGCACATAAACTTACTTGGCTGGAACAGAATGTACACACACTACACACACACACTCTCTCTCTCTCTCTCTTACACACACACACACACACACACACACACACACGTACATACACTCACACAAACACAATACAAAATATTTGCACATACCCAGATCATACACAAACACAATTAGACACAGACATACACAAATGCATGAATTTACACATGCTCTCCCTCCGCAAATATGTATATTCACACACTCATCTACACAAACACACGTGTATACACACACTTCCATACACGCTCATGTATGGGTGCACACACATTTACATGTTGCCATGCTTACTCAGCAAGCTGAGCATGTTCATTTCCATTGTTTAGTCTGAGTCCATAGATTAAAGGGCTTTCTTTATGACAGACTCAACCGCTTCATCATTGCTCCTAGGCGGATCCCACCTACACTAAAGTGTTTGCAAAGCGATAGACCAGAGAAATCACAGCTGTGTGCATAAGAGCGCAAATGGCAAAAATTCCACATCTATTCCTGGCCAATTGCCATTATTTTATGGAAGGTGAGAAGGCTTTCTTTTTTCAGAAGCCAGAATAATAATTTCAGTAAAGGCTGGGGAACTCAACTGGTAGAGTGTTTTCCTGGCACCTCCAAAGCCCTGGGTTCCATTCCCCTGCACTGCATAAACCTGGCAAGGTGATACAAGCCTTGTACTCCTGGCACTCAGGAAATAGAGGCAGGAGGATCAGGAGTTCAAGATCATCCCTGGCTATACAACAAGTTGGAAGGCAGCCTGGGATACAGGAGCCCCTGCCTCAGAAAACACAAAACAACGACTGAAGTCAGTGTGGGTGGCATGACAGCAACGGGGCCTACTACCCTAGCTACCGAGCCTAAGGAATGGCTCTGATAATTAAGATGGAGGGACAATGATAGAGAAACGTGAGTCGGAGAATAACTGCTGCCAGGGAGTTTAGCAACATTCTGGATACCAATAACAGTGATGACAACTTCAACTGACAAGAGTCTGTTATTCAGCAGCCAATGCCACTTGAACAGAGAATGAACATGCACGTGAGTGTCATGTCGTATTCTAAGCCGCTTTCTCCATATGCATGCATTTACAGCAAAACACTTAAGCATTCTTCAGTCAAATAGCCATCCATTCATTCACTCATTCATTTTGGTGTTGGGATTTAACCCAGGGCCTGTACCACTACATACCCAGTCCAAAAGTACTTTTTTGGTGTGTGTTTCTTTTGCCTTGTTTTTTGGTTTGTTGGTTTTGTTGTTGTTGTTGTTATTGTTTTGATGTGTTTAGACAGGGTCTTTCTGTAGCCCATGCTGTCCTGGACCTCACTATGTTACCTAGGCTGGCTTCAAACTCATAGCAATCCTCCTGCCTCAGTTCCAAAGTGATAGGATTATGAGCATTGTGTCATATCATCTACGTCAAAAGAACCAGATGTCAGCATGTATATGCTTCTTTTCTTCTTTTTTTCATTTGTTTTTGTTCTTCCCCCCCCCTCTCTCTCTCTGTGTGTGTGTGTGTGTGTGTGTGTGTGTGTGTGTGTGTGTGTGTGTGAGTACACTGCCCGAGGAGACATTGGATGCCCCGCAGTTAGTTAAAATTGATTACGAATTGTTCAGTGAGAGTGCTGGGAACTGAACCTAGGTCCTCTGGCAGAGCAGCCAACACTCTTAAGAGTTGAGCCATCTCTCCAACCCCAGTAAGTTTTTTGACACTACTCCCTCTTCTCCACTTGGGTTACCCCTTGGGAAAGCTCAAGGCATCTCTTGCTCAAGTTAACTGCCCTCCACTCCCAAGGTGACCAACAGAATTAAGTCTCCCAGCATGCAGACATGATTCTTACTTGATCAGAACTCATTAGTGCTGGATGTTGCCTATAGGAGACAACTCAAAAGAGTCCACACACTGGAAGTGGCTCGTTAGCAGAGTTCTAGTGCTGTGTCTTGCTTGCCTCTCCATTACATTCTATAGTTAAACTATTCCATCCCTTCCTGATGATTACAAAATGCCCAAGACTCCACTCAAGCTGAAGAGTTTACTGGGAACTGAATCTAGGGATTTACATGCATTCCACCAGGCAAGCATTCTACCAGGGAGCCATACATCTGGCCCTTCCCTGGAGGGATCTTGTCAAGTCCTAGACTATGGATGCATACCCACACTTTCTATTAATTTGTTGTTGTTTTTCTAAACAGGGTTTCTTTATGTAGCCCTGGAAGTTCTGGAACTCATTCTATGGACCAGGCTGGCCTAAAACACAGAGATAGGCTTGACTCTTCCTCCCAAATGCTGGGATTAAAGATGTGAACCACCACTGCCCAGCATTTTACTTTTTTAAGACATACTTTCACTAAGCTGTCCAGCCTACACTTAAATTTGCTCTGTAGCCAAGGCAGGTCTGGAATTTGGGATCCTCCTGCCTCATCCTTCCAAGAAGTTGGAATTATAGACCTGCAGCAATAGACCTAGCTTGTAATCCATTTTGAACACCAGCCAAACTAGACTATCAATATGTACTTTGCCATTCAGTAGAACCCTCCAAAGAATTTTCAATCTCAATCAAACAGTATGGCTGTTAGCATATTTATGGGCCTTGGACAGTCACTTACATAGAAAAGGGGCTCTGGCAAAGAAGAATGACTATTTTGTGTCTTGTACATAGTCTGGTACAAAATAAGTATATATACACACACACACACACACACACATATATATATATGCTTATATATACGTATATATATGCATATATATATATATATATATATATATATATATATATATATCACATGAATGAATTGCTGAAGAAGCAAAGCAAGTCTGTGAAGAAGTTTATGAGTGTTCTATATGTTGTGCTGGTGAAACACATCCTGACGGTCTAGGTCAGTGGTTCTCAGCCTCTGGGTTGTGACCCCCCCCCCAACAGGGGTCACCTAGGACCACTGGAAAACACAGATATTTGCATTACAATTCTTAATAGCAAAATTTCAGCAATGATGTAGCATTGAAATTATTTTATGGTTGACGATCACCATAACTTGAAGAACTGTATTAAAGGGTCGAAGCATTAAGGAGATTGAGGACGATGGCTCTAGACTGACACAAAAATCTCCTGGTAACCTGGTAGAAATCAGCCAGCATTGCTTCACGAACTCAGTCAGCTCATCGATTCCCCAGTTCGTATATTAGTGCAGTGATCTCGACATTTGTTGACAACTACATTATGATGGTGATTCTGACATTTCCATCTCCCATCCTCCGAGCTTGCCAGAAGTGATGTCCAAAGGTTATGCTAGCCTGAATATTCTGAATGAAGTCATAAGAATTCGAATATGGGCTGCGGCGATGGCTCGGTTGGTAAAGTGTTTGCTGTGCAAGCATGAGGTCCTGAGTTTAATTCCCAGAACCATGTTTAAAGAAAAAAAAAAAAAAAAGAATTGGATGTGGTGGTGCATGTTTGCGATTCCAGCACTAGACAGATGCAGACAGGTGGGTCTTTGAGACTCATTGGCTAGCCAACTTAGTTGAACAGGCGAGACCTACAAAGCAACTGTTAGTATTCTGTCTAAACTCCACCTCCCCAGTTACCTGGCAACAGCCAGGTATGCTCCTCCCCACAGTTACCTGGCAACTGCCAGGTAGGCCGATCCACTATAAAAGGGGCTGCTTGCCCCCTCCTCTCTCTCTTATTCTCTTACTCTCTCTCTTACCCTCTTGCCTCTCTGTCCCCTCCCCCACCTTCCTCTCTCTCCACGTGGTCATGGCCAGCCTCTACTTCTCTTTTCTCTTATCTCTTCCACCTTCCTCTCCCCACCTTTGCCCTATCCCCTGAATAAACCTCCTCCCCGTTAGAACCGCCTGGTCTGGAGTGGTCTGTTCTGAGCTGCGGTCGGACTTCTTAAAAGAACTAATAGCAACCACACCAGGGAACGACACCTGAGGTCATCCTCTGGTGGTCTCCATGTGCGTGCGCACACACACACACACACACACACACACACACAGAGAGAGAGAGACAGAGAGAGAGAGAGAGAGAGAGAGAGAGAGAGAGAGAGAGAGAGAGAGAGGCCAGCATTTCTCAACCTATGGTTTGTGACCCCTTTAGGGGTAAACGACCCTTTTACAGGGGTCACCTAAGACAGTCAGAAAACACAGATATTTACATTATGATTTATAACATTAGCAAAATTACAGTTACAGAAGTAGCAACAAAAATAATGTTATGGCTGGTGTTGGGGGCGGGGGGAATCACCACAACATGAGGAACTGTATTAAGGGGTAAAAGAAGCACTAGGAAGTTTGAGAACCACTGTGCTAGGCAATTTTCCTGGTCTCTGTTTCTTCCACAGGCAGCTGGGCATATGTGAGAGTGTCTCTTAGTGGTCCTTAATGCTTATAGACAGGTGTTAGGGGAGGGAATAGCTATCAATGTAGTCAGCTCAAGGATTTCCTGAAGCTATTTTGCTTTGTTTACTTCCTAAGCTTAAAGAGTCCCAGCCCACATCCTTTAGAACATCCTGTTGCTTCCCCTCCCTGCCAACATTCTGTATCTTAGTAAAGGAAATTGCTAACACAACAACAGATCTCAGGAAGTTCCCTAAACTTAACAGTACTCACAGGGCCCCTCTCCCCAAGGCCATTAAAACAGTAACAACTGCTGGGAAGAGAAAAACCTCTGACCACTAAGCTGCCTGCTGCTTGCACAGGCAGTGTCAGGGACAGAGTGTTGTAGTAATTATTTAAAAAACGGCTGCAGGTCAAGCCAACTACAGCAGCTCTGCTGAGGTCAGCTACCATGTTGTGTGGCCAGAGGCCACGTGTGCACTGCAGCTAGAAATGGCCAGCTAGAGACACCAGCCTTGCCACCCACAAGACACCAGCATGGGAGATGGCTCTGCCAATCTTCCACACTGTCTCTGCAATGCTGGGCAGTGGCCGGACCATCCCGCCAACCACATGGGCTCAGTACAGATGAGACTCTAATGTTCAGATTTATCCAAAGGTAATGATCAATAACAAGATACCCTTACAATCAGAGGTGTAACCTAATACCCAACCTAGATATACCAACTACCTTTGACTGCTACAGACAAGCAAACATCAGCCTCCATGTACCCTCTCTCATTCTCCGTCTCTCTCTTAGCTCCTCCTCTTCCTTTTCCTCTTCTTCTCCTTTCTCCTCCTCTTCCTCTCTTTACTCCTCCCACCTTAGCTCCTCCTACAACAGAGCTCCCATGAGTTGTCATCCATCCATGCTTGGGGAGGGGTTTGGAGTGATACTTCGGCTTGGTTCTTTGATCCATCATCAATGCCTATCTGAGATGAATAGATGTCTATTCACTTCTCAGAAAATAGTCACACAATACTGTCCCACTGATGCTTAAGGCTTCACTACAGAATTTGGGGTCAGGGGAAACAAACCTCAGTTGCTAATGCATGGCTATGCACTGTTGGATTGTGGCCTAGGAGACAGCACAATGAGTAATAGGTTCCCTGGTGGTGCATCCCCTGCAGCTCGGAACACTAGAAGTGCATTTGTGTCCATTAGCTGAGCTGTGCACGCAGCCTTTTCAGTTCCAGGAGTGATGAATCACTGTGATGTGCTCCAAGTACCTTTGGAACAAACCGTCCATAAATTCCAAAACTGCTGTTTTATTCAAAATGGCATGTCTTACATGTATTATGAACTTTGTACTTCCTGGAATCTTTCAACGAAGATTATTTCATTTTATCCTCATTCAGCCAGTAAGAACATTGAGGTTCCCCGAGGATACTGAATGTGCTAAAGTCCCTTGAGCTATTTTGCCTGCATCTAGAACCTGGGTTTCTTCACTTGCCAACCAAGCTCGTCTTTAAAAAATACGGACTCTTGAGACTGTTAAGATGGCTCAAAGATTAAGAGCACTGGCTGTTCCTCCAGAAGACCTGGGTTCAATTCCAGCATCTACAGGGTGACTCAAGATCATCTGTGACTATAGTCCCATGTGATTGGAGACACTCTTCTGGTCTCTAAGGCATCAGGTATGCACATGGCACGTAGAGATACATGTAGTCAAAACACCCATACACATAAAAATTTAAATTGAATGCACTCTTGAAAGGCAGGGTGGAGCATGTCTTTGCCTTTGATCCCAGCACTCAGGAGGCAACAGTAGGCAGATCATTGTAAGTTCAAGACTAGCTTCTTCTACACAGTGAGTTCTAGGACAGCCAGGGCTATGTAGAAAGTAAGACACTGCCTAAAGGAAGGCAGGCAGGCAGGCAGGCAGGCAGGCAAGAATAAAAACCAAAGAAAGAAAATGCACTGTTAAAATGTTGGTGGAAATAGCCTTATTCCATGGTGATAAGAGCAGTGTGTGGAAATCAAGACCCTAAATAAAACTGCCACGTAATCCAGCTATGCCACTCTTGAGCATTATCCTGAAGTCAGCATACCACACGGAAACCTACACACTCATGTAGGTTTCTGCAGCACCACCAAGATAGGAAACCAGACTAGGTGCCCATCAATGGATGGATGGATGGATGAAGACATGTGGTATGTACACACACACACAGAGAAGTTTCATTCAGCCATGAAAAAGTAAAATTTTGTCCTTGGCAAAGAAACAGAAGGAAGTGAAGATCCTTACATTAAGTGAAATAAACTAGACTCAGATAAAACTTGCTGTTTTGTCTCATATACAGAATCTAGGTTTTTAAAAATACACACACACATCATGAAAGCAAGAGGGGAGCTATTTAGGGGGAAGGAAGGAGACTTAGAGTAGAAGAGGGGGGAAGGAAGATAGAGTTGTGTGTGTGTGCGCGCGCGCGCGTGTGTGTGTGTGTGTGTGTGTGTATGTGTGACTATCCTCACAGAATATAATAAACACATTAGGAGAAGTTATAAGAAAATTTATTGTGTGTGCTAATTTTAAAAATGTAGACAAACTCAGGAAAAGAAGAAAATATGCATTCAGATTTCACTTGACTGCGAGGAAAAGGACCAAAAGGGCCCGAGTTTCACTCTCATTGGCAAGCAAAAACTGGCACAAACATGCCCCCTCCTGCCTCACCCTGTGTGTGAAAGTGATTAACGTATGCCTCTGGCTTGCTCCGGCTGCCAGTGCACCAAATATGTGGGTGAGATGAATATTTCTAATGAAGAGAGGACAAGCTTGGCAGCCATCAGGCCTTGCTTTGGAGCAGATGGATGGGGAACGTGTATCACACAGGCTAATTGTATCACACAGACTAATTGTATCATACAGGTTAATTGTATCACTTAGCCTCCTGTTGGGTGGAGAACCAGACAAGAGAAAAAAGAACTGACCCAGGGTAGGGTGGACACTGAGCTATTAAAAAAAAAAAAAAAGAAAAGAAAGAAAGGAAGAAAGGAAGAAAGAAAGAGCTCTCCATCTGGACCAGAGAAATCTGCAGGTGTCTATGTGTGGACAATCAGTCTACCTGTCAGATGGCTCAACACCACCTAGTACCCACTGGTTCCCAAAGTCAACTCCTTCCCTTGGTCCTTGCAGGAACACACTTGCCTTATATGGTTTTATTTCAGTGGAGAAGGGTTAAACAGGTGTGTGTATGTGTGTGTGCGTGCGTGCATGTGTATATGTGTGTAACACTAGCTTCCATCAACTGTGCTCAAAGCATGTAGATTTCTATTAGCATAGATATAAATCCACAGGTTCTGAGTGACAGTAATTTTAGTCATTTCTAATCTGAAAAAAAAATCTCAAAAGCTCTGAGATATGAGACCTTTGGAATGCCAAGAAGATGATCAAAATAAAAAAAGATTCAGATTTTGTTTTGTTATTGTTGTTGGGCCTTTTGGTTATTGAAAAGAGGGTTGTGGTAGTTCTGATGATAATGTCTCCCATGGGCTCAGATATTTGAATATTTTGCCTTCAGTTGATGGTGCTGTTTAGGAAAGCATAGGAAATGTAGCCTTGTTGGAGGAAGTCTGTCACTGGGTGGGAGTGGGGGCCTCAAAGCCTTGGACCATTCCCAGTGCAGTGTTTCCAGTTTGTGGTTCAAGATTGTTCTCTCACCTTCCAGCCCCAGCCACTACGTGTGCCTCCTACTGTCATATGCCCCCATTATGAACACTAACTTTCTGGATTGAGATGCTCAAATGACCCTTTTCCCCCTATAAGCTGCCTGGGTATTGGTATTTTATCACAGCAATGAAAAGTATCTAATAGAACGGTCTTCAGAAAGCCAGGCTGGCCTTCAGCGCCTATGTAGCTATTACACAGCTGTTTGCTCTGAAGTAAAACATTTCCCATTGAGCAGAATTTCCTTAAGACTCAAAGCTTACAGTCTCGGGAACTTGAGACTGTTACAAGACTCATGGGCCCTCTCCAAGGTTACAGAAACAGTCACGGTTTCTGGGGAGAACAGAATAGTGGAGAAGATTGTAACTTATGAAGAGCTCCAGGAAGCCAGACCTTTAATCCATGCTGGAGTGGGCTCTCTGGTGACATGGCTACCTTTGAGTAACACAAGCTACTCTGAGTAGCTGCTCACTGACACTTGTGCAAGCAACCCCTCACCTGTGTTCTTAAGTGATCTCAATAAACTCCTGTTCACCAGCCTGGACGTGGGTGGGAACTTTTCTTTAGTCTATTATTGGTGTCTTATCTGAATATGTGAATAGAAACATATTCATGCCTCTCCAGGAGAAGCCACACAATGGCTGGAGTCGGTGACCCTGATTGGTTCCCTACCCAAGTGCAGGGATCACAGTTGTGTACCACCTGGCATGGCTAATGCATTTTGCTTCATGAGTTTTCAGATCAGGGGTAGAGAACTAATAATGTGAATGCAAACATTCAGAAATCTGAAAGACCATGAAAACGGAAACACACCCAGACCCGGACCTTTCAAACAGGGGCCATGAGAACTGTCAGACAGAGACTGACTTCTGACAGAATGAAAGAGAGGAAGAACAGGAAAGGGAGGCAGCCGAGAACAGCTTCTATTGCCTTCTGACTGAAGCCATCTGCGTCACAGATAGCCAAGGCCATTGCCCGATGACTTACAGAGCCTGGAAACAATAAAAGGCTCACTCGGGAGGAAGCATTTGTAAGCATCCCTTGAAGAAGGTAGAGGGAGAAAAAGGAAGATGTAGGAGGAAAGAGGAAGAGACAGAGGGAAAGAAAACAAAGGGAAAATGAGGAAGGAGGGGGAAGGGAGGGGAAGCATCGGGGAAGAGAAGGGAGAGGAGAGGAGAGACGAGTTAGAAAGGAAGGGCAGAGCCAGTAAGATGGATCAGTAGATAAGAGTGCTTGCTGTCAAGTCTGGAGACCCAAGTTCAATCCCTGAGACCCGTATGACAAATGGAGAGATGTGACCCCTACTAGATGCCCTTCAACCTCCACATGTACTGTCCCCAACACATGCATACCAAAAATAAATAAAATAAAATATCATTTCCAAAACATTTTTTAAAGACAAGAAAGCAGCATATGTCCATAACTTTCCCACAGAGTCTTCCACAGATGAACAGGGGGGAATGGCTGCTATTCTAACAAGGCTCTGGAGAAACAAACATCGGGACAGAAGATCAGGGCTCAGCAATGTCAGGAGTGGTCTGAACACCCCCATAATCAGGAAAAGCCAGGAACCCAGATCCCAGCCTGAACCCTCTTGGGCTCGCTGAACCAAAAGCTGCAGACAGAACCGTCAACAAAGCTCAGGCTTCCAATGGAGACCCAAACCAGAGACATGGAATCCTGCTCAGAACTCACAGCCTTCCTTCTCTGTGGCTCTGTGGCTCCCCTGTGAGAACAGGACACAGACTCAGGATTCAAGGGTACATCCATCAGTAGACGAAAAGTGTGGAATCATATGTGTGCATACATGAAATCAACAGATTTCTCTGCAAAGCTGTGGTCAGGGAGGTTTGTGATTCCCTATGACCCACACAGATGGGAAATCAGAAGGCCTCAGCCCCGGATTCTTACCTCCCAGCACTGTGTCGTCGTCATCGTCATCGTCATCATCACCACCATCCTTTCTCTCTCTCTCTGTCTCTCTCTCTCTCTCTCTCTCTCTCTCTCTCTCTCTCTCTCTCTCTCTCTCTCTCACACACACACACACACACACACACACAAGCTTAACTTCTCTTCAAATTAAATCATCACCTCTTTACACTGCATATATTGTGCACAGATTGCATTTCCTCCACAAAGTCATCTTCTCTCTCCTCTCCTCACTCCCACTCCAATTAGTCCCTCATCCTTTCTAGACAGACTCACTTCTGCTTCCAAGTTATGATTTTTTTATGCATCTATAGAAAACCGAGGAACCACAAATGGGTACAACAAAGATCATGTGTGTCTTTCTGAGAATGGCTCAATTAACTTAATTATCATTGCCAGTTACGACTATCTTCTAATGAATGACATAATTTTGCTCTTTATGGCTAAGAAAAAAATCTACTGTGGAGGCTAGAGAGACAGTTCAGGGCAGAGAAGGGCTTAGTATACAAGCATTGATTTGAGGACCTGGGTTTAGATTATTCAACAGCCCTGAGTTCAGTGAGAAACCTTATACCTAGGTAGGAGTAGTACAGCCAGATTATATGGTTGTCCTAATTTTCATTTTCTTTTCAGAAAGGGCTGTATCCATTTTCCATAGTGGCTGGAACGGTTTGCATTCCCATCAGCAGGGGGTGAGAGCCGCTTGACCTGGGGGCAGAGAACCAAACTCAGGTGCTGTATAGAAGCAGCCAGTGTTCTTAACTGCCAAGCCATGTCTCCAGCCTGTTTTAATGACTTGCTATTCTGACTCTGATATGATAGACTCTTTTTTTTTTCCCATGAGACTCGGGCAGAGTGACACGGGGAAAGCGGGATTCGAACTGGGAGAGAGAGAGAGAGAGCAAAAGGCGCGGGCTTGCCCTCTGCAGGCTATGACAAGACTCTTGATGTACGTTTAACATGCATTTCTCTGACTTCTGGTAAGGTTGAACTCCCCACACACACACACACACACCACCATTTGTATTGATCATATGTGTTTCATCTTCTGAAAACTGCTCACTTCACTGGTCCATTAATTGATTGGGCTGGTTGATTTCTTACTATTATGTTTTGAGTTGAAAGAAACAATCCCTTTTTTGTTATATTTTGGTTTTTTTGGGGGGGGGGTGGAGGGGGTTATTTGTTTTTATTTTTGAGACAGGGTCTCAAAATGTGTAAATGTCTGTGGGTGGGTATGCACACAAGTACAGGTACCCATGGAGGCCAAAAGAGGGCGTCAGATCCCTTGGTGCAGGAATTACAGATGTTATTGTGGTGGCACCCAATGTGGATGCTGATCCTCTAGAAGAGGAATAAGTGCTTTTAACTGCTGAGCTGTCTCTCCAGCCCTAATCCCATGCTCCTCGCATGCCAGGCAAGCACTCTATCAAGCACCCAAACATATCCCTAGTCTGTTATAAAATTCCTTATTTGGGCTCCCAGACAAGGCAACATAAACACAAGTCTAAGATTTATCCAGGAGATTTACGAGTGGTGAAATCCAATTTCTTGGAGAATTGATAAATTCAAGAAGAGGCACAACAACACTCTAACTAAATACTAAATGAGCAAAAACACAAACACCCAGACTCTTGGATTGCTGAGTGGGCCACTCTGGTGCTGGCACTGGCAATGCATATGTCTTCCACAGTGTTGTCAGTGTGGAATCTAGTCTCACGCAGCAAAGCAGCCTTCTCCACTGAGCTCCTTGGAATATTCTCTAAATAGAGGCCTCACCAGCTCTGCATTTTGTTCTCTACTCACTGGTCCTGCTTGGGTGTGTGAAGTCTGAGGAAAGCATCCCTCAAAGTCCTGCTGATGTCATCCCCAAAACAAAACGAGCATCTTATGGAAACGGAGTTCTCAGTCCTCTCTCTGTCCTTGACTGTTGTCTATTGACTGTGACTGTGTCCATTACTCTTCCTGTTGCTGTGACAAAAATGCCTGACAAGAACAATGTAAGGAAGGGTTTGTTTTGGCTCACAGTCTGAGGGTGTGCAGTCCATCATGGTGGGCAAGGCAGGAGCCTGAGGCAGCTGGTCACATGGCACCTGTAGTCAGGAAGCAGAGAGAGGTGGATGCAGGTGCTCAACTCACTGTCTCCTTTTTACTTGGTCCAGGACCCCAGCTCATGGTGATGCTGCCCACATTCGATGTAGCCCTTTCCTACCTCAACTAACCTAATCTAGAAACTCAGATGGGTGTGGCCCACGGAGTCCTTTGTCCCATGGTGATTCTAAATCCTACTCAGGTTGTCAAGCAAGATCAAACATCATGGCCTTAGTCTCTTCACCAGCTGGAGATCCCAGATGATAAAAACAGCAGGTAGACAGTTTAGAGGTAAAAATCTCAGGGAGAAACATGCACCCCCTCCTCTCATCTCTCTTTGCTGGTTGATGGATGAGAATGAGCAAATGCGTGGAATCATTTGAATACATCACTCATGGGAGATTCCTGAAGATACACAAGAAGAAAATGGTTTTCCTCTTGCCTTCCTTTCCCCAACTTCTGGGAGGGAAAGATTTATTTTGGCTTACAGCTCTGGAGGGGATGTTGTCTCTCATTGTGGGGAAGATATGGCCACAGGAGCGTGAAGCCAGCTTGGCAGTCAGGATGCAGAAGGATTACATGTCATCTATACACAAGTAGCAGGGAGATAGAGTGGGGTCAGGCTATGTGAAACCCCCAAACCTACTCCCATGATTCACTTCTTCTAGCATGGCTCTAACTCCTAAAGGTCCCACAATTTTACCCATTACCACTACCAACTGAGGCATGTTAGTCTATGGGGGCCATGGGACATGTGAGTGCCTATGGGGGCCATGGGACATATGAGCCTATGGGGGACCATGGGACATGTGAGCCTATGGGGCATACAGCACTTGTTCAATTCTGAGATAATGATTTTGAGAGTCAGAATTTGTGAAATCACCCATGATGAACAGCCTGCATTTCTTGTGCTTGGCTGGAGAAGTTCTTAAAGCCTTTGGGGGATTAGTGACCTACAGAACACAGTGATTCCAAAAAGCCCATATTGAAATGTCAGTATTCCACCTAATACATAGAGGCTTCCTGAAATATATATACATATATATACATATATATATGTGTATATATATATATATATGTTTGATCTATATCTCTATCTATATCAAACTGTTCTAAATGAAACCACCACATAACAGTGGATATGGGACCCCAACTGAACATTTCTCATCCACAAATAAAGCTTCTAATATCAATATTATGTTACATCTGATTGAGTTTTTGGCTAAAGGGGTCCAATGGTGTGATGGTTTGTATATGCTTGGCCCAAGGAGTGGTACTATTAGGAGGTGTAGCCTTGTTGGAGAAGGTGTGTCACTGTGGGGGTGGGCTTTAATACCTTCATCCTAGCTGCCTGGGAGTGTGACTCCTCATAGCAGCCTCCAGATGAAGATGTAGAACTCTCAGCTCCTCCTGCACCATGCCTGCCTGGACACTGTCATGCTCCTGCCTTGATGATATTGGACTGAATCTCTGAACCTGTAAGCCAGCCCCAACTAAACATTGTTTTTTATAAGAGTTGCTTTGGTCATGGTGTCTGTTCACAGCAGTAAACCCCTAAGACATATGGGAACTCCCAAACAACCCAGGGTGTATACAAGGCTATCAGTAGCTCTCCACAAACTGATGGTAAGGTCCTGTTGCTTGAAGACAGCACCTACATAACTCACTGAACATGGAGAATTCTCAAGAGGGTGCCTATCTAGATAGAGCCTTCCACCCTACAGATTAGTGTTCATGGTACTGGAAGATACTCTGCATGCTATCCAAAGAGAAAGGTCAACACCAAACCAGTTACCCACATCTACAGTGATGACCTGATGGATGATATGCTGGAGCAAATACAGAGACCCACAGCCAGAAAAGGTGCAGAGAGGGAGAGACCTTGGAACACTCAGTCCTAAATGAGATGATGTCTCCATCAAACCCCTCCCCTCAGGGCTCAGGGAACCCTGTGGAAGGGAAGGTGGAAAGATTTCAAGAGCCAGAGGGGATGGAAGACACACAGGGGACAAAAAGGCCTTCTAAATATAACAGTACCAATACATGCATGGACTCACTGAGACTTTGGCTGCATGGGCAGGGCCTGTAAGAGTCTGCTCCACATAGGGTCCAGGAGCTGAGAGGAGAAGTGGGCACAAACTCCCATCCCTAACCCAGAAGCTATATCCTGCAGATAACTACTCGCAAAGGTAAAAAGTAACTTTCTCCAACAGAGATTAGGGATACAAACCACTCTTAAGATCAGGCCCCATGCCCAGCAGTCAATGGCCAACATTAAACAAACTCACTAGCATCTTTCAAGATTCTTTGTCTCATAATATTCTGTCAGAACGTTTGTTTTTTTTAAAAAAAAAAAAAAAAAAAAAAAAAAAACTTACAGGTCCTTTGCTTATATATTATGACTTCTAGTCTTGTGTTTTTATAGGATTTCTATGTGCCTGAATATGTATGTTTCTGGATGTATATATGTTTCTTGTACCTTTTTGTTTTGGCTTTCTTGTCTGATTGCTTGGGGTTTTGTTTGTTTGTTTTATGTTATTTTATTTTATTATTATTCTTCAGTGTGCCTGCTTGTTTTTTTTAACTAAAGACAAGAAAGAATATGGATTCAGATGGGAGTTCTCCCCTCTTGGTGGCAGGGGACCAGAAATGTAATCAGAATATATTATATGGGGGGGGTGGAAATCTATTTCCAATAAAAGAAAAATAAAAAAAATTAATAAAACAAAGTCAGTTTTGTCTCCCACCAGCAGGACCCTGCTGATGGACTGCCTCAAAAAGTTCAGGATGAGGACTGTTATACAACAGTTTTCAGCCAATCAACCATCATATTTTTTCTTTAAAACTGATCAAATTAGGGGAGGAAGACTCTTCAGGAAGACGCTTCAAACACCAGCCCTTGAGAATAAACTAGGGTTTTCAGCTTTTCAAGTATCTCCTCTTTTTCTCAAAGGGCTGCTGCTGCTGCTGCTTCTTCTTCCTTCTTCTCCTTTTCTCCTTCTCCTTCCTTCTTCCTTTTCTTCTTCTTCCTTCTTCCTTCTCCCTTCTCCCTTCTTCCTTCCTTCTCCTTCTCCTCTTTCTCTTTCTCTTTCTCTTTCTCTTTCTCTTTCTCTTTCTCCTTCTCCTTCTTTCTCCTCCTTCTCCTTCTTTCTCCCTTCTCCTCCTCCTCCTCCTCCTTCTTCTTCTTTTCTTCTTCCTTTTCTTCCTCTTCCTCTTCTTCCCCCTCCCCCTCAGCCTTCCCCTCCCCCTCCCATCCCTCTCCCCCTCCACCACCTTCTTCTTCATCTTCTTTTCTTCTTCTCTGTCTGCTGCATATATATGTTTCCTTGCCCCCAGTCTTCAATGCTTGGGGTGGAATGCCAGTCTCCACCTCTAAAGAGCCCCAGTGAATGTCTCTATTCATAAATGGTCAAAGTGCTGGAGTGACCATTGAGTGTTCAGGCCTAGGTGGGGCATTGATATCAGTGCTTATCACCCAGAGCTCAGGGAACATCATGAAAGAGAGGGCACAAAGAATGTAAGAGCTGGGGGACGGGAAAGAGAGCTGTGAGATGCTGTCTTCTGAACAGGGCATGGCTATTGCATTTATGAACTCACAATAGCTATGGTTTCTTGTATAAGACCTGCATGCAAGATCAAGCCAACAAGATCAGCTAACATTGCAACAGGGTAGCACTAATAAGACTCAGTGAGCTAAAAGGAAAACAAAAGTTTCTATCAGCACAAGAATCCTCCCTTCTTTCTTTGTTGGGGCATAACTATGGATCCAACTCTCCATCAATCTACTCATCCATCCATCCATCCATCCATCCTTTCACTCTTTAACCCACTCATCCATCCTTCAGTCATCTATCCATCCATCTATTCTATCATCCATATACCCATCCATCTATCCTTCATCCATCCATCCATCTACCCATCCATCTACCCATCCATTCTTTAGTCATTTATCCATCTATCCATCAATCTACCTACCCATCCATCCACTCTTTCATTCTTCAACCCAAGGGTCCACTCATCCATCTTTCAGTAATCCATCCATCCATTCTTCTATCCATCTATATACTTCAAGACATACATATACATGCATCAGCTGATACATTTATTCATATATATTTATCTATCCATTGATATATCTATACATGAATGCATACATGCATATATACATATCATACATGTGCTCATCCATCCACACATACATTATACTTCTACTTACCATTCTGCTTACCATCCATATACATACATCTATACATACATTTACCATCCGACCATACATCTACTTATGCAACCATATATGTATGTATGTATATATATATATATATATATATACATATATATATACACACATATATATATATAAATATACTCATCTGTTGTCCATTTATCCATCTATCCATATATAAATTTACATATCCATTCACACACATATGTATACAAATATACTTATTTGCACATACATAAATATACATCCATCCATACATATGCATCTATATGTACATCTATCCATGTATCTATCCAGTCAGTACATACACACATCTATCCATACATAATAAATACATACACCCCTCATTTAACTAAAGTATCTAGGTATTCTGATTATGCTGCTTAGTCCAAATAAATCAAAACCAGTTACTGTCATGGTTACACACATGTACACCCAATTTTCTCTTCTCCAGGAATAATTAACTATTACAGCCTTTCCATTCTATTGTCTGCAGAGCAATAAATTATAAGCAAAAAGTATGTATTTCAATAAATGGTTCAGACTTCAAAAAGCCAGCAACGCTTATCTTCTCTATGAGGATGAATGTGAATGTCCACCCTCCTCCCTTTCCATAAGGCCAGTGGGGACCCAATATTAAATAATCTTTTTTTTTTTTTTTTCAAAATCCATTAAGAAAAGACTTTTCTTCTTCAGGCAGAAAACCTAATGCTGTCCTCACAAATTTCCCCGGCATCGCACACCACAGAAATGCCCTCCTTATTCCTTCCCAAGACTAACAACTACAGAATTCAACCCTTCACATTTAATTTCCTTTTAAAACTGGGTTTGGAGAGGGGAGGGGAGGGGCATCCACAGAATGGCTATTCTGGACTAGCTCCCATTACAGTGACTGTCTGGAACAAAATACCTTTATTATTATGCAAATTGCATTCCTATGTAAAACTCTACTAGAAGTCCAATGGACATTTTTTTCCCAGACCAGCTTGTCCTCTTCTGCAGTCAGCATCTATTTAGCATTGGCTCACTGCTTTTTAAGGTCAAAAGTTCCGTTTATAGGAAATCCACCTGATACTCGGAAGATTTCTGTCCCTCACCCCACCCCCAAGCTGCTTTTCTTTTTAGTAATCATTCTTTCCTAACAAGGAACCAACACTTTGTCTTCTAACGCCTCTTCACTGGGTAGGGTAGTTGGCTGGAGTACAGGCAAATCTCTGCCCTTCCCTGATTATTCCTTTTTCCCTTGCTTTGAAAATAGTGTCTTTGGAAACACTCAAATAAATCTCTGGAGAGAAAAGGCACCCATGAAGATACAGCCATGACCGCCTGGTATTTACAGTCCAGACAGGACCTAAGATATATCTCACCCCTGCTTAGCTGGTTTAAAAAAAAAGGTACAGACCCTTGAGAATAATTTTTATGATGATTCAGAGAATTGAGAGGTCAATAAGGCTCAGAATAAAATATCCACGCATGGTAAGAAATAAAGAGCTGAGTTCAACAAATAGAAAAGTGTTCGTGAGGCTGGAGAGAGATGGAGGATCTGAGTTTACCAGTCAGCACCCACAGCAGGTGGCTCACAACTGCCTTTAACTGTAGCTCCAGGGAGTCAGCTATTTTCTTCTGGCCTTTATTGGCACCAGCTTACATGTGTACAATACACACACACATACACACACACACACACATACACACACACACACACACACACTTTTAAAAGGGAAAATATTTCTGATTCTCCACCACACTGAGATTTTATAAGTCTCTCTTTGGGATGCCCACCCTAGCAGAGACACTGCATCTCAGTCTGAGAATCACCAAGGAGGAAGCCACAACAGGGATCTAGAAAGAGAGATGAGGATGTACCAAATACAGCAGAAAATAAGAGTCATTCATGTCTTCAAACAATGTAACTCTTTCTATACCCTAGACCTAGAGATTTAGCCATAAACAAAACAGATGTGCTTCCCAGACTCCTGTCCCATACAGCCAAGAGAGGGAGATGGTCAGTACGTACAGCCAGAGTGACCTACCCACAAGTCTGGGTTCTGCCAACTGCAGGTCAAAAGCATTAGAGAAAACAATTGTATTTAACACATACTGTGTTACTTCTCAGTGTTGTGGGAAAATCACTGGTAGAGTCAAATGAAGGGAGAAGGGGTTTGTCTTGCCTGACGTTTTCAGAGGGTACAGTCCATCCAGTTAGGAAAGGCATGGTTGCAGGAGCTGCTCTGTCTATACCAGTGGAAGTATGGGTAGAAACCCTACTATGGTTGGACAGATAGACAAGAGTGTACCCTTCAAGGTTCCTAGCTATTAAACCACCTCTGACAGCTAGAGCCCCTAGCTCAAAGGTTCTACCTAACCTCCCAAAGAAGCATTGTTTATTAGGGACTGAAATGTTCAAACACATGAACCTATAAGGGACACTCCTCATTCACAACACACACCTTTGGGTAGCAATTCCTCCAAGAAGGAAGTCTTCCTAGAAGGCTCAGGAAGTGACTGAATCTTAGAAGTCTCAGAAAGCAGAAATGTAACACTATGCACGAGGTGTCTCCCTAAGTTATACAAGCAACAATGATTGTTAGGGTAGGGAGACTCTTTGCAAGAAATGAGTGTAAGTTGGGTATCAAGTTCCAAGGATGCAGCTTTGATGCATCATCGCCCATGCTGGGTGGGCTTTTCCATGATGCAACTTCCTTTGTGTCACCCATGGTACTGCGCATTACTTCCACCCATACCCCTGCAGGCAAACTCAACAACTCATTGTTTCACCAAGTTGAACTTTTGAGGATTGTTATATTGTTTTGTCCTTGGTGCCTAGAACAGTAAAAAATAACAACAACAAAACAACAAAACCTCTGCTTGAAACTATAAAGTGGATGGCAACTGAGCAATGACACCCAAGCTGACATCACACACACACACATGCACACAGACACACACAGATACACACACATACACACACATGCACAAACATATAACACACACATACACACACATACACACACACAGATACACACACATACACACACATGCACAAACATATACACACACATACACAGACACACACACATGCACACACATACATACACACATACACACACACATACACAAATTTTAATAGGTTTGCTCACTCTTAACAAAGAAGACAAATAGTACTTTCTTGTCTGAGCTGTTTGTAATGCTGGTCTAGGGAATATGATGTTTGGATCAACCATACTGGAACAGATACAACTGACTGGAAAGAATCACCCACTTGAGCTGACAAATGAGTTGGGGTTGGGGGTGGGGTCGAGGGAGGGAGGGTCTGGGTCCTTTAGAGTCCCCATTAAGTGAATAGAAAAGGCCTCCAATGATTCACACAATTGGTAGGCATTCTGTTATTTGCTAACCAATCAAAAGAGCAGGCACACAGGATGTGAGATCACATTAGCTAAGGTGATACCATTGAACACTCAGAACTATGACTCATATCCTGTGGCAGTTTTAGGGACATCTCATTATAGTCCTGGCAGAGGGAAGATCTGTGATGTTTCTGATCTGCTTTACGTGGACTACACATATGGGTGATTATTCCTGGGTGGTATTGGGTGGTAGAAACCACAATTTTAGCAGGATGTGGTGGCATACACCTGTAATCCTGCTGAGGCAGGAGGGTTAAGAGTTCTAGGCCAGCCTTGGCTACATTGTGAAACTCTGTCTGAAGGGGCTTTAGGCAGCTGAACATTGCAAATATGGCTCTTACCCTTCCCCCCATTCCATCTTCCTTGCTTTAAAAACAAATAAAACATGTTAGATTACATTCTTAAAGCTAGACACCAAGGTTGTTTCCTTATTTGGCCACTTGCTCTCTCTGAGACTGAATACCAAGTTTCAACTATGAAAGTACTGATGTCGTGCAACCAAAAGCCTTCTTTTGGCTAGGGTCCTAATTAACCTGTCTAATAAAAATTAAACACCTCATCTTAAGACAAGAGTTTTTCCTTTTACATCTATAAACTGTTGCTTGCCCATGGGCCATATCTGTTTTCCCTCTGTGCAGAGGATGTCATTTGTCTATCTGGGACAAATATCCCTTCCCCCTCTTCCCAGCATTTTCTTCTTCTCCTTCATCCTCTATCTCCTGTCTCTTACTCCCTGCCCTTTGTCCCTCTGGGACAAATAAATTTCCTTTGTCCTAAGAACTTGGTCTTGGAGTGTCTTGTGCTGATACAGGTCCTTCACAAAAGGATGGGGGGGGGGAGATCAAAACTTTACAGCACATACACAGCGACAAGACCCCCAACTTTACCCTCAGTCTCCCTTTACCCTTTATCACAAATTCCTTGATATAATTATTATCATTATAATATTCTATACTTGGAGCTGTAATGAACAGTTGGGGCATCTACCTGACTGGATTCAGAGATGCCTGAGGCACTGATGAATCATAACTTCTGGATGTGTCTATAAGGAAGTGTGGGACAGTGACCTGAGGTGGGTAGAGCTTCACCAAATGTGTGTGGGACCATGCAGCTGGCAGGAGTCCCAGGTAAAAAACAAAAAATGAGTCTTTCTCTCCCCCTTTCCTGCCCCCCTCTCCCTTCTCCTCCTCTCTCCTCTCTCTCTCTTTCCCCCTCCTTCCTCTTCTTTTTGTCTTTTCCCTCCTGTCTTCTCCCTTCCTTCTTCCATCTCTCCCTCTCCTCTTTCTCCCCTTCTCTCCTCATCTCTTCTCAGGCATGCCTTCTATAAAAGGCAACTCTGGGGAATGCAAATGGAACCGGCCAGCTGCTCTGGGTGTGGGGATGAGCCTTGGAAACCCAGGTGAGACCACAGACCCTGGAAGCCAGATGGCTCCCACATCCAAACTGCCATTCCTGGCTGCCTTCTTTCTTTGTAAATATCCTTGAGAGCTTGAGAACTGTGAGTCACCAGGACGAGAATAGCACCATTCCTGAAAGGCAGGTCTTTGTGACTAGCATTCTCTTTGCTGACTTGCCACCTGGTCACTGGGTCTTTCAGATACTTGTTCCCATGCACAAACTTCCCTCAGACCTGGAACATTCACATTTTCCCAGATTGGATGAAACCCAACCCATATTATTCCTGAAGCAGATTCATACAATACTTCTCACCTACTCCTGCTGGGCCCTCCCCTTTACTCACCAAAAGGTATATTGCCTTCCTACCTCTTGCCTGCCTCCCTCTCCCTCTCCCTGCTCCTCCTCTTTCCCCTTCCTTTCTGTTTGAACCCAGAGCTTTACATATATCCTAGGCAAACTTTCTACTTTAAAGTTGTGTCCCCAATTTTTATTTTGAGACTGGGCCTCACTACATTTTACACAATGCCCTTGAAGTCATGACTCTCCTGCTTCAGCCTCCCGAGTGACTGGGGTCACTGGTATATACTATACCCTGTTTGGTGGACTCTTTCTGATAACTGAAAATAATAAACCAAGCCTCCCAATGAACTAACCTTTGTAAACTCTCAGAATTACACACGTGAAAAAAGTCTTGGCATTGTTCTATCCAGAGAACAGTACTCTAAATCAAAACCCCTCTACTCACTTAAAAATTAAAGAAAAACTGCACAGTGAGTGCAATACCCAAGGAGGCCAGGAGAGGGCATTAGATTACATGGATGATAGCTGCAGTTACAGGCTGTTGTGTGCCACCTAATGTGGGTGCTGGGAACCATATTTGGATCTTCTGCAAGAGTGACAAGGATTATTAACTGCTAAGCTGTATTTCTAGCCCCTGGACTTTGGATTTTACTGCTCATTTTCTGGCTCTATTTTTATTAAAGTTTTTTTTTTTTTTTTTTTCAAGACACTTTTAAACTATTTCCTTTGGAGGATTTGGGAAATGACTTAGTGAGAAAAGCACTTGGCATTTCATTCCAGCATAAGGACCAGACCTCAGTTCAGATCCCCACAACCCACATAAAGCTAGAGTTGGTGGTGTATAGATCTGTAATCCTAGAGTCCTGTAATCCCTGTGGTGAGATAGGAGGCAGAAACAGGAGGAATCTTTGGAAGCTTATGGGCCAGTTACTCTTAAGAACACAGTGGGGGAACAACACCAGACCCTGACTCACACAAGAAGAAAGGTGAGGACCAATACACAAGATGGTCATCTGACCTCTGTGTGCTTGCCTACACACACACACACACACACACACACACACACACTACAATGTTCACCACACCTACTCTCTGCTGTCTTAAGATCTGCCTCTTCCAGGTACCTCCAATAGAGTGTGAGTTTCCCCTGTCTTTTACCGTAGGGACCAGGAACAGGTCTCATTACACCAAGCACACATTCAAAAATTTAACACCACATTATATCTACTGGGACTTAACTGTCAAAACTTCCTCCAAACAAAACATAAACCAAGGCTGGGGAGATGGCTCAGTCATTAACTTTGCTTTATATTCATGAGGACCCGCCTTGAAAAGTCAAGCACCTGCCTGTAATCACAGGGCTGAGGAGGCTGAGACAGGTGGATCCCTGGGACTGTGCCCACCTAGGCTAACCAGTTGGTGAGCTCTGGGATTAGTATAAGGTCCTGTCTCAAAAAATAAGACATAATAACACCCAAGGTTATCCTCTGCCTTACACACACACACACACACACACACACACACACACACACACGAATAAATAACTGCAGTGAGAATGTATTGAAGTCGTTTGCCTTGTACTCTGATAAGGAGAATATAAAATAGCAGAGATGCAGAGCAAATAGAATCGTATTCCAGACAAAATAAAAAAATACTCTATGACCCAGCGAGTGCAATCTTGGTTTATGCCCAGTAGAATCTACAGCACAGACTTGAGCATATCCCTACACCCTCATGCTCACAGTAGAGCTGTTTACAATAGCCCAGAAGTAGAGGTGACAGATAAACAAAATGTGGCGCATTTATTCGATGCAATTCCATTCAGCCGGAAGAAAGAAAGGGACTCCCGACTCCTGTTGAAACATGGCTGGAACTCAAGGACATTATTCCAAGTGGAAGAAAGAAACCAGTCACACGAGGACAAATTCTGGATTTTATTTATTAGAAGTACCAAAAGGAGTCACATTGGTTGAGACAGAAGGCAGAAGAGTGCTTGTCCTAGTCCAGTGGTTGTCCAAGGCATCCGAGAAGCCCTGTATTCTGTCCCCAGCACCTTATACACTAGCAGGACCAGGAGTTCAAGGTCATCCTTGTCTCCACAGTAACTTTCAGGATAGCCTGGGCTACATGAGATCCTTTCTTAAAACATAAAAGCAAAAGACCCTAAAGGGAGGGAAAAGGATACGGTGTTGTGACTTGGCAGAGTTTCACTTTATAATTTAGAAAGTGTTCCAGAGATGTCTTCACGGCAGTGAACACATTCAACCCTCGCAACCTGCACCCTCAGAAACAGTGAAGATGCTAAGGTCTGTTATATATATATTACCATAATTAATTTCTTAAGGTAGACAAATCTTAATATTCCCCCTGCTTAGAGTTGTAGGTGGGTTTTTTTGTTGTTTGTTTGGTTTTTGTTTTTTTACAAATCCGGGGATTTTTTTTTTTAAAGTGGCAAAACAGTTGGATCTGGAAGTGAAGATCTACAGTTAGAGCAATTCAGGAAGCTGGAGGAGGGATATCTTGGGTCATAGAGTGAGTTCAAGGCTGGCCAGGAAACTTAGTGAAATCCTTTGTCTCACTAGTTTACTTTACCACAAGGATACTAAGGATACAGCTTAATTATAGAATGCCTGCCTAGAATCCCCTATGGAGGCACTGGGGTGTAGCTTAGTCACAGAGCACCTGCCTAGAATCCCCCAGTGAGGGGCTGGGGTCATGGCTCAGTGGTAGAGCCCCTGCCTAGAATCCCCCAGTGAGGGGCTGGGGGCGTGGCTCAGTGGTAGAGCCCCTGCCTAGAATCCCCCAGTGAGGGGCTGGGGGCGTGGCTCAGTGGTAGAGCCCCTGCCTAGAATCCCCCAGTGAGGGGCTGGGGGCGTGGCTCAGTGGTAGAGCCCCTACCTAGAATCCCACAGTGAGGGGCTGGGGTGCGTGGCTCAGTGGTAGAGCCCCTGCCTAGAATCCTCCTCCAGAGAAGGGGTGGGGTATGACTTAGGGGTAGAGGACATGTCTAGCATTCATAAGTTCCCAGAACTTTTCATTAAGAAAAATATAAGAGAAGAAAGATTTCCAGGCCATCAGTTGACTGAATAAACTGTTGTATCACCTGGATATCCTTCTTAGTTTAAGTACGGACACTTCTCCACTACTGGAGACACCAGGCTATCAGCTTGACAGACAGTATTTCTTCCCAGCCGTCTGCCCAGGAAACAGTGAGAACAATGTACAAGAGGCCCTTTCCCTTGCTCTTTAGCACCAATATCCACAATTCCAATTGCCCAGACTGGAAGGAGAAGGAGTCACAGACTTCTCGTTTCCACACAGATACACTAGGGACATATCTGCACAGAACTCAGCCCCAGATTTTGAGAATACCTGCTAATGGGGGTTCTGGAGATGCTGCTCACTTGGCAGATGACAGATAGCATCCAAGAAGCCTTACATTCTGTCCCTAGCACCTCGTACACTAGCAGGGTCAGTAGTTCAAGGTCATCCTTGTCTCCATAGGAAGTTCCAGGGCAGCCTGGGCTACATGAGACCTGTCTCAAAACATAAAACCAAAAATCCCCTAAAACATACCTACTAATGATTTCACATTCCAGTAAATGTTCCAGTCAGACTCTGCCACCCCAACCAGGATAGAAAATTGGATTCTAGCCATGGATCATCCCTAGATACAAAATTACAGTACTTAAGCCTTCAGCTGGATCTGTTGTACAATTGGTGTAGAATTAACCCTCAGGAAGAAAGGATGTACAAACTGGTTAGGAGAAGAAAATGTATATTAAAATTCACTCCTAATCCGACAAGCAAGACTGTGAAGGGGAAGAACCCCAAGGAACAAGAGAAATTACAAGCCTTAAAATCGGATTACATTTGATAGAAGACGCACGACATGGTTAGGGATTCAGACATTTAATTTTATGATCCATAACTACATCTATAGCTGTGCCTGTAGGTCTATCTTATCTAATGCCATACCAAGCCTGTCTTTTTGATTTTTCTCCCAGTGGTAAAAATGCTGGGTTTGTAAGTGAAATACTGGACTTACAGGTAAAACCAGTATAGGAGCCTCATGTAGCAGCTGGTATCCCAACAGAAACCGGGGGGGGGTAGGGAGCAGTTCAAGATGTGAAGAATCCCTTAGTGTGGGGAGACAGAGTGTTAAAACAAAGATGCATTTATTTATTTTGCATGTATGTGTGAGGGCCTGCTTATACATCTGTGCGTTGTGTGCATGCCTGGTGCCTTTGGAGACCAGAAGAAAGCACTGGATCTCCGTGGAACTGGTGTTACAGATGGTTTCGAGTTACCATGTGGGTGCTGGTATTCGAACCTGGGTCCCTAGAGGAGCAGATAAGGCTCTTAAGTCCTGAGCTATCTCTCTCCAGCCTGTCATTTTCATCTTGCTAGTTGTAAAACCCAATCTTCAATATCAGCTTGGCTAGACTTAGAATCACCTAGAAGGGACACTTCTGGACAAGGTCTGTGAGGAGATTTCTAGAGATAAATCACTGAGGTGCTCTAAATATGGGTAGCTCTATCCCACAGGCTGGGGTCCTAGACTGCATAAAAAGAGAGACTGTGATCTGAGTGCCAGCATCCATCTCTCTCTGCTTCCTGATTGTGGATGCCATGTGACCATGTGAGCATCAGCCTCATGCTTTCTCTGCCACGATGGATTATACCCTCAAACCGTGAGCTGAGATAAATCCTTCTGACCGTATGTGGCTTCTGTGAGGTATTCTGTCACCACATGGTAGTACAGCATTGCATAGCCTCAGCGATCTTTACTGATCGAACCCACCCCTGACCCATAGTGATGGCTTCCAACCATGTTCTAACAAGATCAGAGGTGACACTCCATTTTCAATGGCTTTGCCATCCCACAAGGCCCTGGGTTTGACCACTAGCACCGCAAAACAAACAAACAAACAAACAAACAAACGAATGAATGACAGGAGGAGGATGCAGGAAGGTTAGAAGTTCAAAGTCATCCTTGACTACATACTGCTATTATAGCAAATTCAAGACCAGTTTGGAGATACGTGAGATTGTCTCCAAAACCAATAAAGCACCTGCTAGGCAGGCACAGGGACTAGAGTTTTCTTGCACCCATGTAAAAATCCGGGGACACTGACTCCTACCTGTGATCCCAGAACTGGGGTAGTAGAGGCAAGAGGATGCCTAGGCTCATTGTCGAGCTGGTGTAGCCAAATCAGCATGCTCCAAATTCAATTAGAGTCCTTGTTTCCAAAAAAATAAGATAGAGCTACAGAAAGATACCCCATGTTACCTCTGGCCTCTATGTACACATGTGCACATCCCCCCCCCACAAACACATGCACATACATGTACATAAATGTGCAAACATGAACAAACTCCTAAAAGAAGCAATAAACCGTTGAACGAATGAACACCGCAAATCTTCTAAATTGGAATGCTTTCGAATATTAGTAACACGGCTAATTAAAGAACCGAAATGGAAGTGTGTGTTTTCATTCCAAGCTGCGAGGTCTGTGCTAAGGGGGTGAGTAGGGAAATCAGAGGGAAAGCCCTGTGTACCTTCTTGAGAGACAGCTTAGCAGGTTCAAATGCACACATGTACACCTTGAATCCCGGGTAGAGAAATAAACGCTGACCACTGTTCCCAGTCCTGGGATAAGTTTAGCACAGTTGTTTATAAAATGCTTGCCTCATCGCTGCCCTGGAGGAGTTAAGCTATTATTGGGATACGGCAGAAAGTTATGATTGGTTTGTTGTCAGAGTTCCGGAAAGAGAAATTTCATGGGCTAATGTGAAATCTTTGGGGTCAAGTCCTGCAAGGAATGTGGGTCTTTATCAAATACAATGGCTGTTTTAGCTGGGACTCCAGTCACCATGAGTCACCAAAAAACAAAGGCAGTATTTTCCAACAACATAGAACAGTAAAATTACTTACCAAAAATTAAAATAAAGAAGTGTGTATAAATCACTACATTAAACATTAAAGGCAGAGTCTGACATCTTTTTTGGCATAAGTGGGAAGTATAGTACATTTGATTAAGTTCTGCTTTTTAAATTTTTATTTACATATATTTTTAAAAGATGCATTTATCTATTTCATGTACACTGTTGCTGGCTTCAGACATACTAGAAGAGGGCATCATATCCCATTATAAATGGTTGTGAGCCACCATGTAGCTGCTGGGAATTGAACTCAGGACCTCTGGAAGAGCAGACAATGCTCTTAACTACCGAGCCATCTCTACAGCCTATATATTTTTAATTATGTGTATGTTTATGTCTGTGTGTGGGCCTGTGCATGTGAGTGCAGGTGCCTGCAGAGGCCAGAAGAGGGTGCTGGATCACCTGGAGTTGAGTTACAGGTGGTTGTAAGCTGCCCAGCATGGGTGCTGGAAACCAGAGTTGGAACCTTTTCAAGAGTAAAGCTCACTGTTAATGCCTAAGGCATCTCTCCAATCCCTGAGCTGAGCATTTTGAGGTTCTTGTTATTTGTGGGGAGGAAGGAGTGGTGCACAGTGCATATATCAAAATCAAAGGATAACCTCAAGTGTTGCTTCCTTCCGCCTCCTCCCTTGTTAGAGACAGAGTCCTTGTTTGCTGCTGTGTATACAAGGCTATCTGACCCATGAGCTTCCAGGGGTTCTCCTGCCTCTGCCTTCCATCTTACTGCAGGAAAGGTAGGATTACAGACATATAACATAGTGCCTCGCTTTGACCTGGGTTCTTGGAATTCAACTCAGTTTCTCATGTTTCTGTGGCAAGCATTTTACCCACTGAGCCACCTCCTAGGACACACACTCCCTTTTGACACAGAGTCTCACTATGTAGCCCAAGCCATCGCCCAGTTCACAATCCTCCTGCTGTAGTTGCATTACCAACATGCACCGCCACATCTAAGGACTGGGCACTCTGCCTTTGTGCCTGGATTGCCACCTTCCCCCAAAGAGTCCTGCTGTCTAATCACGTAGTTCTCATTCACACGCCAGACCCTATTAACCCAGACCAAAGGATTCCTCTTTCAAAATGGATTGGCTGATTTCTCTTGCAAATAATTTCTGAATAAAATGAAGGGAAACCAATTAAGTGGTGCGAGTAAGACCAGAATGCCTAAGTCAGCGAAGCGATCATATTTCTAAGATTTTTCTTTAGTATATTAATTATGCACATGACAATCATTGTTCCTGTAGCAGATGCATGCCCGGATCAGAGTATGGATTTCAACAGTTTTTAAAAGGATGCATTCTATTTTAAGTTATGTATTTGCGTGTCTCCATATGTGTATGCGTGTGTGAGTGTAAATACCCAGAGGCCAGAGGATGGATGGTGTTAGGTGCTGTGGAACTGGAGTTACAGACAGTTGGGAAATACCTGATATGGTAGCTGGGAACTGACCCAGGTCTTCTGCAAGAGCATCACTTGCTCCTAATTGCTGAGCTATCTCTCCAGCCTCCATCAATTACTGTGACATCAGAGTTCTGCAGCTTTTCTGAAAGTGATACTGTGGTAAGGCTCCATAGAAAAGCTTCCTGCCCTTCCCACCAACTGGAACGACCCTGACATTCTAGGACCAAAGCTCAGAAGTAAAACCCAGAGAAACATTATTACCAAGGACTTACTAAGAGAAGGTTTTCAAAACTATTTTTAGATTATGCCTAGGTGCGTGTCTACGTGGGAGTACGCAGTAGGTGGATGTGACAGCAGTACCTGCAGAGACCAGAAGAGGGCGCTGTGTCTAGGACTAGAGACAGGCGGTTTTGAGCCACCCCGCGTTGATGCTGGAAAATGAACCCAAGTTTTCTTCAAGAGTGGCAAGATCATATCTTTCAGGCTCTGAACTGTATGTACAGCAGTCGTATGCGACTATTTAAAACTATAAAGCTCGGGGCTGAGGAGACAACTTACTTGGTAAAGTGCTTGCTGTGTAAGCTTGAGGTTCTGCACCGAGCCCACAATCCACACCAAGAAAGAAAAGCTGGACATATTGACATGGGCTTGTAATCCCAGACCTTCATAGAAAGAGAGAGGAGGTTGGATCACTGGCCAGGCAGCGTAGCTGAACTAGAAAGTTCCAGGCACGTGAGAGGTCCTATTTCAAAACATGATGCTAACAGCAACTGAAAGATACTCATGGTTTTCCTCTGCTCTTCACATGTGTGGGTACATGCATGTGCATGCAAACACACACACACATACACACACACCACGCAGCACAACTGCACATACATATAGAAATAAAACAAAATTTAAAAAAACTCTATTTTATTTTGAAAACATTTTATTTATTGATCTCGTGTGTGTGTGTGTGTGTGTGTAGCACGGGTGTGTGGCACACACACATGTGCCATGGCATGCACATTAAGCTAGAAGACAACATGCAGGAGTCAGCTCTCTCTTTACATGAGTCCCAGGCATTAAACACAGGTTACCAGATTCAGAAACAAGAACCTTTACCTAACGAGCCATCTCTCCAGCGATAGAACTCTCATTCCAGAATACAAATCTTGGTGTTTAGATGACGAGCCTCATGGTTTACTATCCTGTTCATATCATATTTGAAATATATTTTCGAAGTCATGGTCAAGGTCGGGTTTCTCTGCTTCCTCATCTGTGTTGAAAGCAGGGAAGCCATCCAGGAGAGGTTAATGGCAAACACAGTGACAACCATTTGTGCCGATGGGTATTCTTTAGCTTGCTTCAATCTTTCATCATAAGTTTTTATTTTCCTTCGTTGTTCTCGGAACACTTCACATGAATTCCGCCCTCTTGACAGATTTTTCAAGTGCCCAGCCCTGTGCTGTCGACTGTGGCCTGTTCATCGCCATATCTAGGTTGTAGCCACATTACCCAAATGAAATTCTAGGCAATTTTGCAGTGACTTGGGTTACACCATCCCCAAAGATATACATGCTAAGGATTGGGTCTCCTATCTGGCTGTAAGCAACAGCTGTCTAATTGCACTAAGGTCTGACTCGGCATGGGAAAATCACGCTTGGTACTGGAAACCTAGCCAAGTACCCATGGCTAGTGAAGTCATGGATCTTAGAGAAGAATCTCTAACTGTCATTTACTAAACCGACATAACTCCTAACTGCACTCTAAATAACCCTCCTTAGACACACAGGTGGCTGGAGCTCTCACTAATCTTCTCTCTGCAACAGATGGAGACTAATACAGAAGACCACAACCAGTCAAAACGCTAAGAAAAACTGAGCCCCAGTGGATACATCTACAATCCAGCCCCTGCACCTAAAGCTCAAAAAAACAATGGGGGAAAGGGAGAAGAAAGACTGGAAAATCCAAAGGCCCAGGAAACCTGCTACAGATTGTGTCTCCTAAAAATACCAGAGCTGCTTCACCTGAGGTACCTCAGCAATATGGCTTCCTAAACAAGATCTGAACAAGTGCAATACCAATAGATAGGCCAACAGGGAAGGAGAAAATCTCACAGGGTCTCACTCACAAACAACTATGAACAACTAATAATTGCTGAGAGCCAAAGAGTCAGTCTTCCCTAGGGATAAGGTCCCCAATTTGTTATTCAATACCAAGTTTCAGCCCTGAAACCATAGTTATTCAAATCTTTAAAAAAACAAAAACAAAAACAGCTGCCCCCCCCCCCCCAAGGTGCAGCAACTTGTGCCTTCAATCCCAGGACCTGGGACACTGAAGTAGAATGACAGAGAATTCAAGGCTAGCCTGGATATTACTCAGTGAGACCCTGTCCCAAAGATCAAACAGTGAATGAAATTCTCAAACAACAACAAAAAGTCAGAAAACAATCCAACAAGGAGTAAAGGCTTTGTCCCTGGAATGGCACCATAGGGGGGCCATGGACATTTTTGTTTGTTCTCTTTTGTTTTGTTTTTAGAGACAGGTTGACTCTGTGTAGCCCTGGCTGTCCTGGAACTTGCTCCATAGATCAGGCTGTCCATAAGTTCATGTAGATCTACCTGCCTCTGCATTCTGAGTGCTGGGACTAATGGCATGCGACATCATGTCCAGGTTGGCTATGGACCTATTAAGAGGCAGAGCATACTGGTAAGTCTTTAGGCCACTTAGGACAGACCTTCAGATGGAACTGTGGGACCCCAGCCTCTTTCTCTTTGCTTCCTGGCTGAAGATGCAAGTGGTTTTTGCCTCCTGTTCATGTCATCTAACATCCCTACCAGACATCAAAGCAATGGATCCTCTTGCCAGGAGGCTGGTGTCTCTAAACCATAAACTAAACAAACACTTTAGAAGTGGGAAAACCTCAAGCCATTAGTTACAGTAACAGAAAGCAGACTAGTATAGTCCCAGAAGACCTCTTTCCGTGTTTAAACTGGCAAAGAAGGAGTGTAAGGCTACCAGAAAACAAGAAATAAAAACACAGTGTTAAGTCCGTCACTATTAATACTTTAAATGGCAAGGGACTGGGCATTATTCACACTTAAAGTGGTTTCTGAAGAACGGAAATGAATGAGCTTACGAAAACCAATGTAAAAGGAATCAACCCGGTTTCCAAAGTTTTTCCAAAGCTAGCATCTCTTTAGCTGTGGCTGGAGGGTAAAGAAGCCTGGAGAAGGCCAGTGCCACTGCAAATCCCAAATACACATGGATAAATGTGCTTTGAAGATCCAGGGCATACAAGCAGAAAGAGGAGGTGTGTGTGTGTGTGTGTGTGTGTGTGTGTGTGTGTGTGTGATCCTAGTCCTCCCTGTTGTGTGTCTCCCCTTTTAGAAAAATTGTATGCAATATTTGATTTTTTTCCCCCAACAGCATGTTGATCACTGTGTATGTGTGTATGCACATGCGCATGTTTGCAAAGCAAACAGCGTGTCTACCAAGCTAGGAAGAACAGCTGTTTCCCACTTAGGAAGATCAGAAAATAGTTCATTTCCATTTGATAGCCTGTCTACACTCATGAGCATCCAATACTTAGTCACTCAGAAAAATGTCAACCATCTTCACTCTGGCAGAGAAGGTCTCAGGACAGAAAATGAACAGACCCTCTCTCTTCCAGTGTCTCCAGCTCTCCCAAAAGCATCTTCTTAGTTTTTAAACTCAAACCTCCTTGTAGAAAAAAAAACCCTCAAGCCCAGTGCTCCCCTGTTTTAATGAGGCCATACTCCATTCTAAATTAGTAAAAGGAGTCTCCACTCCTTGGGGGCAGAATCAAAGCAGTTCCAATCATCCCCTCATAAGCTGTATGGAACACAGCAGCTGTCTGCACTCTCGTGGTTGGCATGAAGGAGGGACAGGTTTTCCAACGCTGAGTTGGGAGAGTGATGGCCTCCAGGGTACCAAAATCATAGACACATGAAGGATACCCAGCATGATGTAACCCACAGCATTCAATTATTAGTGAACTAAATCCAGTCTGTGGTGGTTAGTGTTGTCAACTTCTGAGAATCTACAATCACTGAGATGAGCCTCTGCACAGGTCTATGAGAGTTTCTGGAATTGATTTATCCAGGAGGGGAGACCTCCTTTAAATTTGTACAACAATATCCCATAGATTAGAGACTTGGACTAAAGGGAAAATGTGAGCTGAGTGCCAGCATCCATCTCTCTCCGCTTCCTGATTGTGGATACAATGTAACCAGCTGTTCACATTCCTCTGCCTCTATTCCTTCTCTCTGGTGATAAATTGCACCTTCAAACTGTGAGCCACAATCCACTCTCCCTCCCTGCAGTTGCTTTCTTTCGGAGTGTCTTATCACGGCAATAAGTAAAGCAGTGAATTCACCATTTACTCTTGCCATAGTGGCATGCGTCATCATTGACAGCATCAGAAAAACAGGCTTGTACTGAAAGTGTTTTAAAAATTTCAAAAACTCCTAACAGACAGAGCAGAACCAAAAGTGCAGGTCAGCTTGGTCGTGAGCTCTGTGTTTCAGGAACTTGGCTGACCACAAGATAGATGGTTGATTATGAATAGGCTCTTAGAGAAGAGCCTATACAAAATGTTCCCCATGACTGTTCCTTGGGGCCTGTCACAAACTGAATAATGGACTGGGACTTTCCACAGGGACTCTCCAATAACCCGCCTTCACTCCCCCTGGGTTGTGGTTTCCCCCCTGAGTTGTGTTTTTTGACTTTAAATTCTGTCTCCAAAGCCCCGGGGTCAGACCCCATTGCCCCTGCGTGGGCTACAGGTCTTGACCTCAACATGTTGATTTAAATATACCTCTTGCTGATTGCATCAAGTTCGGTGTCTTGTGAGTTATTGGGTGGCTGCGAATTCCTGAGGCTTGGGTGAGGTCCTCCCTTCATGGGGGCCTTACAGTACCCTTACAGGTCCTAGACTCTCAGTGCACTGGGCATAGCAGGCACATAGCCAACACTTACCAATGTAAAATGTAGCAAGTCCTGACCCCATAAGCCCCAGTTTCCCTATCTATACAATGGCAGAAATATCCCCAGTCCCACCTGAATATTATAAAGCTAAAAGCATCACAAACAACCCCTCCCATAGGTCCATGAGCTGTGGCAGAATAGCATAAACCAAAGGGATCCAAACACCTCCCAGAAGAAACATGAAAATGTTGATATTAAAAATAGCTATGGGCCTGGGGAGATGGTTTTCTTGGTGACATGCTTTGGCAAGCAAGAGGACCTGAGTTCAATTCTCAAAAATCTGTTAAAAACAGATGGGCATGGTGGCACATGCTTATAATCTCAGAACTAGGGAGGCAGAGATGGGAGGAGCCCTTTGGCTCATTGGCCTCCTAGTCTACTTGGTGAGTTTCAGGCCAGTGAGAGACT
This sequence comes from Arvicanthis niloticus, assembly GCF_011762505.2. Lineage (NCBI taxonomy): Eukaryota > Metazoa > Chordata > Mammalia > Rodentia > Muridae > Arvicanthis > Arvicanthis niloticus. Next base: position 21,563,086 of record NC_133432.1, read on the forward strand.
GTCAACAAAAAGCAAGGCTAATAGCTCCTAAGAAATGATATCCAAGGTGGATCTCTGGCCTACACATGTCTACACACATGTATATGTTCACACACATACATGAACACATATACACACATATAAAAAGTTAGCAGTGTCAAGATTCAGGCAGCAGTCAGCGGTTTCCTGGCTAACTAGGAACTGATGTGGATTTACATAGTGTAGTCCTGCCCTCACTGTAGGGAGATTCCACCTTTCCTCTCTGAAGTCTGCTGTCAGTCATGCCCCACAATCCATTGCAATAACTTTGCTAGTCAACAGTATGAACGGTGATGCTGCTCCTGCAAGGGGATACTCCACACATGCTCAATGCCCACCTGAAGAGAGGTGAAAATCCACTGTGGACCACCAGTACCACCTTCTTGCTAGGCACCTTCAAGCATCTAGGGTGCTTAGCCATTATATTCCATATATTAGGGTTAAAATGTCCTTCAGTTGCCCACCTCTGATGCAGGGCTGTGTTAGCTATTCATCACTGTGACAAAATGCCTGACTTAAGGGAAGAATGATTGATTCAACTCTCAGTTCCAGAAGACTCCAGTCTGTGATCGACTGAATACACAGCTTCTTGACCACTGTGAGGCAGAATATCATGTCCAAGTGGAGGAACAAGAGGGGGCTGGAGCCAAGATATACATTTTCAAGGCAGACTCACAGAGACCCATTTCCTCCAATCAGGACCCACTTTCCATAGTCAGATCACCTCTCAACAGTCTACATATAGTCTAATCCATCAGTAAGAGGAAGCACCAATTAGGTAGTCCAGAGCTGCCAGGATGGAATCATGTCTGGAGATATGGTCAGAGACACACCCTGAGAAGTATTTTCTGAATCTTCTGGGTGACAATGTTGGTTAGTTAGTTAGTTAGTTTGTTTGTTTGTTTGCTTGCTTGCTTGCTTTTAATCAATTTGTCATATACCATAGCCCATCTGTGAAACAGGAACCTTAGTTGAGAAAAAAAATGCCTCCAAAAGATTGGCCTGTAGGCAAGTCTGTGGGGGTTGTTTTCTCAATTAATGAGCAGATGTGGAGGGCCCAGCCCACTGAGAATGCTGCAGTTCCTGGGCAGGAAGTCCTGGGTGTATAAGGAAGCCAACTAAGCAAGCCATGGAAAGCAAGCCATTAAGGAGTATCTTCCCATGATCTCTGCTTTAGCTCCTGCCAAGACTTCCTTCAGTAAATGGTGACTTAGGATACATAAATCAAATAGACCCTTCCCCATCCCCACCCCCAAGTGGCTTCTTTCTGGTCATGGTGTTTATTGCAGCAATGAAAGCAGGCTACAACAGTGGCTCTTAACCCAATCAGTGCGTCCATCCAGATAAATCATGGCAAGCTCTCTTTTTATTAAAAAATAAATGTCTACCAATATCCTCTAACCCTACATGGGGCGGAAGACTGGCAGAGAGGGGCAAGTGGATGTTGCACAAATCTGATATAGCTAAGTTCATATAAATATCCATAGATATATATATATATATATATATATATATAGAGTGACTCATCCACAGCATTGCCCTTGGAAATAGAAAGATGCAGCATCCTATAGACAAGATAGAAAGAGGACAGGATAATCTGTGTAGAGGTGCTCTGAGGTCAGTTTAGAGGGAGTCATGGGATGTGAGCCAGAAACAGGAGCAGCCTTGGGAGGTGTCAAAACTCTTCCTCAGCTTTTAAGCCAGAACCTAGGCTTTTATACTTCATTTAAAAATTTTGTACTGTCAAACCAAACTTTTGAGACTAAGATATTTCTAGAGCTTTATTGAGCTGTGACAGATGCAAGCCAAAAGGCAAAACAAACTCCCTAAGCCACCAACAGCATAGCCAGACTAACTGGAAATAGACTGTTAGCATCATTCGTAATAAGTTGGGATGTTTTACAGTGAGATTTTGGAAAGAAGAAACAAACTCTTTACAGTAGCCACGGTATAGATAGGTTTTGAGAGAAGACATTCTAAGTAGGCAAAGTTCCTGGATGAAAGGTAGTCCATAAAGGGAAGTCATGCTACTTCCTGGTTCGTTGGTTGGATGGATAGAGTTATTTGGTGGGTTGCTTGGTTGGTTGGTTAAATGAATGTCTCACTGGGTTTTTGGTTGTTTGGCTATTTGGATGGATGGATGCATGCATGCATGCATGCATGCATGGGTACCTGTATGCATGGATGGTTGTTTGGTTAACTGGCTGGCTAGCTGGCTGGATGGATGGATGGATGGATGGATAGGCAGATGGTTGCTGGTAGTTGGATGGTTGGTCGTTTGGTTGATTGGACATTTGGTTGTTGGTTGATTGGTTGGTATGCTATATGGTTGGTTGGTTGGTTGGTTGGTTGGCTGGCTGGCTAGTTGGCTTGTTCTTTGGCTAGATGGTTGATAGGTTAATTGGTTGGTTGGTTGGTTGCTTGCTTGCTTGCTTGCTTGCTTGTATAGTCTCATAAAGACTTGAAATAATCTTTTCAACAACTTTTATCCTTCTAGACTTGATATTCTCAGTAGGTTTTTGTAGTCTAACATGTAAAGTATCACATGTTGGTGTTTCTAGAATCTGTCTGAAAAAAATCTACTACTAGACTTTGGTAGTGGTTGGTAATCTGTTAAGTTCATTCTTTTTTCCTTTCTTTCTTCCCTTCTTCCTTTTTTCCTCTCTCTCTCTCTCTCTCTCTCTCTCTCTCTCTCTCTCTCTCTCTCCCTCTCTTCCTCTCTCTTTCTCTCCCTCTCTTTCTCTCTCCCTCCCTCTATCTTTCTTTCTTCCTTTCTCTCTCTCTTTCTTACTTTCTCTCTCTCTTTCTCTCTTTCTTTCTTTCTTGTGTGTATATATGAGAGAGGGTTCATTTTTGGTCCTTGATGATTAGTTTGTCTACTGGCCACAACTTGGGATCATGAGGAAATTTATGAGGAATTACATAGATTGGATGATTGTCTTACTGCTACCTGTTGCAGAAATACTTAACCCTTTTGGGCAGCACCATTCCTTATGCAGCTGGTCCAGACTATATAAGAAAGGACAAAGAGAACTGAGTGAGCAAGCAGGCAGGCAGCATGGGTGCATTAGTTTCCCTTTGCTCTTTACTGATGTGACTAATCACTTCAGTTCCTGTTTGGCTTCCCCTCAATGATAGACTATGGCCTGAAAGTAAAAGTCAAGGAAATGCTTTCTTCTCCTAAGCTATTTCTGGCCAGGGTATTTTATAACAGCCACAGCACATGCCTAAATGTACATGTGAAGACCAGAGGTCAACCCCAGGTGACATTTCTAAGTCACCTTCCATCTTCTGTTTGAAACAGGGGTTGTCATTGGCCTGGGTTTTTACCAAGTAACCTAAGGTATTTACCCAAGGAGCTCCCAAAAACCTGCCTGTCTTTGTCTCCTATTTTACCACCACTAGGATTATAAGCAAATGTACAACATTCAAGGTCTTATGTGGGTTCCAGGGATGCAAACTCAGATCTTTACATTAGCAACACAAGCGCTCTAACTACAGAGATACTCTTCCAACTCCTCTCCTTGCTATGACAAAACATATCACAGAAACCACTTGAGAGAGGGAGGATCTATTTTGGCTTGTGGTTTCAGGGGTCTCATTCCATCATGGCGGACAAGCAATGCAGACTAGCTCCATGCATGGTGGCAGGAGCATGAAGCAGATGTTGATGGACACTGTGGCTAATCAGGAAGCAAAGACCATGGCATGGACCAGAGCCGGGTAGATCTCCTGGCTCATTCTAGTGACATACTTCCTCCAGACAGGTTCCACTTCCTAAAGGCACCACAGCCTTCAAAACAACACCACTGTACTGTCTGGAGAATGAGAGTTGAAACGTTAGCTTGTTGGGTGTTTCAGACTCAAGCCCGTTTATCCAGTTATCTAGTTAGCTAGTCTATCTGTACTGATGCCTTCCCTATCTATAATGTTTCCCAGCCTGGCACTTTTTCTCTAGTAACAATGTCTAGACTATTTGCTATTGATTTCCCCCTCCCAGGACATTACTGCAGAAAGGAGAAACAAGCAAAACGATTCATCAACTCTAGTTACAAACAAGGATAGAAAATATGATACCCAAAAGGGAAATGATCTACAGCAAACTTAACATGTATTCAAAATAAAAACCACAGCCTTAATTATTTTTACTATTAAACCAGAAAAATGTTAAAAACAAATGAACCCAGCATTCTCCTGAAGGAGCTAGGAAATAAAGTGAATAGGAAACAACAACAACAAAAAAAAATGTGGATAAAACTGAAAACTAATGAGTCAGAACACAGAAGAATTCTAGGCTGATGAACAAATGCAAGAAAAGGTTAAAAGAATTTAAAAAAAAATATTCTTTTTGGAAATTCAGACTTGCATTGGGAAAGAATGTTAGCATGATTTGCATTTCAAATATGTGATTAAATACCTAGAAAGCATAAGATAATCAAAATAATGATTCAGGAAGTATAGAAATCCAGTGATATGGAGATAAGTATGTAGAACACAGAAAATGGAAAGTACTACCTTCGTTAACATAAACCAATTAGAATGCATAATGAGGAAAAACTACAAGCTAAAATATTAACATAATAATTATCTAGAAATACCTCAGGCAATAAATGTCAAAAAAGAAATAAATGACTGATATCAATGAAGAAGCACGGATTCTTCCTAGATGAGAAGACTAATTGTTGCTGGAGAACCAGTTTCATTGACTAGTGTTTAGAACTGGTTCTAACCAAAGCGTGGCAGGACTAAAGATCATCCTAACAAAGGGGGGTTTTAGGAGCTTTATAGGATGGGCCGGCGAAGCAGCTCAGTGGTTACGAGTACTTGCTGTGCTTACAGAGGACCAGAGTCCCGATCTCAGAACCAAGTGGAGCCTCTTTTAACCATCTGTAACTCCAGCTTCAGGGGATATGACCCTCCTCTGGCTCTCTAAGCCTGTGCATGTCTGGGTTGTGTGAGTTATGAGTAGAGTTGGAGTCTGGGAGCCTTGTGACGATGTGAGTTCTGGGACCCGTGTACCTATAGAGCATCTCTAAGCCTGAGTACTTCCTGAGCTCAAGTACCACGCTCTGCGTCTCCTTATCACTCTTCTGATGTCTCTCTTTCCCAAACCCCACTGTGACCCAAAATTTCCTTTCATCCACTGTCAAACTCTCCTAGTTACTCCCGGCCCGGCCAATTGTCCCAGGGAGCTTCTAAGACCCCATCTCAGAGGGATAATCATCATTGTCAGCTTAACTGGATTTAGAGTAAGCCTGTTAAACAACTCTGAGATTGTCCATGAAAGAATTTCCAGAGAGGTTTAACTGAGCAGGGAAGACACACCCTAGACATGGTGGAAGCATCCCATAAGCTGGGATCTCAGACTGGATAATAAGAAGAAAGAAAACTGAGAGAAGCAGGAATGTCTCTCTGCTTCTTGACTGCAGAAGCAATGGGATCAGCTGCCCCCTGCTTCCACCACAATGAACTCTCTTCCTTGATGGACTCCTTTAGACCTTGAGCCAAAGTGAACCCCTCCTTTGAGTTCCTTTTCGTCAGGTGCTTTATCACAGCAAAGAAAAAGTCGTAAACACTCTCCCACAGCTCCTATGTGGCTTTAGCATCTTCACAGGAAATATCTACTACTTGCTTTTGGCTCCCTCTGAAACCGACCCCTGACAGATACACATCCCTACTCCTCCGTCTCTCCTGAAGTTGAGACATTCATTCCTCAATCACTACATCCCCTAGAATCTTCTCCCATTCCCAGCCCACTTGTATATTGTCCCTGGGTACCAGATTCATTTCTCTCTGCTTCCTAATCCGACTAGACATGAACAACACTTCACTGCTCTTGTATAGTCTCCTTTTGTCATAGAGCCATGCACCAAGCTCTCGAAGTCAGTAAACGTTTTTTTCTTCCTTCATTCCAAACAGAAAATGAGCCCCTGCTAGTCCACAGCAGGGGACTAAATGATAGAGAGGCAAAGAATAATAAGACCCTCGTCTTTGCTTTTCTGGGTCTGCTCTTCCTTCACTCTGCTATGTGAATTAGATTACTGTTGATCCTGCCAAGCTCAAAGGTCTCCATCTGGTTGTGTCTCAAACTCTGAGTGCTTGTTAAACTGAACTGAAAACCAGACAGGCCACCTAGGTCTTGCTCTCACTGTCGGGAACCATGAGCCTGCCAGCTGTCATTATGAAGAACAGGCATGTGTCAGAGGTTTAGCTCAAGGAAGAAAGCATGTCACAAAATGGATTTCAGATTGCACAGAGCATCCTGAAACACATGGATGTTTGTGGGATTTACATCATATGATGATGGTTAATTTTGAGTGTCTACTTGACTAGATTATGGCATTGGTGAAGCAAACTTCTGGCGTGTCTGTGAGGCTGCTTCTAGGGAAGCTTAAGTGAGGAGGGACAACTCAGCCTCCAGGAATGGCACCATCCCATGGGCTGGGGTCCCAGACTAAATGAAAAGAAAAAGAAGGAGAAAGTACTGGGTATGAGATTTGTTTCTCTCTGGTTCCTGACCCAACTAAATACAAGCAAACTCCCACTGTCACAGCTGGGAGCCTCTCATGACACCATGATTTCTTCTTGTTGTTTTTAAATTGTCAACCTACCACAACCTAGAATTATCCGAGAAAAGCCCCTCGACTAAGGAATCGTCCAGATCAGATTAGCTTGTGGGTATGTCTGAAGAGTGATTGCTAACTGATGTGAAAGGAGCCAGATCACCATGGGTAGCACCATTCCTTAGGCAAAAAGTCATGAACTGTTTAAGACAGGTGAAAAATGGATAAGAACAAGCAACCTAAGATCCATATGTTTATGCTCCTTACTGTGTGTGATATGCTTCAAGTTCCTGCCTTGATTTATTCCACACAAATGGACTATAACCTGGGATGTTAAACCACATAAACCGAACCATATAAACCCTTTTCTTCTTCTTCAAGAAGGTGTTTTGTCACAGCAATACACGTTAAACTAGAACACCCGCCATGATGGACTGTATCTCATCTAACAGTGAACTAAAATAAATCCTCCTTAAGTTGCTTCTTGTTAGATATTTTGATTACAGTGATAATAAAAACAACTAACATACCTCATGTAAGCAATTTTCCAGGAATGCCCCAGGCAACCACATGGGATGGTACTGTCACTCACCACCTAGGCAAAAGCTAAGTGGGAAAGAAATAGAAAAAAATAATTCACAGACAATAACCCAATGACCTGGGCTACAGGGATCAGATGTGTTTCGGGATAGAATTGTCCCTGGCAGGTAAGGCCATCTTAACCCAGTGCCACATCCCTCCAGTAGAGTCTGTGTGACTGGGTGAAAGCCTGGCACACTCAGCTGAGGCAACGACTTCAAGGAAGTCAGTCTCCTGGAGGGATTGGCTGTCCTCTCAGAAGGACATGTTCTTCCCAAGTTATGGCTGCCATGCTTGGAAGATCTTTTCTTGCTATCTCATTTTGACCCTGTGTACCTTTGCTCAGGGCACATCCTGCCCTACTTCCCTCCCATGGACAAGGAATGGTCACAGAAAGTTCAATAGAGATAACCACTGACCCTATTTTGGACTTAGCCTTTCTGTGGGGAAAATGTCACCATTAATTCTACGGAATAAAGACTTTTGACTGAACGATAGTAGAAAGTATTGTTTTTACCAGAACCCCCTGTAAAAGATATACAGCCTGTATGAGTAGGGATGGTTGGACAGGAAATTACTCCAGTCACTGACTCTTACGGGTTTCCTTTAAAACACCCTGAAAACTCTAAAAAGAAAGGGCTTTATTGCATTCCTAAGAGATTCATGGATGGCAAAGGGCAATGGCTTATAGCAGGGAGAAGGTGGTTTCACCCTGTAAATAGGATGGGGCCACAGTGTGCTCCCCCAATCCCTTGCCATATACAGGAGTTTATGATAAATTTGGGAATTGATGGGTCAATCACAATGGAAAAAAGGTATCATATTATTCACTCCCATTTATGGAGAAATTGGCACAATCATGACCACCATGGTGTTTATTATTTAAAGAGAATAGAGATAGTATCACTGGACAGTTACAAAAGCCCCTAAGTAGAGTTAGTGTTAGAATTAAATATAACTAGAGGAAATTAGGAAGAAGCCTAGGGAATAAAAGATATTAGTATATAGACTACATTAATAAACAAGAAGACCCCAGACATATGATACATAAGAAGCCCATATATGATGAATCTAATTTGGCCGCTCACAAAGCAACAAGAAGGTTACAGTATAATCTCAGAGAGTTAACTGCTGATCACAAGTACCACTGGGTGGCTTGCCAACTTGGCCACTGTCTTGCACATGAGAGATAACATCAACTTCACATGTGCCTTGCAAATGAATAGTTTACTGATTTTTTAGAATTGGGTTCAATTTATGAGTATCTAATAAGAACATGGTAAGAATGTTCCTGAGAACCTTTGTTCTTTTTGTTCCTGTGTTGATGCAACATTGCTTTTCTCTTTGCTTCATGATTATAAAAGTCTGATGCTTGAATCATAAAATCACACTCAGATCCAAGACCACCTTGCGTCTGTGTCTGTTTGTCATTTGCCGACTCCTTGCCCACCTGAAACCAGTCCTCTTGTGTTGCCTCGACAGTCCGTGGCAACTCAGGAAGCTAACCTGAAATTTATGGGTCATATTTTTTCTTATATTTTCCAAATGAACTTTCAAAACATCAAGTGGAAAACCATAAAGTGTTCCCACACTGAGAGGTGGTTAGGTCAAAATGGATTTTTTTCAAATATCAGAAAATGTATATAATTTTCTCACAAATTCAAAATCACCAGCATAATTTCCAACATGAGAAAATAGCTACATGTAAAGACTGCCATTGCTTTCAGAAAAGAGCTTGATTCAGGGAGGAGATCACAAAGGAAAAAGTGAGAGACATCAGGTGATGTCTCTACATGAGGCCTGTTGGTGCATAATAGCAAGGGTGTTAACAGTCCAGTGACACTCTGGGTACCATTACTCATGGGGACCAAATGCACTCAGATCAGCTGCCATAATCCTGGAATTCCTTTCTCTTGCTTGTGCATCTGAGGGTTGCAATGCCAGAGAAGTGTGATGTACTTGTCTCCACATGAGCTGGGACTAAATGGTTTATTTCATCTCTATTCCCTTGGCAAGATAACTATGCTGGAGAGCCGAGGTGAGGTATTTTATCTAAACAGCACAGGTTAGACCACTGGAGCTCTCTTTACCTCTCCACTCACATCCTGGTTTCATTTTGTTGTGATAAAAATACTCTGACAAAAAGCAATTTGGCGAACCAGAAAGATGGCTCAGTGGTTAACAGTATGTACCATTCTCGTAGAAGACCCAAGTTCACTTCCCAGCATCCGTATCAGATGGCTCACAACTACCTGTAATTCTAGCTCCAGGGTTCTGAACTTCTTCTGGCCTTTACAGGTACTGTTATCACACACACACACACACACACACACACACACACACACACACCTATATTTGTACCTGTATCTCCACTTGCAGAACACATCTGTATCTATATCTATACTTATATTGATTTAGATATCCACATGTATAATATATACACATAATATCTATATCTGCTTCCTCTATATCTCTATTTGCAGAACACACACACGCACACACACAATTTTAAAAACAATTTTTTTAAAAAGCCACTTAGGGAAGAAAGGGCTAACTTTAGCTCACACAAAGTCCAGGCCACAGTCTATCCCCAGGGAGAAGTCAAGGCAGAAGGGCAGAAACTTCACTCAATCACATCATGCCCGCAGAGAAATGAATGCATACCTGCTCACTTAATCGCTTGCTTGGGCTCAGCTAGATTTCTCTGCTCTTTAACAGTTAAAGATCCGCTGCCTACGGAATGATGCCACCACAAGCCAAGTCTTTCCACAACAATTAACTTCATTGAGGCAATCCCCACAGACATGCCAACCCAATGTAGACATTCAACTACCAGAAGCTAAAGAGGTTAGAAAAACTTCATCAGGAGTATGGCCCTATGTTCAGCTTGATTTCAGGTGTTTAGGTTGTGAAATATCTGAAAGGGGAAAAAAAGGCTCTTGTTTGGAGCCAGTTTTCAACAGGTAATTTGTGGAAACTTGCCTGAGAAATTAACACAAGGGTACAGGTGACCTGAGGCAAGGCCATACACATCTCTGATAGGTTGGAGAGACAACTTCAGAAAGTGTTTTACCTTGCATGCATGAAAACCTGGGTTTAATCCCCAGAACCTATGCAAAAATCCAAACACAAATCTAGGCTTGATGACACATGCTTATAATTCCAGAGATGGAGAGGTAGAGACAGCTCTCACTGGGGCTCACTAGGCAGTGGGTCTAGCCTACTTGGTGAGCTCCAGACCAACAGAGACTTATCTCAGTAAGGACAGTGAACAGCTCCTGAGGAACAAAACCTGCATTTTTCCTCTGGCCTTCACATACATGTACACATGTATGTACAATAGACACTAACATGCAACATACACACAAACAAATGCATGCCTGCACATAATGTGAATGAATGGTATCCATGGAAACCATAAGAAACTATGGGATTCCCTGGACTTGGAATTAGGGTTGTGAGCTGCTGAGTGCTAGAAACTAAACTCATATCTTTTGGGAGCAGCAAGTGCTCTTCACCACTGAGCCATCTCTGGCCCTCTCCCTGGAGCCTCCTTTCATTCATTCGGTAAACGGGTCCTGATAAAACGACCCGATGATAGGGTTGCTATGGAGATTAAGCGCAGATGTGATAACTAGCACACGGTGGGCAGCTATTCTTGATATGATTGTTATTGTTTGTGCTCTTTCTTATTATTGTGAAAAAATATCTGAAACTTGATTGGCTTCAGCTGGTTCATGTTTTGAGAAGGTCAGCTCATGGTCAGCTGGCTCCATGACTTTGGTCCTATCAAAGCCAGGCATGGTGGCACATGTCTTTGATCCCAGCACTCAGAGCACCAAAATGGCGTAAATGCTGGGGAACAAAGAAGTTCACATAACAGCCAGGAAGCAGAGAGAACTCCTACTTCATGCTAGCTGGTTTTCTCCACCCCTCCCTCCTTTAAAGGTCTATCTATCTATCTATCTATCTATCTATCTATCTATCTATCTATCATTTACATTGAAATGTATATAAATGTTTCCCTTGCATGTTGGTCTGTGCATAATGTATATGTCTGGTGCCCATGGAAACCAGAAGAAGTGTTGATTTCCCAGAATTGAAGTTACAATTGTGAGGTGCTGGGTGCTAGAAACCAGACTCAGATCTGCTGGGAGAAGCAACTGCTCTCAACTGCTGAGCCATCTCCAGACATCTCCAGCCCTCTCCTACCCTTTATAATCCACCCAGGCTCCCAGCCGAAAAGATGATGGCACCCTCACTCAGGGTGGGTCTTCCACCCTTAATCCACTCCAGAAAGCTTCATAGGTATACCCAGAAGTATGCTCTACATATCTCCTAAAGGGGGTCTCTTGATCCAGTTACTTTTATCATCAGGATTAGCCTCTACATGGCTTATGATTGTACCCTTAATCCTCCCTCGCCTGAGCACACCTCAAAGCTCAACTGAACTCCCATATTTGGCCTTCTCCTAAGCATCTTCAGCGAAAAGCAGGGGACAAATGCTCGGTTACCTTAGGCTTTGAACACGGGCTTTGTATGGAGATGAAAATTTCCAACTGCAAAGAAACAGTGGATCTCCTCTCCCTCCCTCAAGGCTGGCAGTCTTCCCGCAGAGATGACCACCCACAGCACAGAAGCAGCATGTTTATAAGTGAGAGAATCCACAGATGGGCTGGGGTGATAAAGACAATGACAGTCATTATTCCTAAGAGGGAAATGTTCCCCGCCCCTGGAGACAGATGTCTACTTTTAATGGACTCTCTTAGAGCTTCTAGAATCCTAAAGAACTTTCAGGCAAAGTGAAGCTCATTTTGACTCTCTTGATCTGTAATGTGCCCAACTTCTCACTATTTTTGTTTCATTTTGCTGTTTTTACTTATATGATTTTAGGTTTAAAATATATATTTGTTCCCCCATATCTATCTGTCCCTCCTTCTCTCTGAAGTTAGAGTTGCCTGATGTGGGTGCTGGACTGAATTCTAATCTTCTGCATGAGCAGTAAAGTGCTCTTAACTGCGGAACCATCTCTCTAGACCAGTGGTTCTCAACCTTCCCGATGCTGTGACCCTTTAATACAGTTCCTCATGTTGTGGTGACCCGCGACCATAAAATTATTTTTGCCACTGCTTCATAACTGTAATTTTGCTACAGTTATGAATCATAATGCCAATTATCTGTGTTTTCCAATGACCTCAGGCAACCCCTGTGAAAGGGGTCTCAACCCACAGGTTGAGAACCGCTGCTCTAGATCCTTGATTTGCTTTGTTTTTAAGAACGGATTTCGCTTAGTAGCTCAGGCTGGCCACAAACTCGCAAGCCTCCTGAGCACTGTGATTACATGCTGCGACCAGACTATGCCTCACTCTGAAATAGCCCTCCACTTGCCCAGCTGCCATACTTTTCCACTGCTTAATGGGTGCTGTCTGTCAGTCAAAGGTGCTAGAGAGATGACAGCAAGATGAAACCATCTCTGCTTCTGGGCATTAAGGATTCGATGGACAAGATAAATGTGGATCATAATACAAAAAAAAAAAAAATTAAGTGATATGAAGGCAATCCAACCTGAAAGAGTCTACCCAGGGAGCTAGCTAGTGGATGCAACTGTACAGGACGAGTCCACTGTAGAATTCAATTGTTATTCCTCTTTTCAGGAAGGCTACATTCACAAAAGTGTCCCAAGGGTCCAGGCAAACAAGTCATCCCATTTTAGAGGAGGGAAGCCAGTTGGTTATCGGCTGACCCTGAAGAAGCAACTCTGCATCCTTTTCTCTCCCCTCACTAACTTCACACAAAACCACCACCAGACAGTATGTGCACAGACCACGCAAAATGTCTTTGCTGGATCTGGGGACATGGCTCACTTGCCTTGCAGGTAACCAACCCTGAGTTTCATCTCCCCAAACCAAGTTTAAAAGAAAAATGCTGGCACAGGCATAGAAGATGATCCAGTAATTAAAACACTTTCCATACAAACATGAAGACTGGAGTTTGGATCCCCAGAATTCAATTAAAATACAGGGTGGGTGCAGCAGCATGCCTGTAATTCCAGTCTTGGAAGGTGAAGACATGCAATCACCAAAGCAAGCTATAGTGACACTAGCTATTTCTGCGAGCTTGGGTTTTGATTGACAGACCCTGCCTCAATGAATAAGGTGGAAGAATGATGAAGGATGATTTTTGCAACACCAACCTTGGACTTCTATGTGTGTCTGCACATATGTGCATGATTACCCACATACATATAAATATGCATATACATTAAAATGCACAGCACACACACACACGAAAATCGGGAGAGACATAATGGTCTTGGCTACATGCATTTGTAATCCCAGAACTGGGGATATGAAGAGAGGTGGATCCCCTGGGACTCACTGGCCAGCCAGTCTAACCTATTTAGTGAATTCCAAGCCAATTAGAAACCATTATCTCAAACCCCCGACAACCTACTACATGGGAAAGATTGCTATGCTATCCTGACCCAGGAGGGAACTGAAATCCTAGAGATGATGGGTCAGCAGCCAAGATGACAAGAGGCAACACCTTCTACCATAAACACTATTTGGAAGAGTTTCTCTCAGACCTAACTCTTGTGTTGACCCCATATCAGTCAAGGGCTATTGGGAAGGGACTATGATCTGTCCCTCTTTGTACCTCTAGAATGAAACATGGTTCCCAGCACATGCCTCTCATGACGCTGCTGTTGACTGAATAACTAACTTATTTTTCAAAGAGTTTTCATCCTCACTCTGAGATCCAAATCAGGAAAAAGTCTCAAGCTGTTAGTCACCCAGAACGTTTCTGCTGAGGACCTCTGTCTATGACCAGAAGCAGCCACAGGCCTCTGTGTCTGCAAAAAACCCACAAGGGTGTAGAGATCCAAGGTAGCCAGGCAACATCTTATGATCCATTTTAAGTTGTTACTACATATATAGATGGAAATGTTCTATACCCAATATCTTAATCTTACAAGGGATATGTGAGAAAATCTAGCAGAAGAAATATAGAACAACCTTGTAGGGAAAAATATGCTAGAGGTGTTAGTCAAATATTTAAGTCATGTACAAAGGCGCTGTCAAGCGTCCCTAGCTTGAAGCAAACCACGGTGAGAGTACTTACACCAGTGAAATTGACAAGAAACTACAAATCCCCAGTACACATCCTAGCTAGCCCCAGACCCAAAGCTGTTTACCGACACAGAACTGCTTATCATGGACCCAAGCAAGGAAAGTCAGCAAAGTTGCGGATAACCAATGCATCCCTTCATCCTAGCCCTGGACCCTGTGAACCAGCAGAGCACTGCTTAAAATAGACCCTGGTGGGAATATTCACATCATGGAAACCAGCAAAAGCTACAAACCACGAACTGAACCGCCATGCATATCCTCACCCAGTAAGCAGATTAATTACCAACATAGCATTGCTTAGAATGAATGTGAAGCCCATGGCACTTCAAAACCATCAACACAGATACCATAGGATTTACCGGTCTTATAAACCAGGCATTTTTCCAATGAGTGTGTATCTCTGAAATAAATCTCCAAAAAAAAAAAAAAAATGAAAAATGAAAGGCAGGGGAGGCTCATGATTCATAGCGCCATCCGCTCTCTCTCTCTCTCACACACACACATACATACTCACACACATCGTCTCGTTTGAGAAAATTTTTTAGAAATGTCACTATTGTATTTGACCATCTGTAACAATAAAACTTTTCATGATGGATCAAAGGAACGCTCTGCCAAAGGCTCTTTATTTCACGCCCCCCTTTTCCCCTACGATCCCCCAGAAAAGAACCATTTGTTGGCTCCAAAATCTAAGCGAGAACTAAGAGCTTAAGAATTTCTGTTCCACAGAAACTCTGAACATAATCTAAGAGAACAGATACCACAGACCACAAACAGAAATGCCCGGTTGTACACCTTCATCTAACCCTTTGCTGACTCTACTTGTGGTCAAAAGCGGGGATATAGCAAGAATAATTCAAACCCCCAGACAGGCCAACAAGCCATGCTTTAGCCAAAATTTTACCTTAGCTCTAACCTGAAAGAAAGTAATGTCTACATTATGCTGTCTTCCACTTTTCCTGTCGGAATCGACCGGGAATAGCATTGAGCTGTAAAAATGAATGATCCAAGAGAGGGAAAGGAACAATCTAGAAGCTACATACACAGTTTCCTTTACGAGCAAGAGTTGACAGTGTCTGAAATGGACACAGTGTCTTAAATGGTCTGCAATAACATTTCAAGGGGACTGGATTCTAGGAATCCGGGAGGGGGATTACACGGCGTTTACGAGACATACGGAGAAACTTTACATCGCAAAAAATCCCAGTAGCGCATACAGCTGCTGTTCTGAGCGGTTTTCATAGCACGACTGTGGGATCGCCTGCACATAAAATAAATAAAAATGAGAAAGAGAATAGAGAAACAGTTTCATCAACCTTCAGTGCTGAGCGCAGGGAGGTTTTATTTGGTCCTGAGGGTGGGAGCCAGCAGAACTCAAGATCAATGGAAATGACCACGCCCTTTCTTTACTCTCTTATTCCCCAGCAGGATGGTCCAGAGATGAGCACATCTCTTCCAGTGGGCAGAAGATGCAGACATTATCTCGCAGTGAGTAGGTGAGAGTCTCAGAAGGGAAAGCGCCCCAGGGAATTTGGTCCCTTGGCTTTTCAATATCCCATTCTTCCCAGTACATCGCATCTGCCTTCATATGCTCTATTACTGTGCCTGGCCTTCGAACCTAGATTTTGGTTGAAAAGCTTCGCAGATGAGTGGCAAAGACTAGACATGGACCTGAAGATGCTGCTGCCTCCTTTCTGAAATCGACAACAAAGCTAGCAGGGAAAATAGGTTCCTGGGGGAATCTGGGGAGGGGACTCAGCACTCTTTCGTAGGTAGTCTGTGTACATAATGCATAGCTGTGTATGATCTTCTTTTGGAAGCTGGAAGCTTAACATACATAACTGTGTATGCTCATAGATCTTGACTATGCTCATAGATACATAGCTGTATATACTGTCAAAGTTCCCCTGATGATCAGACATTCTAGGCAGGTGCTCTACCACTGAGCCACGCCCCCAGCCCCTCACTGGGGGATTCTAGGCAGGGGCTCTACCACTGAGCCACGCCCCCAGCCCCTCACTGGGGGATTCGAGGCAGGGGCTCTACCACTGAGCCACGCCCCCAGCCCCTCACTGGGGGATTCGAGGCAGGTGCTTTATCACCAAGCCATGTCCTGTAACTCTTTTTTTATTTTTTAGCTTAAGACAAGGTCTCACTACATTGTCCACATTGTCAACTAGTGTTGAACTTTCAATCCTAATATAAGCCTCCTTATTAACTAAGAGGAAAGATGTGTGTCACCATGCCAAGCTCTGGCAAGCCCTAAGAGGCAACCATTCCTTCCCTTAGAGGACTTGTGCCAGGCATCTGGGCCCATAGGCCATAGGCCATGGCTTTTTTTTTTTTTTTTTTTTTTTTTTTTTTACATTTTTGTAAGAAACACACAATATCCTTGGGCATAAATTACTGTAAGGAAATAGTTTGGCCCCAGATGGTTATCTTCAGGTGCCAGAACACATTTGAAGGAGTGTGTCTTTTAAACCTCTGATCAGCTCACTTTACAAATAAAATTTTAGGGCCTGCAAGATGGCTCAGCAGGTAAAGGCAGTTGCTGAACAAGCCTGGTGACCTAAGCTCCATCCTCAAGACTCACATATTGGGAGGAGAGGACCAACTCCACAAAGCAGTCCTTTAAGCTACATACCTGTGCTGTGGCACATGTACCCATGAACATATATCATAAATAGTAGTAGTAGTATAAGCAAAAAAAATTACATTAGGGCTACCTGCTTTGAAAACAATGATGCAAGTGTCAAAGAAAGATTAGCTTAAGAGCTGGTATTTCATTCCAAGAACTCAAGTTGGCCCCTCTCACAGTTGTCTGTATGTATCTCTAGCTCCAGAGACTCTGATGTCCCCTCCTGGCTTCTGTGGACACTGCATTCACATGTGCACAACACACACACACACACACACACACACACACACACACACAACTAAAAATAATAGAAATAAATCATGAAACAGTTTTATGTAAGAATTATTTAAAAAAATAATCTGGAGCATATCTTCGTCCCTCTCTCTCTCTTTCTCTCTCTCTCTCTCTCTCTCTCTCTCTCTCTCTCTCTCTCTCTCTCTCTCTCTCTCTCTCTCCAGTCTGACTAATAAGATAAGGACAAAACTAACACAGCATGCAGATTTTAACTTGCTCAGGTCACTAAGTACTTCTCATTCATTCTTTCTTCTCTTCGGCTGAGCTTCAGAGTGTTTTCAGAAACAGTATCTTAAACCAAAGCCAAGGTCTACGTTACGGATCAAATGGCAATTACTCTTCAACACTTTTTCTTTTTAATTCCCTCATTTGTCCACTCAGCAAACATCTACTACCTCAAATAAATCTGCTGAAACCGGCAGAAAGGAGCATGAGGGGAGGCTGGGGAGGCGGGGCTGGAACACCCGAGACTTGCTGAGGCTTGGTAATGCGTATATGACATCCATCACGTTATTTTCTGAACTTTTATGGCTTTAGAATATCTACCCCACCGTGTGTGTGTGTGTGTGTGTGTGTGTACACAATTATACACATCTGTAGAAGCTAGAGGACAATCTTAGGTGTCATTCAATAGGTAATGTCCTTACTTTAAGAAAGGATCTCTCACTGAGAACTGGAGGTCAGCCACTTGCCTAGGCTTACTGGGCAACAAACATCTTTTGGGAGATGGAGGTGTGTGCACAAATACGCACAAATGTGTGGAGCCAAGGGTTAACTTTGAGTGTTATTTCTCAGTTACTGCCCACCTTGTTTTGTGAGACAAAGTCTCTCACTGGGGTCTGGTGCTCAACATTTTGCCGAGGCTTGCAGGCTCTGGAGACCAAGGCTGGGATCCTCCTGTCTCAGCTTGTTCAGTGGTGGGATTATGCACATGCCACCACCCCAGGTTTTATGTGAGTAGTGGGGATTAAACTTGGGTCCTCAGACTTGCAAACCAAAGAGCCATCTCCTCAGCTATGGCCTATTTTTAAACAGGAATCTACTGTTTTCTATAGTCTTAAAGAATAAATGGGAAAAGGGGAATAGTCTTTTTTAACAAACATCATACACATGCAGAAGTCACAGGAGACAGAGAAGTATAACTCCATCAGCAGATGAGCAGAGAACACCTCTACCAAAACAGACATAAGAACCATTATCTTCAGGGAGAGTCCATCTCTGAAGATGCACAGGCATGGAGCTTGCTCCCTGATATTTCTAGCCCAATGATTCCCCCCTCATAAATTATTTCAGAGTAATTTCCAGCTTTGAGAGGTTGATCTACACCCATTTTCCCAGACTCAGCAGCCTCCTAGAAGAGAGGGAAAAAAAAAACCCAACAACCAAGCTTAGTAGAGGTTAACAGAATTGTTATTTCAGGGTAGCAGGGTAGCACACAGAGAGAGAATGTGTCCTAGCAACCATCAATTGCCTGGCTCCATGGCTTCATCATGGACACCCAAATGTTTACATGAAACTAGATGCAGTCCCGAGAGCTTGCTTCCCCTCCTGGTAAACACTGTACACAACTTCCAGACTAACAAATGGGACTATGCACCAAGGACTGACACTCTGAAGCCTGGTGAGTGTTGATGACTACAGATATTTGTGTGCCAGAGAAGGATTCCGGAGAGACTTTCAAAGGCCAGGAAGTGCATGCCCGACAATGGGAGACAGAAGACCTTGAACATGTTCCTTGATGGGTGCCACCAAATAAACGAGGCCAGCTGTGTTAGTTATTATTCTCAACTGCTGTGCTAAAATACCCGACAAAGGCCACTTAAGGAAGGGAGAGTTTATTGTGGCTCACAGTTCAAGGGCACAGTCCATCGTGGTTGGGAAGGCATTACTGCAGATTGTGAGGTATCTAGTCACATTAGATTCACCGTCAGGAAGCAAGAGATGGTCACTGATTCTTAGTTTATTCACATTCACCGTTTTACGCACTCCAGAGATCTAGGCTCATGGGATGGCACTTCCTACAGTGAGGATGCATCTGCCCTGTTCATTTAAACCTTCCTGGCAATGCCCTCACGGACCAGTCCAGAGGTGTATCTTACCAACACTCTAAATGGTCCTTAGTCCAGTCAGTTCCATCATCAAAAGGGGCTACCCCAGTCACACTTCACAGACCTCACTGTAACAATCTTTAAAGACCTTCTCCACAAATACAAACACTTTCTGAGGGCCAAGGAGTTAAGACTTTGATATGTGACTTTTGCAGAAAATGTCACATATGGAGAAGTAACAGTGTCCAAGAATTAAAACCACACCTATCTGGGAACAATTTCAGTGTTCTGGTCTATTAGATCCCCTTGAGCTGGAGTTACATGTGGCTATGAGCTTCCTGACCTGGGTTCTAGAAACTGAACGAAGATATTCAGAAAGAATAGTATACATCCCTAACCACTGAGCCACCTCTCCACCCGGTCATACTTTTTTTCCATCATCAGCATCATGTGCAGAAGGCAGAGCTCCCCAGTCATGAGTTAGGATAGTAGGAACACCCAATCCATGTGCAGGGCTCCCAGAATGCAGCTGAAGACCCTCATTATCACAGGTGCCCTACTTTTACTCCAGCTTGACATACAGATGTCACCGAGTTCCACATAGGTGTCAGTGGAAAGCTAAGATAATAATAGCAACCCCTGCTTATGGCTTCTCAGAGAATGAACTAGAATTCAGGCGCAAAGACTGCAGAGTATGATGGGCTTCATAGGGAATGCCTATCATCCCAGCACCTCAGGAGTAGAAGCAGGAGGATCAGGAGTTCAAGGCCACCCTTGGCTATCTAGTGAATTTGAGGACAGCCCCATCTCACAAAGCCAAAAATAAGATTGGAAGTGTAGCTCAGTTGGTGGGGCATTTGTCTGGAACACACAAAGTCCTGGGTTCAATCCCTAGCATCACATAAATGGGGCACGGTGCTACTTCATGTGATCCTAGCACTAAACAGGTACAGGAAGAAGCATCGGAAGTTCAAGGTCACCCTTGTGTTGCAGAAGACCCTGTCTCAAAAGGGTAGAGTTTGGACCAATAGATCTCAACCTGTGGGTCAGGACTCTTTGGGGGTCAAGTGAGCCTTTTATAGCAGTCACCTAAGAAAACACAAATATTTATGATACAACTCATAACAGCAGCAAAATTACAGCTATGAAGTAAAAATAAAATCATTTTATGGTTGGGGTCATAACATGAAGAACTGTATTAAAGGGTCACAACCTTAGGAAGGTTGAGAACCACTGATTTAGGCCAGCACCTGGCAGGAGGCCAAGTGCAAACAAGATTAGACTCGAGAAGGATTCTGGCCACCATCACCATCACTATTGATACTATAACAACTACAAGACCAATCACCAATCCAAGGACTCAGAGAGCATGACATTAACTTGCAAAGGTTTCTAGGACTGGAGAGACGACTCAGCAGTTAAGAGCTCTTGCAGAAGACCCTAGAGTTTAATTCCTGGAAACAATGTTGAGTGCTCCAAGGAATCCAGATATTCGAGCCTCGATGGGCACTAGACTCATGTACACGGGACATGGAGACACTGACACAAATACACACACACAAACACACACACACACACACACACACACACACACACTTTTTTTTAAAGAGCCCATTTTTCCAGAGGATCAAAACCCCTTCAAGGCACTCAGCCTGCAGGTGCTGGGCCTGAAAGCTGTGTAGCTTAGTCTCTTTAAAACCCAAAATGGAACCAAGGCCAACTGGCTTCAGTGAAGAATTTGGACTGACCAGCAAGCTGGAAACACTGAGAGAACTCTCATAGGCTTTGATGCTTCTAAAGGATTGATTTTTACTGTGTAATCATACTGGGTGAAGCTGGACATGGGGATATTTCAAACTCTCTGAGGTACTTCCAGACAAAAAGGAAAACCTTTCCCAGGATAGCCCATTAAAAACCAGAAGGATTGTTTTTTACTGTGCTGGGGATAAATGCAGTGTAAGCATTAACCACCAAGTTATAGCTTAAGTTTTATTTTCTACTTTTTGTGTTGAGATATTCTTCATGAAGTTGACCTGGGTGGCCTTGAACACCATCCTTAGCCCAGGCTATCCTTGAGCTTGGAATCCTCCCATCATAGTTGCCCGAGCAGAATCCTGGGTCTGTACTACCAGGATGGGCTAGGATGTTTGACACTTAAGAGAATGTTGTCTTTATACACAGAAAACCATTGTTGTTTTGTTTTCTTTATTTGACACTGCAGTTCTCAAACTGAGGGTCTGGACCCCTTTGAGGGGGCAGAGTTGAATGACTCTTTCACCATGGGGGTAGTCACCTAAGACTATTGGAAATACCAGATATTTATAACTCATAACAGTAGCAAAGTTAATGTTATGAACTTAATGGTTGGGGGGGGGGGTCATTGAAACATGAGACATAACTGTACGAAAGGGTTGCAGCCTTAGGAAGACTGAGAACCACTGGTTTGATACAAAGTCTGTCATACAGTTTAGGCAGGCCTGGAACTCTCTCTGTAGTCCAGTCTGGACTTGAGCTCACAGAGATCCTTCTGCCTCAGCATCGTCAGCACTGGGGTTACAGGTATATACCACCATGTCTAGATAGCAAAATGTAACACCTTTGCTTTAAACATTTTGGAATCAAACTAGTGTCCAGATGGAAAAAGGACATGATTGAAAGGGAAGGGTGGAGCTCGGTGCAGGAATGCTGGCTTCAGCACAAGGAATTACATGTAATTCCCAGGAAGAGGAGATAGAGGAAAGAGAGGGGGAGGAGACGGATGTGGGGAGGAGAAGGGAGAAGAAATGGAATGAAGAGGGAGAAAGAGAAGGAAGAAGGAAGGAAAGAAGGGAGGGAAAGAGGGAAAGAAGGAAGGAAGGAAGAAAGGAAAGAAGAAAAGAGGGAAGGAAGGAAGGAGGGAAGGACAGAAGGAGGGAAAGAAGGAAGGAAGGAAGGAAGGAAGGAAGGAAGGAAGGAAGGAAGGAATTCAAACAGCCACCCCAGGCGTGAATGTTGTGGAACGATCTAGTCTGACATAAAAGAGCAGGGGCAGCATTTCTAGGAACCTAGGTCCCTGGAAAACAACCACCTTTACTAAAAATACTTTCCCTCAGATTTGCCTGCAGGTAGATCCCACCCACTGAAATAATGAAAGCAGAGGCTGGGTGTCAATCAGCTGCCTACTCAACGAACTTCTAGTGTTCTAGTGTCTTCCCAGGTTGGGATCTCTCCTGGGGTCTGGGGAGAAAGAAGGGATGACAGGGGAATGAAGACATCTGTTGACTCGCGAGGTTGGGATAGACGTAGCCAATCGTGGCGTGGAATCCACAGGCAAGAGAAGCGTGACAATGACCTTAATGTTTTCATCTCCCCACGCAGGCAGCTTTGCTCTTTCTGAACAATCCATTACAATGTTAGTCAACATCAATGGCCGGAGGAAAAATCATTCCACTGTTCTCGGGGACAGTCCCCAAGGCCAGCAGGGCAAGTTGAATTCTTCTTGTGCTTGAAAAGATCTAAAGACTGTCTCTCAGAGCTGGGAGTGTGGCTCAGTGGTAGAGCCCCTGCCTAGAATCCCCCAGTGAGGGGCTGGGGGTGTGGCTCAGTGGTAGAGCCCCTGCCTAGAATCCCCCAGTGAGGGGCTGGGGGCGTGGCTCAGTTGTTCATAATTATTTATGATTCGGTACCTAGAACCCCACAGGGAGAGCAGGATGTACAGCTCAGAAGTAGTGTGAGATGTTTTCTGTATCTACTCCTAATATTAGTGTTAATTTTGGCATTTTCTCTTAATTTTTTTTATACGTAGAACAAAATTAAGCTGTTGCAGGTCTTCTCTTCCACATACACTTTCAGCTGTGTGTTCAGGTACAGGGATTGAATGTACAGCTTCTTTCATGCCATACAAGCATTCTATCTACCTATCACTAAGCTACATCCCCCAGTCTTCTTTTCATTTTTTTTTTTTTTTTTTTTTTTTTAAACAGAGTCCCTCTATGTTGTCCAGGTTAGCCTTGAACTCACTCTGGTCTTGAACTTATGATTCCAAGCAGCTGGGATGACAGATTACCCCTGCTGTCTTTCCTGCACACTTCAATGAGACATATCAGATTCATTTATCCAAGCTCTGCTATCTTTGATTTCCATAATCTTGGGCAACTGGTGCAAGCTCTCCAAGTCTTGATGATACTGCCCAGCCAATCTTGGATAGGAATGGCAACAAAAGATCATTTTCCTTATTTAATTTGAGTGAAAAAAATACTTCATTACACAAAAGAAGAATATACACTCAGGGTTCCAAACAGATTGGTCAGTAGGTTAAGAGTACTTGTTAGCAAGCCTGATGACTGGAGTTTGGGCCTCAGAATCTGTATGGTAGAAGGACAGACGAACTTACATGTACACACAGATATATACACGCACATTTACATTGTGTTTAATACATACTGTGGTGGTTTGAACATGCTTGGCCTATGGGAAATGGTGCTATTAGAAGATGTGGCCTTATTGGAGTAGGTGTGGCCTTGTTGGAGGAAGTGCATCACTGTGGGGGTGGGCTTTGGCTTAAGCTCCACCCAGGGTGAGAGAGACACTCTTCCTGGCTACCTTCAGATCAAGATGTAGAACTCTCAGCTCCTTCTCCAGCACCATGTCTGTCTGAATGCTGTCATGCTTCCTGCCATGATGATAATGGACTGAACCTCTGAAACTGTAAGCCAGCCCCTATTAAATGTTGTCCTTTATAAGAGTTGTCTTGATCATGGTGTCTCTTCACAGTGATAAAACCCTAAGACATATGAAGGACAGAGAGAATGTGATCATTTATTAGTGGCTAAAACAACACATTTCATGTTTTTCAAATTCTGCAGCCCTCTTACACAGACACCTGCAGCTGTATTTAATTCCTGGCTTTTGACACCTATTTGGGCATAAAGTTCCTAGACACTTGTCTTAGCTAGGGTTTTACTGCTGTGAACAGACACCATGACCATGGCAATTCTTATAAGGACAACATTTAATTGGGGCTGGCTTACAGGTTCAGACATTCAGCCCATTATAATCAAGGTGGGAGCATGGCAGCATCCAGGCAGGCACGGTGCAGGAGGAGCTGATAGTTCTACATCTTCATCTGAAGGCTGCTAGCAGAATATTAGCTCTCAGGCAGCTAGGACAAGGGTATTAAGGCCCATACCAACAAGGCCACACCTACTCCAACAAGGCCACACCTCCCAACATTACCACTCCCTGGCCCAAGCATATATAAACCATCATAACACCCCTCCTGTGGGGACTCCCTGATGCTTCTATACCTAGCACTGCATTCCAAACTTGGAGTCTAGGGCATGTGCTACAACATTAAATATCACCAGAAGGGCTTCTTGCTCACCTTTCCTATGTCCCATGGATTCACAGCCTGAGCATCAGCTGAAAGAAGCACACCAAAGACTGGGCAAGGTGGCTCAGTGGGTAAAGGCATTAGCCCTGCAAACCTGATGACCCGAATTCCATCCATATAATGGATCCATATAATGATGGAAACATAACACTGAATACACAGAGTTGTCCTCTGACCTCCACAAGTGCACAGAGGCCCATGTGCTCCCACCACCACCCCCACACACACTCACCCTACACACAATAAGGAAAGAAGAAAGAAAGAAAATAGGAAGCCCCATTGACAACATTTCCCCCCTAAGGATTACTTCTAAATTATGGGTATAGTGTGTGACTCCCACATGAATATGACTGCCGGTGTCCATGGGATCCAGAAAGAGCTGTGGGCTCCCAGGAGCTGGAATTTCAAGTTGTTGTGCTCTGCTCAACCTGGATGATGGGAATCCAGCTTAGGTCCTCTGGAAGAACAGTATGTGCTCTTAGCTGCTGAGCCACAAACTCAGTGCCCTGACCCTGTCGCCTATCAAGTTAGGTTTTTGTCTGTGTCCTATGTCCTTTTGACTTTGTGCATTCTCCACTGCCGCACCGCGTTTTCTACCCGTCAGATGCCCATGACTACATCAGAACCCAGCACAAATGGCAGTTCTGTCCCAGATCCTCATCTAGCCCCATGATGGTTAATATCATTAATGTGACAGGGGAGAGAATCTTTGAAGATAAAGGCCTCTGCATGTATTTGTGAGGGTGTTTCCTTAGAGTTTAAACTGAGGGAAGACCCATCTTTAATTTGGTCAGCTCCATCCCATGAGCTGAGGTTCTGGACTGAATAAAAAGCGGGCAGAGCACCAGGATCCGTCTCTCCCTGCTTCCTGATGTGGATGCGACATGACCAGCTGCCTCATGCACCTGCCGCCGTGTTCTCCCTACCCTAGAACGGTAGTCAAAATAAACCCTTTGTTAAGTGGATTTTGTGAGGTGTGCTATCAAAACTAAAAAAATAAGAACAAAGAATAAAAAATTTTAAAAAAAATGACTATTACTAAAAACCCATAGCTGTCTTTATCATGAGCACAGAGAATACCTAAGTGACAGACTCTTGCTTCCGTCATCACTGGATCCAGAGCCTAGTGTGGTGCCTGCCACAAAAAAAAAAAAAAAAAAAAAAAAAAGAAAAGAAAAAAGAAGCTCTATTTGTTGAACACGTGTAAGCTAGCTTTATCAAGGTTTTATGAAGGAAAATGAGTTTGAATTATACCTTATCAGGCTAATGAGAAACCACACAAGGGTTCCCAGTGCATGAAGAGCTCCCTCCCAGGCACGTGACTTGGCATCACGCTTTGGGGATTCCTGGGAACAGCAAACAGCTTCAGACAGAGCTGACAGTCCGGTTTTTCCTATCATAGAGGGTGGGGAGGGAGCCTCTGAGCACTAGGAAGCCTGGTTATGTGTTCTAAACCAGAGGAAGCTCCTACAGGGACAAGAAAGAACTTAGGAACAGAATCCACGAGAATGTGAGGGCAACCCTAAACTGGGAGGGTCTTTTTTAAAATTCTCATGATCAATCACTCCTGGTGGTTCAGGCCTCTTATATCAGCTACTCTGGAGGCTGAGGCAGGAGGATGAAAAGTTCAGTTACATACCTACTTCAAAAGTCTAGTCTGAGCAACTTAAGACTATTTTTTTTTAAGGCTAGGAATGAGACACAGTGTTAGGACACCTACCTAAAAGACACCTACTAGGGGCAGTGAGGGGCTGGGGGCGTGGCTCAGTGGTAGAGCCCCTACCTAGAATCTCCCAGTGAGGGGTTGGGGGTGTGGCTCAGTGGTCCCTGCCTAGAATCCCCCAGTGAGGGGCTGGGGGCGTGGCTCAGTGGTAGAGCACCTGCCTAGAATCTCCCAGTGAGGGTTTGAAGGTGTGACTCAGTGGCATAGCACTTGCCTAGAATTCCCCAACAAGGCACTTGTAAGCAACCCTGCCCCCCATCAACCCTCATGTGAATAAGCCAAATACACTCACTGATTTAGTTTACTGGACTTATTTCTTTAGTCTGTCATTTGTGTAGACCTGGGGTAAACAGACATTTGTCTACATCTCCACAGGAAAAGTCACATAAAGGGTGGCATGCACACAGTAGTCCATGGTATAATTCCTTCTCAATTACATCTCACAACAAGCCTAAAAGTAACTGTGGGGTCTCCATTAGATAATAGGGACCTCCAACATCTCTGCTGTTCAGACCCCATCTCCAGTTTTTCTATTCCCACAGAAGGGAATGAATAAAAATATTGATTTCCCAGGGACCTCAAGCAAGCATTCCATATGAATACAGACTTATCTCCCTGAAGCCAAGGTTAACTGCTAAATCCATAAATATGAGTGGCAAAGCATCGTGCAGAAGCCTTATAAAAACCATATCAAATCTACAGCTTTTACGCAGTATGTTATATGGACAACTAGGTCCAATTTTTTTTTTTTTACTTCCATTTCCCCACTCTCTCCTTTGATGAATGGCTAGTGCAAGTCCTGTCTTGTGTGAAGAAAAAAAAAAAAGCCAGTCATCGTCATCTTTAGAGAAGAAAAATTCATTAGCTAATCCACCTACTTGGAGACTTTATTTCTAAAGCTGAACTTTGGAGTGGTTTTATAATAGATGCCCTGACTAATGGGAAGCAGGAATATATCCCAGATGGTTAATTACATTTTTATCATTCTTTTTTAATAATAGTTAAGAATAATAAGGCAACTGGTGTGAAAAATGAGAAGGTAGAATGAATTAAATTGAAATATCCTGCACCCATTTCCCAAAAAAAAGAACAAGTTGGAGTTATACCAGAGTCCTTAAATATCAGCTTTTAAAACTAGTGGAGGCTACAAATTTGGAGCTACATAAAAGAACTAATTTATATGTTAATCAAAGAATGGCCCAGAAGTGTCCAGGCTGTATGATCAGCCACCCTGCATAGATGGTATCTAAGGAATGTCTACAGCAATGCAGGGGTGGGGTGGGGTTGTCACACTTCCAAACAAACTCATTGGTGCTCTAAAAAGTTCCATGACACTATAAGGCAGCCCTAATTAAGTGTTGTCCTCCTTAAGAATTGCCTTGGTCATGGTATCTCTTTCAAGCAATGGAAACCCTAGCTAAGACACCCATTAATATTCTCTTTCGAGTGTGAATGACCTACCATGATTAATGGCACCTGCTAGAATGTTGACTGATTCTGTTGACCTGATGCTGTGTGCAAGTGACCACAGCTGCATGGATTCTGGTTCTGAGATTCAGTCCATTATCATCATGGCAGGAAGCATGGCAGCATCCAGGCAGGCATGAGGATGAAGGAGGAGCTCGAGAGTTCTCCGTCTTGTTCCAAAGGCAAACAGGAAGACTGGCTTCCAGGCAGCTAGAAGGAGGGTCTCAAGGCCCCTTCCCACAGTTACACAGTTCCAACAAGGCCACACCTTCTAAAAGTGCTACTCCCTATCAGCCAAGCATATTCAAACGACTGTGGTAATGGAATAAAAGGACATGGGAGAAGAGATTGGCTGGTGGGGGAGGGGCACGGGGAGGGGGGGTTGGGATGAGTATGATTAAAGATACAGTGTATACCTGTACAGAGTATTCAAATAGTAAATAAAAGATATTCTCTGAAGACAACAACAAGAAGAAAATGTGACTAATAAGCCAAGTCACAATTACTGCCAAACACATTTATTGCCTCAGACTTGAACTGCATCTGTGCAATGTGCTGTCTATCACAGCTTTCAGGGCAGAAAGATGGCAGCAGGCTATTTGCATCTCAGAATCTCCAGCTTGAGCTCCTTCCTGGCCCAGGTTCTTTGAATATGCTGTGGGATGGCTGAGTGACATGGGTGGCGATACACTGACAAATGTACTAATGTGACATGCTTCGATTCCACCCCACGCTCCGGCATTGCCTCTCACAGCCGATGCTGGCAGTGAATGAAGACTTTCCTTGGCGGAAGTCCATGACTATCTGTGCTGTCTGAGGGAAGCTCTTGCTTTAAATCAGGCCCAGGATCTTCCTCCCAGACTGGCAGTACACTGTGACATGGTCACAGACATCTGTGGCTGAGTCTCGTTGGTCAATCTAGTGTCCAGTTTTCTAGAACAAATAGCAACTCTCCTGAGACTTAGGTCCCCCCTCCCTCCACCATATACTGGAAACATACTGATGACTTCCAGAAAAATATCCACAGGGCAGTGGGAGGAACATAGAGGGCCAGAAACATATGTCTAAGACTTGGGCCCAGGCAGGTTTCAGAATCAAAATTGTATAGGTTTTTAAGAGATGATATTTTACATTTACAGATACAAATTGACATTTGACAGGTTTAGACTGGTTACTGCAGGTGGGCTCTCAGGCCTGTGCAGCATTTCCATGTATTCTTGGGATCCAAACGCTGATCCTCACACTTGCATGGCAAGCACTTAATCGCTGAGCCATGTCCCCAGCCTACCACAGCATTTAAAAACAAAACACGCACGGAAAAACAGTTACTGCTCTTTCCAGGAATATTTAACACCAGAGCAGGTGCCATTTCAGTAGCATTCGGTTTCCCCCCAAACTGAACAAGGGGCATTTTAATTCCCTTTCAAGATTCCCAGCTCACTTGCAAAAGATCAGAAGACACATGAGAAGAGACTAAATTTCAACCAAGCACACATAGAGAACAACATGACAGTGAATCAGAGCACTCCTTCACCAGAAATACTTCAGGAAGTGGATGGTAGGTAGATTCCCTAGGAAGAGTGGAAGAGAATATGGCTATGACGCTCATGGTATCTTTGTTGATGTAACAAGTTACTTGTTAAAGTCCGTCTCCATAATGACACACATTAATTACTACTTTCATCGGTCACAGGCAAAAAGGTTTATGGAAATTTTACATACTGAATTGTATGACGTTTTACCATACCAGGCACAGCAGCTTACATCTGGAATGCCAACAGCTGAGAATGAACAGGAAGAAGACTGAGTTTGATATCAGCCTGGGCTATGGGATGAGACATACCCTCAAAAACCACAGCAAACAAAAACAAGAGAGGGCTGCGGGATGAAGCAGCCAATCAAATGCTTGCCACACAAATATGAGAACTTGAGTTCCATCCCTAGAGCCCACAAGGGAAAGCCAGGCACGGTGGTGCACATTTGTAATATCATCACTTGGAGAGCAGAGAGAGGAGGATGCCCAGGGTCTCTGGCCAGGCAACCTAGTTTCCTCTGAGACTCCTAGGCCAGTGAAAGACCATATCTCTAAAACCAAAGTGTTCATTCAGTATCTAAAGGACAGTCAAGACTGCCCTCTGGACTCCACATATGCCCACATGTACATTCATGTGTGTGTGCACACATGCACACACACACACACACTCATAAACAAATGAAAGAATAAAAATTACACACATAAGTGATCTTGTTGCAGTGAGGAAAAATTTTATTTAGTGTTACTCTGGCTGGAAATGGCTTCCCTTCTTTAAATAAAAACAGGGTTTAAGGACAAAGTTTCAGGGACGACATTGAAAAGCAAATTGCAGTCACACCATTAAGCTTCTTGGAAAGTGGCCTGGTTTGCTTTCTGTGTAGTGGGAACATTTCCCCACAAGTTGGGAGGAGCTAAGGTAGGAGGAGAAAGGAGAGAAAGAGGAGGAGTAAAAAGAGGAAGAGGAGGAGTAAGGAGAGGAAGAGGGGGAGCAAGGGGAGGAAGAGGAGGAGTAAGAAGAGGAAGAGGAGGAGTAAGGGGGAAGAGGAGGAGAAAGGGGAGGAAGAGGAGGAGGAAGGGGAAGGAGAGAAGGAGCAAGGGGAGGAAGAGGAGGAGTAAGAAGAGGAAGAGGAGGAGTAAAGGGAGGAAGAGGAGGAGTAAGGGGGAAGAGGAGGAGGAAGGGGAGGAAGAGGAGGAGGAAGGGGAAGGAGAGAAGGAGCAAGGGGAGGAAGAGGAGGAGTAAGAAGAAGAAGAGGAGGAGTAAAGGGAGGAAGAGGAGGAGTAAGGGGGGAAGAGGAGGAGGAAGGGGAGGAAGAGGAGGAGGAAGGGGAAGGAGAGGAAAGAAGGAAGTAGGGAGAGAGGAACATGGAAGCGGACATGTGCCTGTCTCTAGTAGTCTAAGGTAGTTAGTATATCTAGGTTGGGTATTGGGTTACACCTCTGATTGTGTGGGCATCTTGCTGTTTATTGAGCATTACCAAACATATAAAGCCCTTGGATGACCTAAGCATTACAGTCTCATTCTTACCAGGCCTGTGTGGATGGTGGGATGGTCTGGGCTCATACCAGCCTTGTGGAGACAGCATGGAAGATTGGCAGAGCCATCTCCCTTGCTGGTCTCATGGGTGGCAGGGCTGGTGTCTCTGGCCACCTAAGTTGTTAGCTTGAGTGGACGGCCTGAGCTGAGCAGCCGTGAACAGTGGTGGTATGCGGGCCTCGTGGCCGCAGGCCTAGCCTAGTAGGGAACATGGCGGCTCTGTAACACAAGCAGATTGGGTGCTGCTGTTTTTAAATGACTCCCACAACATTTCTGTTCTTGTGATAAACACCATGACCAAAGGGGGGGGGGGGGGGTTCATCTGGCTCACAGGTTATAGTCTATCTGTATCATGAGAGAACTGTTCTAAAAAACATCTCTACGACTGATTAATGATTTATTCCAGAAAATTCTGAAATTTGGCTTACTGAAAACTCCCAGACACACACTTAAGAAGCTTGGAAAGGTTTTTGTTGGCTTCCGGTCTATCATTCAAACAAAGAGTGCTGGCAGGTTTTAAACTCATTGGTTAAAAATACTGATGCAGGTACTGGAGAGAGAACTTAGGGGTTAAAAGCTCTTGCTACTGTTACAGAGGACCTGAGTTTGGTTCTTAGCATCCACATCAGAGTTTGGTTATCATAATTGCCTATAACTCCAGCTCCAGGAGATCGGGCACCCTCTCCTGGACTCTATGGTTACCTGCATACACAAGAGCATGTGAACATACATACGTGGCATGTATTTTAAAAATTAAACATTTTAAAAATGTTTAAATTAATCTGAAAAAATACCAAAAAGCAATCATTGTTGCATCCTGAAAAAAAAAAAATGAAGGTTGTTAGCTGACTTTCCACGGAATTTATGCATAATGCATGCATGGTGCTGCAAACATGACTAGTATAAGTTAGTTAATACCCTGGACTTCAAACTCCCCACACCTGGATCCATATATCTTTAGAGGGTTCCATTCCTGCTATAAAAAGCAAAACCTAGTGCACTGAAGCCAGACATTTGGATTATTATATCACAAGGTATTAAATTGAGATTGTCAAACATAATGAAGCATACTCACTAACAGCCTTCACTGGAAATATGACTGGTAACAACACTGTAATAAGAACACAAAGGACTTCTGTGTTGTTAAAGAAATACGATGAAAGCCAGTTTTTAAGTCTGCCTTATATCATCTTTTCAGTGTGTTCTCATATATATATGTGTATATATACACACATACATATATGCATATATTTGTGTCTATATGTCTATGTGTCTATATGTATATATGTGTATATGTGTATATATATGTAGTCTATTAATGATCAACATATATAACCTATCAATAAACAAATATGTAGCTATTGATGGAGTGCACTCAAGAGTTTTCATGAATGGAACCAAGCCTGGTATGGGAACAACTTAGTAGGCTGAGGCAGGAAGGAAGTCCAAGAGCAGTGGGGGCTGCAGACTGAGTTCAGTTGAGTACAACTAAGGGAAACCTTAATTCATAAAAGGAAAATGGGGGCTAGGAGCTTATCTTCGAGATAGAGCACTTGCCTAGACTCCCCCAGTAACGATCTGGAGAATGGTTCAGTGGTACAACACTGGCTAGAATCCCCCAGTGAGGATTCTAGGGTGTGGCTCAGTAGTGGAGTCTTTTGCTAGCATGTGTAAGACCACAGGTTCAATCCCAGTACTGTGGGAAAATAATACGATTAATTAATTGATCAGTTAATCAACAATTAATTCATTGGTAGGGTTAATTCATTGGAGTACAATAAAAAACATACAAGGGGAAAATAGAAATAGGTAAAACTGGAAACCACCCACACATCTCACCATGCTAATGAACAAAAGAATAAATATGCAAAATACTTGTTTAATGAGAGAGAGAGTGCTAAAGGGCCAGAAGGGAGGCATCTCCATCACAAGAGACACATTTAACCCGTAAGGAGAATAGGAGAGTAGCCCAGTAACAGATGTTCTAACTTCGAAATAGACCTTTAAAATCCATTAAAGCAGAGCCTGTGCCCGGAGATATCCGCTCTGAGCTTTACTCGCCATATCCGTGACCTTCCTGGCACAGACGCCGCTTTCATTGCTTTCTCTCATGACTTCATTACACACACGTTATGATGATGCTGATGGCGATCAGCAGGGCTGTCACTAAATGCCAGGCCCACGGGAGATGTACGTTATCTCTGATACTGTCGGCACATCTGGAAGGAAACAGCTAAGCCGGGGGCAAGGAGAACACACGGGGAAGCAGTAATAGTCAGCAACCTTCCGAGTAAGGTCACGTGGATTTGAAGGCCCGGATCTGCTCGGAGTGACCTTGCAATGCAGCAGTGCTCTCTCGCTTGTCTGTAAGTACCGCAGACGAAGAAGGTGGAAGAAGCTGGGACAGAAGGCTGGGGAGGCAGCTAGGTCAGTAAGTTCACATCATGCAAGCCTGAGTTCAATCCCAAGCCCCACATAAAACAGCTAGGAGTCGTGGTACACACTAATACACCCAACGCCAGGGACGCGGAGACAGATTTGGGGGCTTGCAGGCCAGCACAGATGACTTGGGAAGTTCCGGGCCACTGTTTCAAACAGCGAGGTGGACAGTGTGGAGGATTGACACCTGAAGTTGTTCTCTGACCTCCACGTGAAGGCACATACACACCTCAAATTAAAAGTAATAATAATAAAACAGTAATAATAATAATAATAAATGAAAACAAACCCAGAAGGTGGGGAAGTACAGGCTAAGTACACAGGCTGGAGGAAAACTGGGCTGCTAATAATATAAGCTACTACTCTATCAATTTTTCAGATGAAAAAACAAATTCATTTGACTTTCAGAGTCATTACAACAATAATGAAGTTATTTTTTAAATTAAAAAAAAAAAAATCTCTTCTGTTGTCACCACAGGGCATATCGATTATTCTCATTTTCTGTATTATGTTCCTTCCAGATCTTGTGGGGTGTGTGTGTGTGTGTGTGTGTGTGCATGCGCATGTGTGTATACATGTGAGCACTGAATGCGTGTTGGTGTTTAGTATTTTTTGTCTTGTTTGCTTTTTAAGACAGGGTCTTATATAGTCCAGGATAGCCTCGGATTCACTATGCAGCTGGAGATGACCTTTGAACTCCTGAGCCTTCTGCCTTCATCTCCTGAGTGCTGGGATTGCAAGTACGTACCATCATGCTTAACTGTATCTTGAGACATGTCTTATTATATAGCCCAAGCAAGTCTCAGATTTACTACATAGCCCAGGCTGGCCACAAACTCTTAATCCTTTCAGCTCGCCTTCCAGAGTACTGCAGACATGTGCCACCATTTTTGACATATATGTGTGTATATAAAAACAATACATACACACATATATGTGTGTGTATATATATATATATATATATATATATGTATATATATATATTAATTGTATAATTCACGGGAGAAAACATTATATTTTGTTTTGTTTCATTTGTATTATAAAAAGCAATTAATTTAAATATATGCTTCATAGGGAATTCATAATTACAGTGCTGGCAAGTACACAGTCGTCTGTTGATTCAACCTATCATAATTTAAAGATTTTAATTATGCATGGGGGCAGGTTAAGCCGGTTAAGTGTGTTTAACCATGTACATTTGAGTATACAGAAGCCAGAAGAGGGCTTCAGACCTGTTGGAGCTAGAGTTACAGGTAGCTGTGAAATGTTGGAAGTAGGTATTGGGGATCAAATTCAGGTCCTCTGTAATGGTGTCGAATGCTCTGAGACACTGAGCCATCTCTCCAGCTCCATAATATATCATAATATAAATGTCTAGGCCATGCCTGCTGGCCTTGGGGGGGGGGGGGTTTCCTAAGCTCTCAGTGTTAAAAGCAACCAGGCAATCAGAGTTACCACACATGTGGCTTTATTTTTTTTTTTCCTCCTTTGACATCGATGTCCCTAAGATAAGTCCTCAGAAGGCAAATTACTAGTTCAGAGGTGTGAGATGTTCCCATACATCATCACATGGACATCTGAAATTGGACTCTGATCCCACAAAAACAGCAAGGGGCTTGAAGCCTCCAGGCCCAAGCAGCATTCCAGCTGGGTAGGAATGCAAAGACAGATTCCTTTTTTTTAAAAAAAAAAAAAAAAAAAAAAAAAATTTTTTTTTTTTCTGAAAACTTTTCATAATTTTGTGCCAGCCTGCCCCTATAGATTTCTGTTTTCAGTGAGTGGTGCTTTTTATAAATCCTATCTCGAGAAGACTTTTTAAAAATCCCATTTCCAGAAGCTAATCTGAGAATACTCACTTAGCCACAGACCATATGTTACTTATCTCTAGTACTGGCCCCTCAGAGTGTCAGAACACAGAGCATCCAAGATACTCAACCAGCCCACCACCGTGGTCCACGGAACTGTTGATCTCCAGAGCCTTCCATCCATATCTAGGTTTGTGGCTCCTTGGTGGCAGAGGGCTTGCTGGAATCCCCCAGTGAGGGCCTGGGAACATGGCTTAGCAGAGGACTGTTTGCCTAGCACACACAAGCAATAGTGTTCCATCTCCAAAACAACAAACTGGAAACCAAGGTTGGGGGGGAAAGCAGAAGGGGAAAAAGTGCATTTGGTATTGAGAATACACCTGACTTAAATATAATTGACATTTCTGGGATGTGGCTTAGTGGAGTGAGTGCTTGCCTGGCATACACAAGACTGTCCAATCCCAGCCTCCCACAAACCAGGCATGGTGGCATACTCCTGTAATCCCAGCACCCAGGGAGGTGGAGGCAGGAGGATCAGAAATTCAAAGGCCAGCATCCCTGGCTACATAGAGACTTCAAGGTTGGTACTGGCTACATGATACCCTCCCTCAACAAAACCAAGCACAAGAAATACAATTGATAACAATGGTTGGCTCTGCCAAGGTGTGTGTGGGGGGGGGCAGTGTGCAGATGTCTGTTGACCTCAGGAACATAACCTGTATAGTGACTGTTTGAGAAGGACCAAGAAGACGGAGGCAAGCTTTACAGACTGCAGACTCAGAGGGAAACATTGAAGATGTCACTTTTGCGTGACTGGATGGCCTCTTTTCATTTCAGTATATTTAGGGTCTCTTTAAAGCACCCCAACATAAGAGAAGTGAGTCTCAACTCCCAGGGCCTCGGATGTAATCTAGGACAAAGATGACAACTTTATTTTTAATAATAGACTCTACAAACAACCACTTCCTCCTGTTTCTCCATCACTTACCACTTTGTTCTTGAAGAGTAATAACGTTTTTTTTAAGTCCATTTTTGAACTACACTCAGCATTTCCTGAGTCAATGGCTTAAATTTCAAAGTGTGAGCCGGTAAAGTTATTTTTAAACCTGTTTCCACAGCCTCTTCATGTGTCCCAGCTTGTCTGAGTCCCTAGCCTAAGGCACAGGGTGAAACCGTGTCTGGGTACTGTTTGACTGAGCTAATGTTTCTGAGGGGCAGGCTGCCCTGCTTCTGGGAATGAGAGGTCAAAGTATCACCAGGATTTCATGCACAAAGAGAAGGAGCTTCTACATTTGTTTTCTCTTGCTGTATATGAAGTTGCGCTAACCTCATAGTTAGAACAGTATTTGGGGGCTGGGGAGATGACTTCATGAATGACGGGCTTGCTGCACAAGCACAAGGACCCGAGTTCAGATCTTCATCGCCCACATAAAAGCAGGACTTGAAGGTGCAGGTCTGTCACCCCAGCACTGGTGACAGTAGAGACATTCATAGGTAGGGATACCCATGATGCTCTCTGTCTCAGGGAGGGATGAATACCCATGATGCTCTCTGTCTCAGGGAGGGATGAATACCCATGATGCTTTCTGTCTCAGAGAGGGATGAATACCCATGATGCTTTCTGTCTCTGGGACAGATTCATCAAGCTTGTTGGCCAGTCAGCCTAGCTGAAATGAGCTCAAGAGTCAGAGTCAGAACTAGTCTCAAAAATCAGGTGAAGTGCTGCAATTGAGGACGACGACGACGACAAATATCAACCCCTGGTCTCCACACACATGCATCTGCATGTGTGCACACAAACCAACATGCACACACCACACACCATACCAAAGGAGGAGTAAACAAGCAAAATAAAACAAACTGGGCGTGATGGGGCATACCTGTAATCCTAGCACCCCTGTAAAGTGAGACAGAAGCACTTGAAGCCCCAGGCCAACCTGGACTACACAATGGTGTTTTGTTTCAAAATGAGTGAAGTGTGGGGAGGAGGACCAAGTAAATGAATATACTTTTAAGTTAGTGTATACAGCAGGCAGTCCATAAATGCCTGTTATTCCTTTTCCTGGCAGCCTAAAAGGCTATGTAGGTCACAAGCAGAATCAAAGAGGTTGTTTCTAAACGGCAGTTATTAAGAAGGTCACAATCTGCCCACCATTTGATGTTCCTCTCGTGACTGACAACATTACCACCGGCTTCTGCACCCAACCCCTAAAAGAATCTAGGAGTGTGTTCCTACACTGTCAGGGAGGCAGGGGAGCCTCTGTGAGCTTGGCAAACACCTGGAGAGGTTCTGCCAGGGCAGTGGCGAGCAGAGATGGAGAACTCGGGGAAAGTCCCTCAAGGACACTCTGAGAGCATGTAACCGAGACAAAAATAGTGCCTCACAGGGATCGTTCCCTTCCATGGTCTGGCTTACGTCCCTTTCTCTCTTCCTAAGGCTTCAGTTGACCATTTTCTCCCACATGAACTGTCAGCTACTGTGGCTGAAGCAGGGTTTTGTAAATACCTCTCAGAAGCATAGCCAAACAGGTCAAGGGCAAGGGGCTCCCGCTGAGGGCTGGCCTGGATTTGTTGCTGAACATCAGGGGCACAGTCCATGACATTTCCAAGACAGATCTTCAGCAGGTTCCCGCCCTGTTTGAGTTCCTGTCCTGACTTCCTTTGGCGATGAGCGGCAATACGGATATGTAAGCCGAATAAACTCTTTCCTTTACAACTTGCTTTGTGGTCATGGTGTTTGGTTGCAGCAATAATAACGCTAACAATAGTGACTAACTTGGATATGTGGTTTAGGGTCCTGATAAAAGAGCCTGGGCCCATCCAGCAGGGAGGCTGTAGGACACCTACATCCACATGTAACCCATGGCTAGCAGCACTCAGGAACCCAGCCCCCACTCAGGGTTTTTATTAGTATTGTTGTCATGATGCTGCAGCTGGAACCCAGGGCCTTGATGGGCCAGGCAAGTGTTCTATCACTGTGCCAAGCCATCAGCTCAGCCTTCTCTCTTGTATACAAAGCTCTTGTGTGGGTCTGACTTGGTCCTCTGAACTCAATTTCATACCATTCAACAACAATCCCTTTGTCTACAGATTTTTATTTCATTCCATTTGGGATGGAATTCATGGTGTTTTACATGCTAGACAAGTGCTCTACCAGTGAGCTGTATCACTACTCTTAAAACAACTACCGTGTGTGTGTGTGTGTGTGTGTGTGTGTGTGTGTGTGTGTACAAGCAAGCATGTATGTGCAGAGGACAAGGCAACTTGGAGGACTGATTTTCTTCTTCCACTGTATTTGTCCCAGGGTTTGAAGCCAGGTCTTCAGGTTCATCAGCAAGCACCTTTATCTGCTGAACCATCTTGCTGTAATCGTCCTTATTTTGTTTCTTGGATTTGTGTTGCTTGTTTATTTCTCAATGCAGGGCATGGAACTCAGGGCATGGTGCTCACTGGCCAAGTGTAGTACTGTTGAGGCACATCCCCAGACAGCAAATAGTTTTCTTTGTTTGGTTTTGAGTTTTGCAGCAGGGTTTACATAGCCCAGGCTGGCCTCAGACTTGATATGAGGCAGAGTATGTCCTTGAAATTCTAACCCTCCTGCCTCTGCTTCCTACATTCTGGGATTGCAGGTATGCACCACGTGCCTGCTTTACATGGTGCTGGGATGGACCTCAGGGCTTTCTGGATGCTAGACAAGTAAGCACTCTTCCAAAAGACCGATACCCCCAGTTCCCTGATAGCAAATATTTTAAGTAGTACAAAAGACCAGAGAATAAGGCTGCTCAGAAGCAAGTAGAAGAGAGGGTCACCCTGAAAGGGTGGGAGGGGTCTGGTGCTGATGTTTTCCCAGTCTTCACCCCTGAGCACACAGGTCACGGGCTGGACTGGACCCAAGTTGGCTTTCAATTGGTGCAAGATCCATTTCCCATCACTGGGAGCCTGAAAGCAGCAATAGGAAATGGACAAAAGCCTGACTTTTCAGTAAATGTAGAAGCAAGCAAGCAAACAAACAAACAAATCTGATGACTCTTGTCTTTTTTTTTTTCCCTGCAGTTTCTGACTGTAGAGAAACTAATTCTAAACAATTACTTTTGTGAGAGGCTGCTTCCCCCCCCCCCCCCTTCTCTCTGTCTTCCCCCTTCCGGCCCTGGACAAAGATTTCTCATTTCATACATCATTTATTCCAGCTATAATTCTACCCAAGTCACTTCAGGTCCTTAGCAAATGAAACCAGCGGAGAACCGTGGCAGAACAATGTTACCATGTGAAACATGGGGTGGTGGAGACCTGGGTGTCACAAGGTTACAAATGTTGGGCAGCAGGATCTGTTGTCAACCAAAGGAAAGTGTTCACATGTGCAGATGCAGACCCATGCATGTGCACGGAGGGGATTGTGGGAAATCCTGCTCTATCACGATATTTCCTTATTGCTTTAGGACAGGATCGCTCACGAAATCTGGAGTTCAATATTTTTAAAAGTAAGACACAAATGATGCTCTTGCCTCCACTCCCTCCCTCCCCCAGCGCTGAGGCTGGAAATGTGTGCCCCTGGCTATTCACACAGGTTCTAGAGATGTGAAGTGACTTTCAGTATTTCTTAATTATGTGTATGTATGGGGTGGGGGTGGGGTATGCACACGTGTGAGTGCGGGTGCCCATGGAGGTCAGAAGAAGCATGATGCCCCCTGGTGCTGCAGTTACACTGTGAGCCTTCCTAACGTGAATGATGGGAATTGAACTTGGGAACTCTGGAGAAACTGTGTTATACTCTTAACTGTTGAGCCACCTGCCAGACCCTACAGGTGTCTTTAATTGGCATAATGACTCCAATTGCTGAGCCTGGCCTTTGAGGGCTCCCAGAGCCTGACTTACATTCTCATGGGTCCCAGATGTGAAAATAAGGCATGGCTATGGTCGCAGACTTAGAAGAGTCCAGCCTCCCCGTGCCTCTGTTTCACTAAAACATCAAGATCATTGGGGGAGAGTTGCTAGACTCACAGCCAGAACAGGAATATATCCCTGATGTCTCCAAAGCTGCAAAGAGATGAAGTTCCCTGATTTGACCTCTCTCTTCAAAAAATCACTGGCTACCAAAGCATGAAGCTCACAGAGTGGCCTCTGGCCAAATGGTGTGGCCAACAGCTGCTCAGATCTGCTGTGACAGAGGAAAGCGTCAGAAAATTCTCTGAGAGATGACTCGGCGACCCAGATTGGGCCTGTCTCACCCTCGCCCCAAAGCTGTTCAGGCCAGTGCCAGCCTGTCAGTAAAAACTGGAATAGCCTTCCAAGAGGGGGTCCTGGACCAGTTAACAATGCTCTACTATAACTGTTGACTTCTGTGGCATAAGCCAGAAAAGATACAAAGTCAGCCACAGCACAGCGGGCTTTAGGCCAGACTCTTTGTAATCCCCCTGGTCACCTTCCACAGCTAGAAAAACGGTCACATGGCTCCAAGCATTGTGTGCTCACACACCAGCACCAAGAATGAGAACCCAGGGCTGGATGGAAATCACGTTATGGTAGCCCAAGCCTATAATCCCAGACTTTGGGAGGCTGAGGCAGGAGGATCTACCTTGAGTTCCAGGCCAGCATGAGTTACAAGCAAAACCTTGGCTATAAAAATAAAGAAGCATGTGTGTTGGGGGAGTCTGTCCATCCTCACTGCTCACAACCCCTCCGTAACCCTGGAATCCTGCTCCAGATGAAAGACCCCATGCAGCTCTGCCTGGCTCAGTGGGGACTAGGCAAAAATCCCTCTACCCAGACCGTGACCTCTCTCTAGCCTTAGTAGCCTATTAGAGCCTATAGCTGTCCCAGGATAGCAGAGATGAGATTGGGCAAGATGGCCTTACAAGGCTACCAGAAACAGGACATGACAGCCCCTTAGCCAGAAACCCCTCCTCCATTCCAGTTTCCCATAAACAGCCTTGTTTCATTGGCTAGCTATAAGCATTAGTCTGACCAGGTGAGCCGACAACACACAGCAAAACATACAACAAACAACCTAAATCCACATGCCTAGGTCTAATTCTAGAACTGGAAGCCATAACAAGCAAACAAGCTGATGCTGAGAAAATTCCGATCTCATAGCAATGGTTCTCAAAGACAATAGGCTTAGATGGCATTCGACACAGAATCCACAAGAATGGTTGTCATCATGCTCACGGATTTAAAGAGGCCAGGGACAGACTTTCTCAATGAACTGAGACAGGGGACAGGAATGAACTGTTTGAAGCTCAAGAAAGCGTGAACCAAGAGATGAATGAAATACGGGAATCAAGCCAGGGCACGAAACCAGAATTTGGTAATGACATAGAAACGCTAAGGAACGGGTGAGGCTGGGGGATAGCTTGGTTGGTTAAGGGCTTCTTGCCTCAAAAGCATGAGGATTTGAGTTCTATGCCCACGTGAAAAGTCCAAGCATGCTGGTGGGAGCTTGTAACTTGATCACTGGGGAGGCAGAGACAAGCAGATCTCTGTGGGTCACCAGGCTAGCCTATTTGCTGAGATCCAGACCAATGAGAAAGCTCAAAAACTATAAAGAGGATGGCTCCTGAGATCCAGCAACTGAGAGTCTCTTCTGCCTTCCACATGCACAGCCAAAAGTGTACATGTGAACCTGCACACATGCATGTGCACACAGGTGCGCGCGCACGCACACACACACACACACACACACACACCACATATAAACTTAAAAATACAACTAAAAAGCGGGTGGTCATGGTGACATGAACTTCTCCTATTTTCCCTCTGTCATGGAAGGTAGTTTTCCCCAGATTCCCACCAATGAACTGCCCCGAATTTCATAGTCAGAACTGAGCCATGTCTTTGGTAAGCCAGAAAAAGTGACCATGGACTGAGACACAGGTGCCAGACATGGGTTGGACATCTCCAATCTGAAACTGTGGAACCCAAAATATTCTGAAATCAAAAGCCTTCTGAAGGTCAACATGATTTTACACATGGAAAATCCCACACCTGCCCTCTTGTGATGGCTGACATCCTAACTTCAGGTGAACTAAAAGAATTATACAAAATTACCTTCCAGGTGGCACTGGACAGTCAGCTCAGCCAAGTGTGTGCTGCACACAGGAGGAGCTTGGTTCAACCCCAGCATCCATGCCAAAAGCAGCACATGATAACATGTGCTTATCATCCCAGAATGGTGAAGCACAGAAGCATTCTGGAATAGTGAGAGACTCATTCTCAGAAACGAGGTGGTACAACAAGGTTGACCTCTAGATTTCATATATACATACACATGTACACACATATATGTATATCTACACACACACACACACGCATCACCTCAACACACACATACACACACGAACACACACAAAAGAGATAGATTACCGTCCGGCAACATATAGATGTATATGAAACATTAATGCACCGTGTCTTTTTCATTTGTGTCCCATCCCCATCATTCCTCATTGTATATATGCAAATATTCAAATATCTGATACTAAATCTCAAAGCAATATCTAAAAACAATTCTGATCCAAAGGTAAAGGTTATTCAACCTGTATTGGCTAAGGATAAAATTGAAAGTTGTAAGGGTGGGTTGTGATATGCTGAAAAATTACCCAAAGCTAGCTAATCCCAACCCTTGGTGCCTGTGGAAATCATCCTATGTGGAAACAGTCAGTCCCAGGATGGTGATGTGAAAGCCCTTGACTAGGGAGGACTGTATTGACTGAGCCATGTGGACCCTTCTAACTGTTTCAATACAGACCTTCTCCCACAATCCCATGTGTTGAACATTTGGTGGTGCTATTTTGGGAAGTTCTCAAAACTCAATGAGAGAGGTGGAACTTAGCTGCAAGAAGTAGGTCACGAGGGGGGGGCATGCATGACCTTGGAGGGGGTGTATTATCACCAGCCCCTTTCTGCCATGCTCTGATTCTTGTCTGCCATGCTGTGAAAGGCCCGGCTGGGTCCTCCACACCTCGGTAACCAAGGCCTCTGAAGCTATGTGCAAAATGAATCCTTTTTCTCTCTCTAAATTGTGCCTGTCAGATGTTTGTCCCTGTAATGAAAAGTCACTAACACAGCCCTGAATATATTCCGATGTTATTTATTCTAAGACAGTGGTTCTGATGTTCCTAATGCTGTGACCCTTTAACACAGCTCCTCATGCCTTGGTGACCCCTAACCATAAAATTATTTTCGTTGCTACTTCATAACTGAAATGTTGCTACTGTTATGAACTGCAATGTAAATATAGGATATGCAGAATATCTGATATGTGACCCCAAAGGGGTTACAAGTCACAAGTTGAGAACTGGTCTAAGAAGGAGGATTCAATAGATACACTTAGGGAGAAGAAACTGAGGCAAAGATGAAGTCAAGACTTGAAGGTGGTGGCCTTGAAGAACAGAATGATGAGGACAAGAACTAAGGAGTCTCTCAGCCACTAGAAGCTGAAAGAGGCAAGGAACAGATTCTGCTCCCCAGCCTCCAGTGGGAATGTGACAATGGTGACACCTTGGCCTTAGCCCAGAGGTGTTGAACTGGGACTTTCTGCAAAACTGTGAGCAAATACATTTCTGATGTTTTGAGCCACTCAGGAGACATGTGCAATGGCTTCTACATTTGAAATATAGGCCTCAGATTCACTAAGCCCATGAAGTGGGTAGGTAGATCTCCCAGTTCACTTCCTGACACACAATGTATTTCATATTAGTGCATGTGCACACATGTGCATACACACACACACACACACACTGAGACCATGGAGAAAGGGTTTCCCACTACACTTTCTGATACAGACATATTCCCATCTCACTTCCTGACACACCTATTTTAAATACACACCTATTTTAAATGCATGTGTGTGTGCACATACATACTGAGACTGTGAGGTGGGAGTGTTTTTTACCTTACTTTCTTACTTTTTGCACACATGTACACA
Organism: Arvicanthis niloticus; assembly: GCF_011762505.2. NCBI lineage: Eukaryota > Metazoa > Chordata > Mammalia > Rodentia > Muridae > Arvicanthis > Arvicanthis niloticus. The sequence continues at coordinate 21,607,149 of NC_133432.1, forward strand.
CACACACATACACACACATACACACACACACACACACACACACACACACACACACACACACACCAAGCAAGGTCTTCCTTCCTTGCCCAGCTGGATCTTGAAGGTGAGCTTTGGAACATGTGCCAAACAGAGGTCTTCCAGGGCCACTGTCTCTCCTTTATTGAGCTAATTACTTCCTATTTATACCAATGAAACAGGAGCCTAGAGAATAAAGCATGTCACAAGGCCATCACCTGGGTGGACCACAACCAGAAACCCCAGCACACCAAAGCCAGAAAAGCCTTGACCCACGTGCTACCATAAGGATTCAACCCAACTCTCTTGGCCAAACACAGAAGGCTGTACTGGATGTGCTTCTCAGCAAATGGCTCATAAAAAAATTCACGGCTACAGCTGACCCTCGTTAGACTCTGTTTCATTCAATTAAAAACATCCATCCCAGAAATACATGTTTGCTTAACAGGCAGAAATGATGTGGAAGCCTCGCGCTGCAACACCATCAAATCAAATCAAATGGTGGGAGCAGACAGAATGAAGCCATCAGGCAAAAGGGCAGGAGGGATAACGGAGGCCCCTTGCCAAAGAGGCATAATCGATGGCTTATGGAAAAAGAGTCCACTGCATCTGAATTGTGTGTCCATGGAAAAGCAGGAGAAAGGGACAGAGACATGCTCCATAGGAGAATCCAATAGAAGGCTGAGTCTGCATCCAGATAGCCCCAGGGAATCTCCCAGTGTTTACCCCTGAAAGAGTTAGCCATCAGAAGCTGGAGGGACATGATGACCCCTCCATCCCAGCTTCCTTGTATTCTGAAGGTGTGTGGATCTGCTGATTTCAGAGAGATGAGCAAACATGAACATTCCGACTATTTCCAAACAAGACCTGAGAGGACCAGGAAGGCTTCCCCATTCTGTTTCCTTTATTCAGTTACTGTTCTCCTGGCGACAGAACACCTGACAGAAACCACCGAAAGGAAGAAGGGGATACAGCCCATCATTGTCGTGGGAGTTACTCAAGAGGCAGTTTGAGATTTAAGTGGCTAATTACATCATAGCAGCTGTTAGAAAGCAGAGAGAGCTAGGACCAGACAAGTAGAGCCAGCCTATAAGCATGAAGAACTGCCTCAGGACAACCCACTTTTCCAGGTAAGCCCCAATCTCCAATAGTTTTACCACCTCTCCATCAGTGCCACCAGCTGAGGACCAAGTGTTCCACCCACATATGAGCCTGAGGGACATTTATTTTTTCACAGAGAAACCACCACACTTAATGACACCTTGCAGACCTTGCCAGGTACATTCTAAGTTATCATTGTGTAGCTGCCAAGTAGAAATAAAAAGTCCAGTTCATCTTATCCCACAAGAACATAGGACTGATAATGACAGGAAGTAAAAACTCTCAGGTGAGACACAAGCCTATGCACTTTGAGTTCAATCCTGCTCTGATGTCATCTCAAAGATGAACTGTGTCCCCTCCAGGGTTCCCAAGCCAGCCCTTGGGAAGGACAACATGGGATGTGCCTGTGTGTGTTTTCCATTGCTATAACAGAATGGCTGGGCATACGTGATTTTTAAAAGACACACTTGTTCTGGGCTCACAGTCTGTAGGCCAAGAAGCCCAAGATGAGGCAGCCATAACCAGTGAGGGCCTAGTGTGGCTTCAATTAATGGCAGCCAGGATAAGCTGGAACATGAAAAAGTGACTGACCATAACGGCAGTAATTACCTTTTCCTGGGGAGATGTGAGCAGCAAGCATCTACTTACTGCAGATAAGATTCTGATGACATACCAAAGTAATTGTTCTATCAAAGTCCAGCCCAGCCCATGAATGAGTTAATTGGGTTTATGTACAGAACATGAGTAAGGGATTACCTACAGGAGTGTGGGTGACCCCAAAGTCCCACCCCATGGTAGATGGTGATCTCACGGAAGCTGCATGATGGAGTCTTCCTTTCAGTTAACTTTCTACTTCCTAGATACCTTAGCATATCCCAAGAGCCCTTGCTGCTGGGGAGTGTATGAAGGCATAACAACTGGAAACCCAGCTAAGCATCTTGTGAGTTCTCCTGGATCTACCTGTGAGTATCAATAGCTCCAAGACCATTACGGTAGACTGAGATACCTCTAGTAGATCTTAATTAGTTGCCATGGTTACCAGGCTGTGGTACTTTCTACTCTAAAATGGCAATATTATGCCTGAAAGAAAACATTTCAATCACTCTTGAGGTAGCCAATCTTTTAAGAAAGGTACTAATCCATTCCTTAGGGCTTGACCTATGGTCAGCCAAACCCACTTCCTAACACTGCTGTATTAGGGATCAAATCTCTGCATGAATTTTGATGGGGGCAAGTAATATTGAAACCACAGCAGAATATGGAGTGGGTGGAATCTCCAAATCACAGATCTCCAAGAATGTACACAATATTAATAAAGTACTTTACTCACTGTTAAAATTTTTAAGTTTCTAGTGTAGGTCAATAGTGTCATATAACTAATTTTGTCTTAATTAGTCTCATTGATATGTTCTTCATAAATAATAGGGATTTGACTTCTACAAATTCTAAACAAAATCATGAAAAGGATCTGGGTGTGGAATGTCTCCGTCTAAAGTTCTCACCTTGTAAGAGAATATAAGTTTTCTCCTTAGAACCTATTCAAAAGGCCACATACAGTGTCATGAGCTAGTAATCTCAGATCTGGGGGTAGAGATAGGAGGATATCACTGGCCAGCCATCTACCCTAGACAATCTTTGAGCTTCAGGCCAATAAAATACCCTTTCTTTTAAAAAAAAAAAAATGTATACAGTGCTCCTGAGGAATAAGACCTGAGATTATTCTTTGGGTTCTACAGGGCATATGCAGACATATGCAGACATATGCATGTCAATACACACACACACAGAGACCCCCCACACACACACACACATATGTACATGTGCATATACACATTCACACACACATAGAGAGGACTCAAAAGTCTTAACATTTATATGTGTGTGTGTGTAATTTTTAAGATTTATTTTTATGTGTATGGAATAAGTCTAGGGGTAGGGGAGGGATATATGCACAGGAATGTAGATACCTACAGAGGCCAGAAGGGGGCATTGGATGTCCTGGAGCTGCAGTTATAGATGGTTGTAGTTACGGCACCATCGTGTGGATGCTGGGTACTGAACCTGGATCCTCAGCAAGAGCGGTATGTGCTTTTCTTACCTGCTGGATCACCACTCCAGCCCTACACTATATATTTTAAAGGCTATCATACTTCACTTACTGGGATACAACCTGCCTTTGTTCTAACACAGCAGAATAAACTATATATACACATATATATATAAACACAGCTATAAACATTGTGTTGTGTCAAAGATAACCACGTGAAAGATGCCAACAGCAACGGCTTCACCACCTGCCTCTCCAACATATTTGTGATCAGAAAGGGCAACAAGCCATGGATTTCCCTTCCCTGAAGAAAAGGAATCTGCCTCACCATCACTGAAGGGGGAGACAAGGGACTGGTGGCAAAGCAGAGTAGGGGAAGTGAACTCTGAGGGACACTGTGGGTGATGGGCATTTATATTTATTTATACTTTAATTAAGGAGCACATTGAATTAAGAAAGGAAGCAAACTTAAAAATATAAGCATCAACATCACTATTTTGTGGCTGCATAGTATGCCAATTTATAAATGCATTGTAACTAATTTAACAAATTACCCATTATTGGTGACTTTCAGCATAAACCAATTGTTTCCAGGTCTTACTAGCACTACAGTGGCCTGGTACATCCCCTCCTATATACATATAATTGTATAGTTAGTGTGATAGCTATTCTTGGTTGTCAACTACACGTGGCATTAACTACAACCCAAATGGCTGGGCACATCTGTGAGAAATTGTTTTTCTTCTTAATTAAATCATTTGATGTGGGAAGACTCCACTTCTAATCTGGATCTATGAAGTAAGAAGATATACCTTTAATCCACATCTTTTGAGATAGGAGGATCCTCCTTTAATCTGGGCCACACCTTCTGCTGGCACAGAAGAAGGAAGAAGGTTTTCTCTATTCCTGCTGGCTCTTGCTCTCGATAGCTATTCTTCACTGGCATTAACTAGAGCCTACTTCAGGATTTTTGGTGTCACTGAAGATCAGCCGAGACACCCAGTCCTGTGGACTGAAGAACTATGGGATTCTTGGACCTTCTGTTAATAGATGGCCATTGTTGAACTAGCTTGACCATAGCCTCTAAATCATTTTAACAAGTCCTTCCTGTCTGTCTGTCTGTCTGTCTGTCTGTCTGTCTGTCTGTCTAGATATAGCTACATATAGATGATAGATAGGTGGGTGGTTGAATAGATAGATAGATAGATAGATAGATAGATAGATTCTATAACTTCTATTCTAGAGAATTCTGATGCATTTAGTTTTTTAAAATAATTTACCAAGATCCAACGTGGTCTGAAGGAGGCTGTGTTATTCACCTCAACAGGCATCTTTGGAACTTTCTTCAGTGGAGCAATGCCACACTGCTCTGTGTGTGGAGACTACCATGCAGCCTTATTTATTGACTCGACTTAATTGGCATTTCTAACTGAGAGAAGGCCTGTGGCGGGGAGTTTACAACCCTGAACATCTCAGATGTCAAACAAAGGCAGTTTCCTGTGTAATTTTTACCATCATTAAGCAGCAGAAAGCTCTTTCTGGCCCAGAAATGGAGTAAGATGGTGTTTGCTTCAAAATATTTGCAGATCGATTCAGATATAATAAACCATTGCATACTCTGCCTGCAAACGTAAAGTAGGAATATACAATTTTTCTTAGGGAAAAAAAAGACCATATTAGTAACAAAGGTGCCAGGAAAGCTCTGTAAATTGGCTACAGTAATAAAGGGAATATTTTTGTCCATGCGTGGGCTGTGTAAAGGAGGCTGGGTGAGGCTTTCTACAGCAGCGACTCAAACAAAACCCAGAGAGATTCATTGGGTTTGCTCTTCCAACAAGGGTTGGCTTCAGTCCCAGAGACACTATGGTGATGTCTCTCTGAACTCACAGTGGCAGAGTGGCTGCCACAGTGCCAGCTGCCCTGCTTCACAACACACCATCCCCCAAGGAAAGGCAGAAACTGCCTCCTAGTTTCTTCTATAGAAGTGTCATGGTTTGACTCTGGGGTGTCCCCCGAAGGCTCCCCTGTTGAAAGCAGGATCATGGGGATGTGCCCTGGAAGGAGATATCTCCTCTCCAAACCCTCCTCTTCCTCTTCTTTCTCTTTCCTCTTTCTTTCTAATTCCCACCTCCCCCGTCTATCTTTCTGTCTCCTCTTCCTAGCCACCACGAGGTGAATAGATTTGCCCTACAGTGTGTTCCCTGCCATTATTTTTTGCCTTATTTTGAATCTAACAGCAATGGAGTCTATCTCGTGAGAGGAAAAAAAATCCTTCTTGTTAGTGTATAGGCAATTCCACTGGCCTGCTCTCCGGGACCGAGCAGTTGCTTGTGTCATCACCTGCCGCAGCCAGGTGCGCCAGGTGTGTGGTGTGCACAAAAGGAATACCAGCCACCCCAGCACCCTCTCTGCATTCCCCTCCCTGCCCCCCCTCCCTGTCTGTCTGCCTGTCTACATGTCCATTTGTTTGCCTCCATCCATTCCCCAGGTCCTCACTCCTCTCCCCTCCCCCTGTTAACCTCTTCTATACCAGATCAGCTGCACGGCATAATTTCCCAGGAGTATACCTTGGCATGGGCCACATTTCCTTACATTGTGTCCAAAGTATTTTGACACCACAGTAAGAAGCTGACTTAACAGAGGCAGGCGGATTTCTGAGTTCGAGGCCAGCTTGGTCTACAGAGTGAGTTCCAGGACAGCCAGGGCTACACAGAGAAACCCTGTCTCGAAAAACAAACAAACAAAACAAAACAAAACAAAACAAAAAAAAAGCTGACTTAACAAAAAACAAGGATGTTTCCCCTTTCTAACACAGTCATGCTAAACCCATTTTCTGTTGCTGTCCTAAAATCCCTGAGGCTGGGCAGTTTAAAAAGAAAGAAGTTTATTTGGGTTCTCAGTTGTGGAGGCTGAGAAGTCTAGAATCAAATAGATACATCTGGGAAGGGCCTCGTACTATCTCAACTCATGACGGGAAGCAGAAGAAAGTGCGGCACATGTAGAAGAGAAGATACCAGATGTTAGAGTTGCTTCGTGTCATGGCAACCACATAACCAACCTTCAGAATTATCAAAGTTGGCCAGCAAGGTTGCTCAGTGGGTAACCAGAGGGTAAAGGTTGTCGCCAAACCTGAATTCAATCTCCAGGACCTCTAGAAGGCACAGCTTAAAGAAAGTATCTGAGGAACCAGGTTTGACCAACGTGCGGACCTATTTTCTTCAAAGGAATGGAATGACTGATGCTTGGTTTCCCGAAGGCTGGAGGAACTGGTATCTGACAACCTGGTGCTCGTTTGGCTATTCTGTGGAGCCAGCCTTCCTGAATCCCCACCAATCCCGGGCATTGCTTAGGTTTTAATCTGGAGCTCTGTCTGTCAGTGAATAGAATGCATCTTTATGAAAGGGGTCCCATGTTTCCTGTCCTCCATTGGTAGGATCTATCTTTATGCTTATTACAAGTTCTTCCTCTTCAGGTCCTTGTCCTGAGCTGTTTATCAGCCAATAGAACTCACCCTTGTAAAGGTCACAGGCGCCACATGGCTAGGGAGTTTCCATGTAGTTATGCCTAAGGCTTTGTTGTGATAAGTGTCCTGTGTAAACCTTTTTTCAAAGTTTTACTGGACTTTAACATAGACACTATATGTTAACATATATTAAAAGAAGCCCAGTTGGTAAATTGCTTGCCTTCCAAGCAGAGCTACTTGAGTTGGGTACTTAGAACCAGGTAAAATAAGGTAGGCCTGATGGGCCTACCTTTATATTCCCATCAAGAACTAGAGAAGTGGAGATAGGTAGATTCCTGCGGCTTGTGAAGATAGAGTAATTAAATTACTTTACTTAATTTGGCCATGATGATTTGGGTCAGTAGTCTTTCTCTTCTCATTTTTTGTGATTAACACTGCCTCCATCTTAGGCTTAAAAGCCATCATACTGTAAAGACAAACTAGGCTTATTCCCGTTTATGATTAAACCTCTATCAATCAAGGACTGGGCTATGTCCCACCTGTAATGTTAACTACAAATGGTTCTGCACTGCCTATTCCAGGAATGGCAATCATGTCTGTTTCAAAATGTTGTTTTCTAATCATCTTGCAAACCAACTTTTGTTTCAAAAGGTTATATGTCTACCCATGACTACCTGTTGTTATGACTACCTGTTGTTATGACTACCTGTTGTTATGACTACCTGTTGTTATGACTACCTGCTGTTATGACTACCTTGTTATCTTCACCTTGCACCTATGTCTTTCTTTTAGGTGATCATTAGGACTAATTGTTATGCTTATGTTCTGCACCTGCTACTCCACCTATTTTTCCCAATTATCCCCCCAACTACCCCCCCATTTGGAAACACTCTATTCCTGAGCTATAAAAATCTTGTCTTGCTTGGCAGTGATGGCTCAAGCTCAGAAGGAAGAGGCAGGTGGGTCTCCATATATTAAAGGACAGCCAGATCTACAGAGAGGGAGTTCTAGGACAGCTAAAGCTACACACACACACAGAAAAAAAACTTTCTCAAAAATCAATCAATCAAACAAAAAAACCCAAAATAACCTCATCTTCTTTACATTTAATATTGACCTCTCAGACAACTTCTTAGGGAAAGGCAGCTCTTGTACACAAATTTAAAAAAAAAAAAAAAAAAAGCTTACTTTCACTAATCAATTACTTTAATTAATTTGGCCTTGATGATTTGGATCAGTGGTCTTTCTCCTCCATTTTTTGTGATTGACACTTGCTGGCCAGCCAGCCTAACCTATTTTGCAAGTTCTAGGTCAGTGAGAGACATTATCTCAAATTATATGAAGGACAGAACCTGAGGGATAACATCTGAGGTTGGTCTTCACATACACATACATGCACAAAATGTACACATGCACCTATACACATATACACACACAAATACACATGTACCTGTATATACACAAATGCACACACAAATATATATATATTTGTGTATATATATACACACATATACATACACATATACATATACCATGCACATACATAATCATGCAAATGAATTTTTAGGGGGATACAATTCAAGCTACAAAAGAAACAGAACAGCTGCCCACCTGCCTTAGAATCCATCCCAGATGGCTATGTTGTTCCACCCCATAATATGTAGGAAGTTTCCAACATTAGTACCTTCCTCTTAAATACAAGAAAAACAATGCATCCCCAGGCATCTGAGGACATAGTAATGAGAGCGAAAATAAATTACGAGGAAGTCAGAAAATTGCATTTCAGACATGGAAACACCTGAAGTATGCAAAGAAATTGAGAAATTTCATTGCACTGGGAAAATAAGATTAAAAAATAAAAATAAAAACCAGCGAGAAAGCTAAAATCCAAGTGGAACACTAGAAGCAAATATTTGCCTTTCAAAAATAAAACATAACAAAGGATTAATATCTAGAATACAAAATAGTGGCAATAAAGAACTCTGGATAAACAGACAGAAAATAGAAACAGAGAATTCTCCCCCTGGTGTAGCACAATTGAGAGAACAGTCAGTGGCTTCTGGTTTTCTTTTCTTGATGCAATAAAACACTCTAAGCCAGTGTTTCTCAACCAGTGGGTCAAGATACCTTGGGGGGTTGAATGGCCCTTTTACAGAGGTCAAATAAGACCATCTGAAAACACAGATACTTACAATTTATGAAAGCAGCAAAACTACAGTTAGGAAGTAGCAATGAAAATAATTTTATGGTTAGCATGAGGCACTGTATTAAAAGTTGACAGCATTAGAAAGGTGGACAACCACTGCTCCAGCCAGTAGCAGCTTGGAGGGAAAAGGGTTTATCTGACTGATGCCACCAGGTCACAGCCCATCATTGACTATGTTAGGGCAGCAGCTCGAGCAGGAACCGAAGCAGAGACCATGGAGAACTGCTCACCAGGCCGTTCATATTACTTTCTTGTTCAACCCGTGACCCACCTGCCCAAGGGTAGCACTGCCTACAGCAACCTGGGCCCTTTCACATCAGGCATTAATCAAGAAAAATACCTCCAAAGATTTGCCTATCTAGGCCAGCCTGGTAGAGGCATTTTTTTAAAGTTGGGTTCACTCTTTCCAGGTGACCAAGAGAATGTCAGGTTGACAAAAATCTAACAAGCATACTTAGCTATCTCTTTATACAGCCCATGACTACCTTCTCCCAGAGGGCTGGGCTCTCCTCAGTTGATGGTCAATCACCACAATCTACCCCAGACATGCCCACAGGCCATCTGATCTGGCCAATCCCTCAACTGAAACACCCTTCTCAGGTGACCCTAGGCTACGTCAAGCTGACACTTGAATTTAAGTAGGACAATGGTATCTATGACAATTGGTCAAGTACACAACTTCTGAGCGAGAACCCCATTTCTAGGTTTCTATGTGGAGAAGCACTATAAATAACACAGAAGGGCTGTGGCAAAGATGTTAACTGCAGTAGTGGTTGAGGGAGGACAGAAATGGAATCATCTTAATATCCATCAATAGCAGGCTGGTTATATAAGCCACAGTCAAGCTACATTCTGCTGCACAGCCTACAGAATAGATAAATAAATAGATAAATAGTAGTATTCAGAGCTATTCCAACAGGCAAAGATATCTAGACAGGTTGTCAGGCTCTAAAGAAACAAGGGAAAGGTCTTGGAGCATAGCTCCAAGGTAGAATAACGGACAAGACTTTGATGTTGATTCCCTAGGCTGGCAAACACACACACACACACACACACACACACACACACACAAACCCTCAACACCATGATCAACAACACAACCAAAATGGGAACAAACGTTGGTTCTCAACCTTCCTAATGCTTTGACCCTCTAATACAATTCTTTATGTTGTGATGACCCCCCCCACCATAAAATTATTTTTGTTGCTACTTCATAACTGTGATTTTGCTAGTGTTATGAATCATAATGTAAATATCTGATAGGCAGGATATCTGATATGCAACACCCCCCAGAGGGGTTGCGGCCCACAAGTTGAGAACCACTGCAGAAAGGGGAAAGTTGAAACAAACAGGGACTAGGAAAATAACCCTGTCAGTAATGCACAAGACCCATGCAACGAGTGGATAAGTGAATGAATCACTAGTTGAATAAATGAATATATAAATGTCCAGCATGATGGCTCAGCTAACACCACCTTAGACACCCAAGGTCAGTATTTTAATTCCTGGGACCCACAAGGCAGAAGGAGAGAACTAACTCCCAAAAGTTGTTAGCAGACCTTACATGCTCCTACATGTGCACACACACACACACACACACACACACACACACACATGACTGGGTTGAAGGGGGGTTACTGAGCATGGTCACCTACACTTTTAATCCCAGCACTAGGAAAGAAGGGACTGGATGACCCCTGGGGTTGGGATTGAAGCAGTAGGTAAAGCTTTTGTCAAACAAATGTAAAGGACAGAGTGTGAGTCCACAGAAACTACATAAAAGCCACGTGTCTAGTGGTTTTTATGTGATCCTGTGATCCTAGAACTTAGGAAGCAAGTGTGCACAAGGGGATTCCACAGCCAAACTGGCAAATTCCAAGCTCAGTGAGAGACCAGGCCTCGGGAAATAAAAGTCATGGAGAAAGACACCTGACATCAACCTCTGGCCTCTGCACATGAGTACACATGGGCAAACATGCAAACATACACACAGCTGCAAAAACTGCATTCTGTAAACCAAAACTAATGGCCTAGACACAAAGAGTTTGATAGAATCTGACATAAGATTACACTGCTGGGGCTTTATAATCTAGATTAGCTAGAAGAAGAAGAGAGCTATTGGGAGCATACAACTGACACGATTAGATCCATGAAAAGTCGGGAGGAATTAAATGAAGAGACAATTTCCTTTCATCTGTCGTCCAGTGCTATGGATTGAACCTCACACATGCAGTCTGAAATGCTGACACGGAGCTATCTCCCCCAGCCTGGCTATTTCCTGTTTGAAAGGAAACAACTACAGTATCATCGGTAATATACTGCAAGTCAATAAGTACAGGGAAGTAATTAGAGGGCCGGAGAGATGGCTCAGCAATTCAGAGCACTTGCTGCTCTTGCAGAGGCCCCCAGTCTGGTTCCCAGCACCCTTGGTTATGAGCACCTTTAACTTCAGCTCCAACAGCCTGGATATCCTCTTCAGGCTCCTAGAGGACCTGCACTGACATGCATGCAATCACTCACAGGCATAGCATGAAACTTTAAAGAAATCTTACAGAAAGAAGAGTAATTATGATAGAAGTCAAGCCCTCAGATCATGTGTGAATAAATGACCATAAAAACCTGTTTTTCTTTGCAAACATATATGCATATATACATATATGTATGTGTGCATCTGTATATCTGTATATGCATATATATATACACATATATGTACATGTGTATATGTATATACATACATATATGCATATACACACACATATAAAGAGGAATTCCTAGTAAATTTAAACAAAAAAATGGAGAAAAATATATGACATGGTTATACATGAGAAAAAACCATGAGACAGCTTGAATAATTCACCCAGGAAAGCTAAGCACAGTCACATTTCACAAAACAGGTCCTGATATGTTCCCATAAAAGTTTAAAATAGAAAGCCAACGAGAAAGAAAAATTCAAATAAAATATTAATTAGAAGGGTGAAATACATTTCCAAAAGAAAAAAGAAACTGTACATATATAGACACAGAGACTCTAGAAACTCTCCTGCATCTGAGAGCTTTGGGGCATTTTATTAGCTGTAAGGTGGCCCAGAGATTCTTTTCTTTGTCTTTGTGTATGGGCGAGACCTGTGTGTGAATGATGCGTATGAGTGGGGGCTTACACATGCTATAACATGCATGCAGAGGTCAGAGGTGACCTCAAGAGACAAAGTATCATTACTGTTGTGTCTACCTGGACAGGCCACATGCTTCTGGGCATTCCTCTGTCTCTGTCTTCTATCTCCTATTAGGGCTGAGATTATAAATGCATACTTGTATCTGGCTTTATATGTGCTCTGGGGATCTGAACTCAGATCCTCATGCTTACGTGGCAAGCACTTGCTCTACCCACTGAGCCATCCCCTAGCCCTTGGCAAAGGACTTCTAAAGAGAGGAACAGCAGGTATGTGATACCCTGTATCCTGTAATCGGAGCAATGCAGTAAGAGTTATGTAAACAAGGGGCTCGATCTGCAGTCGCCTTTTGGAAAGTAGGAAAATATGTAATACATGTTGTGCTAGCCTATAAAACGCCAGCCTTTCTAGAGCAAGACCACCCACACAGAGCAAAGGATGAATCTTTTGGCGGCAGTTTATGGGTTCTTTCATTGTAATTTATGTGCATAGGCGTACTTTTGTGTGTGTATGTGTGTGGGTGCATGTACGTGTGTATGTGTGTGTGTGTGTGTGTGTGTGTGTGTGTGTACACGTGTTAAGCACCTAAAGAAGTCCGAAAAGGGTATCAGAACCCCAAAACCCCTAAAGGTGGAGCTACAGGCAGTTGTGAGACACTGAATAACCAGACTTGTGTTCCTTGCAAAAGCAAGTGTTCTTAACCACTGAGCTGTCCCACCAGCATCTGTACTATGGGTTAAACACTGTCACAGAGAAATTCACTCCACTCTACCTTCCAATGATGCTTATTTGTGCGTGTCAACCATGAAGTGTATACCTTACTCACACTTGGTTGTGGGATTCCTAGTTAGGATGTTTCATGCTCTCATTTCACAGATAAGAGAACTGAGTGAAAGAAAGGGCTGTTTATTTAAAGGTCATGGAACTTTGGAAGGGTGGAGTCAGATTCAAGCCCCAAAACAATTTTTTGTTCCTTGTCATGGTATGGTTAAGAACAAAGCCAGCTGTGGTGGTGCACATCTGTAATTGCAGAACTCAGGAATCTGAGACAAAGTGAAAGAGAGCAGCATGGGCCACTTGGAGTTCCAGGCTAACTAGAACAATGAAATGAGACACTGGAGAGAGAGAGAGAGAGAGAGAGAGAGAGAGAGAGAGAGAGAGAGAGATAAGAAATAAAGGGAGGAGGGGGAAGAAAGGGAGGGAGGGAGAGAGGGGAAAGGAAAGGAAAAGGAAAGAGATGAGGAGGAAGGAACTGAGGGAGAAGGAAGGAAGAAAGGAAGGAAGGAAGGAAGGAAGGAAGGAAGGAAGGAAGGAAGGAAGGAAGGAAGGGAGGGAGGGGGAAAGGGAAGGGAAGGGAAGGGAAAGGAAGGGAAGGGAAAGGAAGGGAACATAAAGATAAAAGGAGGGAAAAATAATAACAGCACTCAAGACTTCCTGAACATCTAGAGAACTCAGCTGCTAATTGAACGGGCGTACCTTTCCACGACTACCCACTTTACCCACTGCCTCCCATGCTAATCCCACAAATTCAAGAATAAGGGCTTTACAGTCCAAACTAAACTTGGGCGCACAGACCTCAGTTCAATCGCTTCCTGTTATTACGCAAGCCGTAAGTGACCTCAAGGGGGTCTCATCCCAGCCTCGGTCTCCCCATACAAATAAACAGATGATTCAGAGCTTTCGTGAAAATTATGCAAGTTAACGCAGGGTACCTAGCACTTAGAATTTGCTAAGTAAACCTTAGCTGTGCAGACAAGCCTCGATTGTATCTGTAAAGGTTAATCTGCCAATTTCAATGGATTTAGAATCACGCAGGAGGATGTCCCCTGAGAGTGTTTTCAGGGAGGATTAAATTGAGGAAGGAAGTCCCACTCTCAATGCTTTCAATGATTGTGGGTACAGCTGCTTCACATTCCTGATGCCGCAGTGCTGTCCCCACTGTGATGGGCCCTCCTCTCAAACTGTGAGCTGCCATAAAACCCTTTCTTATTTCAGTTACCTTTGTCAGGTGTTTGGTCACAGTGACAGAAAAGTGAATTCGTTAGATAGATAAGACAGAAGATACTAAACTCCAGCTCAAACACAGACTAATTCCTATCTCCACAAGGTCCACAGGCTGAAAAGAGTATTGCAAACTAACTTACATCCAAGGAAGAATAATATAGTCCTCTTTTGGTCTGGGGAGGGATGTCTGCTCCAGGCCCCTCTCCTATCTACACCTAAGATACCAAGAAGTTGCTCAAGCCCCTTATATAAAAGGGTGTCATATTTGTGTGTAATTTGCATACAGTAGACAATATATTTGCATATAATCTATCTCCTGTTTGAGTTAGTTCCAGATTATTTAGCATACCTAATTCAATGTAAATGTATGTAAACAGTTGCGATATTGTATTATTTAGGGAAAGATCCAGGGGTGTTTTTTGATCTTGTTTTGTTTTTTTTCTTCTCCTCAGTATGCTCTGTCTGAGGTTGACCTTAGAGTTTTCAGCAGCAGAGAGCTGAGCTGATGGTATTTAGTGACATATGGAAATCATAGGAGATTCAAATTTTGCTGTCTAAAAATAAAGTTTTATTGGAATGGGGCCACACTCCTTTGTTTACATAGCCTACAGAGGTTTTTCATGTGACGTGGCAGAGCCGTGTCATTGTGACAGAGACCATATGGCCCTCAGAGCTAAAAATACTCCCTCCTTGGCCTTCAGAAGAAGAAGTCAGACAACCTCTGACCTGCCGATTATTAGACGAAAGCAGCAAGTTAAGGATTCATAAATCAGTTATTTGTTTTGTATGAATATAATGTCATAGATCAAGATCCCGTTCTTGAAAGGCTACATCATGTTGTACAAATAATGTGCTGGCTCATATCAGAAAGAAAGACACGAAGAAATGATTTCAAATGTAGTGCATACGTGGACCCAGACATCGTACAAAGGCTATAAGTGTGTGTGGAGAACAACATATTATATATTGTGTGTAGGCCCGTAGTAATCTCAGAACTCAGGAAGCAGAGGCAGGAGGACAGTGAATTCAAGGTGCCTACACAGCTTTAAAAAGACCCCTGTCTCAAATTTCTTAACAAAAAGGAAAAGTTCAGTTGTAGCCCAGAAGTTGAGCTCCTGCCCAGAATCTCCCAGGTTGGGGCTAGGGGTGTGGCTTAGTAGTAAAGCTCCTACCCAGAATCCCTCAGTGAGGATTTGTTTGGCATACGTTAAGCAGTGGGTTTGATTCTCTGTAGTTTCTTTGAGAATTTATTGGTGCGGTTGAGGTTTTCAGGTACAGGAATCTATGGGTAGAACCCTCTCCCATTCTTCATCATCCCCCTGAGGCCATAGGTCCCTTCTGTGTCTTTAAGTTAATATTACACACACATGTTCCCCTCAGCCCCTGCGTACACCACAGCTCCAAACATCTGTGTGTGACAAGAGATGAAAAGAGGGATGCCCAGCAATCCTTCTTCAAAGTTTCTAACATCATCACCATTATTGTTGTTGTTGTGATGATTGTCGTTATCACTTGAGATTTAGTTGGTAAACATAGCCCAGGCTACACTCAAACTCATGGCAATGCTGCAAGTACTGGGATTTCGGGCAGGCGCCATCATGGCAAAGGCTGACCAGTCTATTTCACACAAATGCTGGCTCAGCTTCAGAGGCTAGAGGTGTCTTCAAGTTTAAGTTCATACTCATGAATAGGCAAATGAGGTCCTCTAGGCCTCTGCCCCACCAGGAAGGAGCTCATCCTCATCTGCACTCTAGGCACTAGTAACTCCCTAGGTGGCGCTGTCTCCTCCCTCCTTTGCTCAGATGGTCCAGGGGGCATGAAATCCAGCCACCTATCCCTCACCACATCCCCTCCACTGCCACCTCATTCCCTGCTCACTTTTCAGTTGAACACCTCTGTCACACTGGTCTACAGCAAAACAAAACATGGCAGCTGTCTTCCACATCAAAGCAGACCAGGAAAGGATTATTTGTCCCCATTCTCAGTTATTCAACAGTGTAGGGAGGAATGAAAAAGGTGGGACGTGGTACCCTGCAATGTCAAAGATAGAGCGGTGAGTCGGAAGTTGGTGAGTAGGTGGGGGTGCACCCTCATAGGCAAACAGGAGGGGGATGGGATGGGGGATTTGCAGAGGGGAAACAGGGAAGGGGGATAACATGTGAAATGTAAATAAATAAAATAACCAATAAAATAAAATGATAAATGATGAGAAGTTTAGGGAGAAAAGAAGATCATTGATGTTGTATTAAAATCTAAATGCTTGTTGTATGCTGAAATTACAGTTTGGATGTGGAGTGTCCCCCCCACCCCCACCCCAGGCTCAGGCTTTTGAAGAGTTGGCTCCAGGGTGGTGGGGCTGTTATGGTTGTATGTATCAAAGTTATATAAACTTCCAGATGTGGGGCCATAGCTGGAAGAAGTGGATCACAAGGAGTGGCTTGTTCCTATCCTGTCCCTGCTTCCTGATCTTCCCAGATATGAACAATCATGGTTGCCAGCCCGCCACCAAGTATGATGTAAATCCTTTCCGATTACATCTCCCTGAAAATGTACCTTTTTATACCTCCTCTGCCCTGGATATTTTTTAAAAATATTTATTTGTTTTAATATGATGTGAAAGTTTAAAGAGCAAAAGAGAAAACCAAATTGCTATTTGGGAAAACGGTGGGGGGTGGGGGGAGGGATAAAAGGAAATTCTCAAATACAAAAAATACATTAAAAATAAAAATTCATAACTAGTGAAAATGCTTTAAAACCAAGTGTCCAAGATTATAAATGAAAGGGTTTTTTTTTTTTTTTAAAGAATTAAATATTCTCTCTGATGGCTAGTACTGGTTGTCAACATGACAGGATCCTGACTCTCCTAGGAGACACACTTTGGGGCATGCCTGTGAGGGAGGGAGGTCCTGAACTAGGTTAACTGAAGAAGGATGATCCACCATGAGTGTGGACAGCACCATCCCATGGGCTGGGGTCGTGGACTGAATAAAAAGGAAACGTGAGCTTGGCACCAGCATCCATCTCTCTCTGCTTCCTGACTGTGGATGCCGTGTGACCATCTGCCTCCCTGTATGCCTCCATACCTCCCCCATCGTGACAGGCTGTACCTTTGATCTGTGAACCATAGTAAGTCCTTCCTGCCTTCAGTTGTATCTTGTGAGGTGTTTGGTGACAGCAACAAGAAAATAACGAATACAGTGCCAATTCCACGACGGTATAATAAAGTATAACCTCATACATTTACATCTAAAACTAAAGAATAAAATGAAGAAAGATTAGCTTAAATCCATATTCAATCTAAATCCATTGAGAGAACAATGCTAAGTACAACAGGCTGAATAGGAAGAAATAGACTAAACCAAAATTGCATTCTTTTCTTAACTCGAGTTTTAAAAACTGTAACAGAAGCTTCAGGGGGAAGATAAACATTCATTCAATAAATATGTGTGGTCCCATCCTGCATATAATTTTAGAGAAATTAGCAATCTTGAGAATGCATAAAACACACAGAAAGTATGACAACATCAACATTAGAAAATCTGTGTACACATTACAAATGCACTCAGAGGCACAGATAGCCCAAAAATAGTGCCTACAAAGGAAAGTTTCCTTCTAGCTTTTAGAACATACAAGAACACATGAGCAGAAGGTCTTTTTGTTTGCTGCTTTGAGGTTGTTGATTTTTTTGTTTGGTTTTGGTTGTTTTGGGGGTTTTGGTTTTTGGGGGGTTTTGTTTTGACAAGATTTCATGCGCTATACTAGCCTCGAAATCACTATGTCAACCAGGGTCACATGGCAGTACCTGTCCTTCTACCTCAACTCCTCAAGTGCTCGGGTTATAGGCAAGAGCCACCATGTCTGGCTATGAGCCAAACTTCTCTATTAATTCAATAACTGGGCATGGGTTTAATGGAGATATGAATTAAATACATGCCAGTCCAAACAGTAGGTGTACTATTTAAGATTTATTAAATTAGTGTTAACCTGGCGGCGGAATGTTTGCCTACCATGTAAGAGACCCTAGGTTTCATCTCATCATAGCAGAAAATACAAATTTTAAAGTAGTAAGAACAAATTACCAAATTAGAAAAAGGATTTGGTTCAATTTTGGCAGAGAGATAATTGAACTGGCTCAATTCTTTCAGAAGGGAATATGTCTGGCTATATGAAGAGTACGTAAAACTATCACAGTAAAAATGATATAAATACCGTCCTGTAAATGTTGTGATTCAGAAGAAAACTCAGTTTTTCTTGTGTCTGTGGTACAGATTTTAAGTAGGGGAGCATGCCATAATAATTATAATAAAACAAAATGAAACAACAACAACAAAAAAAAAAAAAACCGAAATAACTTATTGTCTAGTGATAAAAAATGGGACAGAAATAAAGGTGTCAAGTCATTTATGGCCACGTAGAAGTGAGAAAGGGGATTTACCACATGATGCTAAGGGGCAAATAGATTGAATAACCAGAATGATGAAAACTATGTACAAAGCTTCCCGTGTTCGTGTAAAGATGGAAGCAGGACAGAGAAGGTGTGGGGGTGGGGTGGGGGGAATAACTGTGGTGTTTTTAACCCAAGTTCATAAGTCAAATTTGTAAATATGTCTGCAGAGCCTCAGGACATGCAGTGATGAAATTACTTAAAATCCGGCTTCTACAGGCTAGGTAGACAGCTTAGACAATAAAGTCCTTGCTACACAAGCACAGGGACTTGTATTGGTCAACAGAACTCATGGAAAAAATAAGTCAGCCATGGTGGCTCATGAGCTCGATCCCCATCACTGTAAGGAGAAGAGACCTGAGGCTCTCTGGGATTTGCTGTTCAATGGGATAGCACCATTTTCCATGAGATACATTGTCTCAAAGGAGTAAGGTAGAGAATGATGGATCAGGTTGCCCTGTGTCCTACTCTGGCATCTCTAGGCACGTGCACGGGCACGCTAGAGCGCACACACACAGACACTACACTATACTAAACTACACTCACATATGTGTACAGACACAGAGAGAGAGACACACAGCAATTTTTAAAACCACAAGGCTTGGTGACTTATACTTGTAATCCAAGTTCTAGGGAGACTGAGACAGGAGGATCCAGCTAAACTGAATTAATCAGTGAGCAGCCCAGAGTTCCAGTGAGAGACACTGTCTCAGATAACAGTATAGATGGTGTCTGGAGAATGACACCTGGCCTCCATGAGCACATACATATATGTGTATATACACATACTCACTCAAAGGAACACACAGGCATCATTAGAGCAATTACCATCGGTAGACATGTAGTAGCCAGGTCATAGCCTTACATACCAACAAGCACCATCAAGTGGCTGGTCAATGGATCCTGGGGAATTCTTCCTAGGATGGAATGTGTGCAATGAGAGTACACAGTAGGGCGCATGTGGCAGGGGAAAATCCATCGCTGTAAACACACCATCCTAAAATATCACAGCCGAACCATGAGGCAGACCTACTGAAACAGATACTGGTCCTTTAAGACAACCCGATAGGCTGACAGAGGTTGCTACAGCAGCAGATTTATTCAGAGAAGAGCTTCCTGTCATCAGCACCGAGAGGCTCCGAAAAGCTTCTCTGGGAGGAATCGATTTTCATTGTAAGATACCAGGTTGGAAACATTTGTGCCTTTACTTGGAGAAGTCAGCAGATTTCCCAAAACATTTTCTGAAGAGATGTGTACACAGGAAGGGTCAATATTAATTTAATGGATTAAATTATTAGTTCGGCTCACTTGAACTAATGTGTGAGGGTGCACATTTTGTCTCCAGAAAGAGAAGAAATAGGAGCTTTATTACAGTTCAATAATCCTCTGAATAGAGGAACATGATCCGAGTTTTCTTTATATCCCTACCGTCTAACCACATTTGATGTGGGGTGGATGGGTGGGTAAGTAGTGTGTGAGCAGCCATGTAGACGAATAGAGGGTGGATGAAGTGGTGAGTGAGTGGGTAGATGGGCAGACGATGGTGGGTGGGTAAACAGATAAATAATGGAGTGTATTGATGAATAGAAGGAAGGGTGGGTAATTTTGGATGGATGGATGGAATGACTAAATGAATAAAAGTGTATTGGTGGGCAGATGAGAGAGATGATGGATAGATGATAGATAGATACATACATACATACATACATACATACATATACACATACATACATACATACATATATACATACATACATGCATGCCTACATATACACATACATACACAGACACATATACATAAATACATAAAATGTAGATACATATACATAGATACACACACACAAAGCCACATAGATGATACATGATGGATATATGCATAAATAGATACATAGATACATAGATATATAGATTATGAACCCGAATTGGCAAAGACGTCCTCAAATCTCTCATATGTACTAGTGGTCATTTAAAAATGACAATAGAAAGAAGTGTGGTGCTCTGAACATGAGCCAAACGAGAGGGCCATGCCAATGCTTGAAACTCATCCCATGGAAAACTAATGATCCTTTGTGAAATCGTTCAAGGAAACATTGAGAGAGCTCCCAGCCCTGTCCATTAGGCTTAATCCCCTTGGCCACTTCGTCAGAGTTCAAGCAGTACACTCAAGTGCTTAAATGAGTCACTCCTGACAGAGAAGAGAGATGGGATCTCGGCCAACACAGTAATGCTGGGACAGAGGCTGCTGACCGGTGCAGGAATCCTCCCAGTATAACCCGGGAGCAGCAGTAAGTGGAGACAATTCAGAAAGGTGAATTCGGGGTTAGGGGTATAAGTCACTCAGTAGAGCACTTGCCTGGCCACACCCAAAGCCCTGCCCTGGGCTCCTCATTCAGCACCACATGGACCGAATATGGTGGTTCACAGTAGCAGGAGGTAGAGAAAGGAAGGTCAGGACTTTACGATCATCCTGACTACACAGCGAGTTTGAGGCAAGCCTGGGCTACATGAGACCTTGTCTCAGAAAAGAAAGGGGAGAAGCAAAGAGAGGGGAGAGGGAAGGATGGGAAGAATATAAAGAGCTGATCTATGCAATATTCACACACTGTGTTAAGTAGCTTAACTAGCTTCAAACATAGGTGTTGGGGTTAAAAAGATGGCTCTGGAATTGAAAGTCCTGATTTTGCAGAGGACCCAAGCTTCATTGAGACTAGAAAGGGAAGAGAAGCCCACACTTGAGAACCTAATTTTATAGGTGAGAAATGAAGGTACAGAGAGATTAAATGAGACATGGCTGCCCAGAGGCCAGAATATCATCACCACTCACACCTCATCCTCACTAGTAAGTAAATTCAAGTTCTGGGTCCTCCTCCTCCTCTTCCTCCTCCTCCTCTTCCTCTTTCTCCTCTTCCTCCTCCTCCTCTTCCTCCTCCTCTTCCTCCTCCTCCTCCTCCTCCTTCTCTTCTTCTTCTTCTCCTTCTTCTCCTCCTCCTCCTCTTCCTCCTCCTCCTCCTCCTTCTCTTCTTCTTCTTCTCCTTCTTCTCCTCCTCCTCCTCCTCCTTCTCCTCTTCCTCCTCCTCCTTCTCCTCTTCTTCCTCCTCTTCCTCCTTCTCTTCTTCTTCTCCTTCTTCTTCTCTTCCTCCTCCTCCTCCTCCTTTCTCCTTTCTCCTTTCTCCTTCTTCCTTCTTCCTTCTCCTCCTCCTCCCCTTCTTCCCCTTCTCCCTCTTCTTCCTCCTTCATTGTTTAAGACAGGATTTCTCTATGTTTCCCTGGCTATCCTGGAACTTGTGTGTGTGTGTGTGTGTGTGTGTGTGTGAGAGAGAGAGAGAGAGAGACAGAGACAGAGACAGAGAGACAGAGACAGACAGAGAGACAGACAGAGAGACTGAGAGACTGTGACCATGTGGGTCATAGAGACTTGAACTTGGGTCTTCAGTCTTGGTAGCAAGTACTTTTATCCTCTGAGCCATCAGAGCCATCTTACCAGCCCTGTCTCACTGGAGGGTAAGTCACTAAGGAGCTTCTCTTCAAACTCGCCTACTCCTTCCTTCTCCATGCTCTAGTTGCCTCAAGGGGCTTGATTTGATCCTGACGATCCAACCCTGTATCCTTTTTCCCAAGTGGATAGGCCATAATAACTCAAACATATCTTGTAACAAACCGAGAAATTTGCAGTTTGCAAAACCTACCTCCCCAGGCAGTGTCCTAGGCAGCAACTTGGGGCTCCGTAGGGAACTTCTGTGACCCTCAGATTTCTCAATCATGAAATAGGCATTCTATCTGCTCAAAACTACTTCTTGGAGGGAGGGAGGGTCCTTCTCTTACCAAGAAGATATATACATATATATGAAAAAATGTTCTATGTCTCTAAAATACCACGCTGGTTCCAGAATCCAGGCTGCTTTGTGTCAACACAAAGACAGAAGGACGGTGAAGCATGCACACTTTTGCAACAGCACACCAACCAAAACCACATTATCTTATTATTCACTTGTTCTCCCTGTAACTCATTTCCCGACTTTCATTCTTCCCTCTTACAAAAAAGAGACAAGGAAAAAAAAGGCAAAAAAATCAATGGAATAAAAATGCTGCTATTTTCTGAGACAAATTAAACTCCACATCCAAACACAAACAGAATAACCAACAGCATATGGGGTGTGCTTTCTCAGTCTTACCTCCTGAGGAAAAAGCAACCAGATGGCAGGGATGGGGGCGGGGAGTCTACTGGTGTTTCAAGAAACAGGCACGGGCCTGATCTCCAGGCTCTCAAGTTAGAAGGGCCTTAGAATTTTCAGTGACTGTTTCAGTAAATGAGGACTGGTCTGATTTCCAGGCTCTGGAGGGAGAAAGATCCTGGCATTTGTGAAAAACCATCCACGAGGTCAGAGCCGTGCCACCAACAAAGCCAAATTCCAGAAGTTCAGTATATCTGTCCAAAAAGGCAACTGGGCACCAGTTCTCATGATTCATGTCAGCAAAGGAGATGATTGATGACCAAGATATATTCTGCCAACATCTCTGAGTGCACACACACACTGGTACAGAGGGGCCTTACAGATTGATAATGGCAAGCTATCTCAGAAATAAAGACACTGGACATTAATCAAGAAGTCTTCAAAGCACAGGGAGATAGCCTCCCTGCCCACCAGAACAGCTAAAATGAAAAAGCTGATACTATCAAATGCTGGCAAAAGCAAGGAGCAACTAGAATGCTCACATTTGACTTTGTCAAACTATAAGACAATTTAAGAGTTAAACATCCAGCCACCCATGGTAGAGGCTAGAAAGATGACTCAGTGGTTAAAGGTATTTGTTGTTCACCCAGAGGATCCAGCCTTGTTGCTCAGCACCCAGGCTCAATGGTTCACAAGTGCTTGGTTCTAGATCCAAGGAATCTGAAACCATTTTCTGGCTTCTGTCAGTACCTATATACATATATAATCATGCACAAACATCCATACACATAAACTACATGACTACTACATTTATTTTAAATGGACATTATAATTTTATCCATAATAGCCGAAAGCTGGACATGACCTGGGGTCCATCATCTACCCATATAGAGAAAAAAAGAAATGGAGAGATGGCTCAGAGGTCAAGAGCTTATCCTGTTCTTGCACAGGACCTAAGTTCAGTTCCCAGCACCCACAACAGGCAGTTCACAGCCACCTGTAACTCCAGTTCCAGAGCATCCGACGCCCTCTTTTGGCCTCTGCCGGTACTGCACTCACATCTACATTACTCACAATTGAGAAACAAGATAATATTCATCAGTGGAGCACTCATCATCCTTGCTGACTAGCCACCTGTTGTTTTATAAATAAAAGTTTATTAAAACACAGCCACACTCAGTCAGTTACATAGTCCTACAGCTGCTGTCTTCCTGTGACAGCAAGCAGACTTAAGCAATTAGTACAGAGCCTTGGTGGCTGCCAAATCTAGCATACTTACTATCTGCTATGCTATTTAAAAAAAAAAAAAAAAAACTCTCACAGCTCTGACAAAAATAAAAGGGGGAAACATGCTGAATGGGAGGGGGAAACAAGGACCTACATATTGTATGACTCGTTGTCATTCCCATGAAGTTCTTGACAAAACTAATTAACAGGTTAAAATGCCAGAATGGGTTGGGGAGACAGTTCAATTGTCTGCCTTGCAGGCAATAGGACCTGAATACACACACACACACACACACACATACACACACACACACACACACACACACACACAGAGCGAGAGAGAGAAAGAAAGAGAGAGAACAGTGTATTTCTTATAAAAGTGGGAGACTGACTAAGAAGAAGTACGAGAGAATAAGAGAATAAGAATATTATATATATGAATTTATTATATATGATATATTATATATCATATATAATATATTGTATTATGTATATTATATATATGATATATATTAATATATATCATATATATATGAATTTCTGGAGAGTAGACTTGTTCTCTATGTTGCTGGCATATGCACAGATCAGATAGATCAAACTACATACACATAAGATGAATGGAGTTTTAGGCCTGGCATGGTAGCACATATTTATACTGGCATCATTGAGAAATCGGAAACAGGAGGATGAATAGTTTAAGGTCATTGTCAGCTTCATAGTGGTTTTGAGGTTAGCCTGGCCTACATGAGATCTTGGGAAAAAATATGGGGGGGGGGGGGGGTTGGCTGTGTGATGATTTGGCATCTGCAGGCACTTCCTGATGAGCCTGAAGTAGAAAAATGGGAGCTGTAATTGGGGGGCAGGGAAAAGGAGGTCAATTCAGGAGGTGCTGGTAGGAGGAGGGATAAATAAAATGAAGAATGTTTAGAAATGGCATAGGAATCATATATTTACTTAATATTATATATAGTAACCATATAGCCTGATTATATATAATAACCATATAACCTAAGATTATATATAGTAACTATATAAGCTAAGATTATATATAGTAACCATAAAGGTAAGATTATATATAGTAACCTTAAATGTATGTGTTTACAAACACACACACATTCACACACACACATATGTATGTATGTGTATCTATATATGTATATATACATATATATGTATATACACATATATGCATATATACATATATAGATACACACACATGCATATATATGCCTATATAAATATATACACATATATACATACACACACATACCTATATATGCCACTTAGGGTACTAATGCTATGCCCAAGAGCTATAGATTATCTAACAAAATCCCCACCATCAAGGATGAGAAATCTCTTTTTGAAATGTTTATCAGGGGAGTCCAAGTGACTCCCAAACCAATATAGGCTATTGCTGCTGCCCTTGCATGACTTCAAGAACTTAAGAGGAAGTCCCTATTGCTGAAGACATAGGACTGAGGTTGTTCTGACTTGAAAGCCTCTTCCCTGAGGACTAGCTTTCATAGTACCAGACGATGCTCCACACGCCGCTGAGGGAGGAAAGCAAGCAGTAGTCCTACCTATCTGTGACACCTATGAAGCACAACACTAACCGTCACGGCAAGATATTCTTAAAAGTGCTATAGTGGCATTCATGTCTTGGTAACCAACACCTGTCTAATGTATTTAGTGCTCACTCAACAGGAGGGAAGTCTTACCAGGCACTGGAAACCTAGCACACTACCCATGGCTAGTGAGGTTATGGATCTTTGAGAGGAACTTACTGCCACTTCCACTAAACCAGTATAATGTGTCACTACACTCTAAATACTTATCCTTATGCCCACGGATAAGTGTAGCTCTCACCTTTTATTAAAGAAGCTTTTTATGCAGCATATGGGAGCTATTACAGCAAACCACAACTGTTAAAATGGAGCAGGCAACTGCCTGTGGGGTGCCCAGCCCCAAAGGATACATCTACAATATGGTTCATACAGGGAGGGTTCAGTGAACACTGGGGAAGAGACAATGGAAAGATTATAAGAGCCAGAGGGAACTCTGCTGCAAGGTCATGTCTTCTATAACAGGGAAGCTATATCCATGAAATCTCCATATGGCCGAACAAGACCTGAATGAACTATGACAACACTTGTTGACATGCCAATGTGGATAGGAAAACTACATGGAGTCCTACCCCTAGATGAGGATTGACAGAAGGAGAAATTATTCTTTGTCAGAGATGGATACCCTAATTGGTTATCCGATACCAGGTCAGCCTGAAAAATATATACTAAGTGGACTTAGCAGGTTATATTTATATATGTAATCTCTGTGTGTAACAGTGGTAATTAAAGGAAAAGAATGAATTTTGAGAGGAAGGCAGGGCGAACATGGAAGGACTTGGAGAGAGAATAAGGAGGAAGAAATAGCTTCATTATATTTTAATTAAAAATAAATTAATTTAAAAATATCAGAGTTTCAACCTCATAAATTGCCCATTTTTACTCTCAAACAAAACTATTAAAGAACATCTTAAAAACCATTTAAAAAAAAAAAAAACCAGCAATGGTGGCCCATAAGATAACTCAGCATGTAAAGGCACTCGCTGACAAGACTAAGGACCTGAGTTCAATTCCTGGGATCCGCACGGTAGAAGGGGAGAAGGAACTCCAGCAAGCTGTCCTCTGACCTCCAAGTGTACCTACAGATTTCATTATTTAAACAAATTACATGGTCAATTAAAAAAAATCAAAACAATTTATCTCAGGAAAACCAAGATAGGAGCTTTCTCCTCCCTTTGGATTCCATGTATCCTTAGCCTCACATTAACATTGAAGACAATCTGGTGCAGATGTTTCTTAATGACCAGATGTTCCTCAAACACATACACACACAAATCATGTTCATAGTTATTTCACATCCATTCCTGAAAGACACACCCAATGTACTTTAAAAGTTCAAATCAAAGAGCCTCTGGGGGAAACAGATTGGAAGCTAAGTCAACCCTTTCCCTAGTGTTCTCCCCGAGACACCCCTTAATGGACCCCCTCAGAGCGTGCCAGAAGCATCAGTGGTTACAAGGCATTGCTTTCTTCATGCCCCACCCCCTTTCTTAGTGGGTCTTCTCTCTAGGGATTGACATCCATACATTAGTTACTTTCCTAATTGCTGTGACAAAATGCCTGACAGAAACAACTTTTGAGACCCTAACTCAAAAGACAAGTCAGGACCAACACCATGGCTCAGCAGGCAAAGGAGATTGCCACCAAGCCTGATGACCAGGGTTCAATCCCCATGACCTCTGTGGAGGAGGGAGAGAACCAATTGCTCCAAGTTGTTCCTGGATCTTCACATCTGCACTGTATCATGTGCACGCCCCTACATATACACACATACAACATACATACACACTTTCCACAGACCATTAAGTATATTTTCTATTTAATGGCTGCCTTTCCATTAAAGCCCTTCACTATTCTCACTGGCTCCATTTCTTATGAGATACATTTGTGGATAAGGCCCTTGTGATGTGTCCAAAGCAATGGATATTTCAAAGTATAAAGTGACCTGACCCTCCACGGGAAGTACGGTCATCCATCATTTCCCAGCATCACCCAGGACAGGTGCAGTCTGTATCCAGGCCAGCATGAGCTGACGGGAAGCACACGCTGTACTCCCCAAAGAATCCCACAGTGGAAGATAGATGAAGGGCGGAGGGGATAATATTAGAAAACTATTTCGGGGGCTACTTTGAAAATGAACTGCCGAGCCAAACTCCCAACAATGATATAAATAAGCCACGCAGACAGACTGTAGCAGAACTTGAGTGGGGGAGGGGTTTCTGCTAGTTTCAAGTGTCTCAGAGGAGAGGCATATGTGTGTCTGTACCTCTGTGTGTGTGTGTGTTCACATGTGCATGTTCACGTGTGTGTGTGTGTGTGTGTGTGTGTGTGTGCGTGCGTTCGTGTAGAAGCCAGAAGATAATCCCCAATTATTGTTTCTCAGGAGCTTTTGCCTTGTATTTGAGATGTCTCTGGGCTCAAACTCACTGAGTATGTGAGCTGGCCAGTGAGGCCTGGATGTTGTGAGAATTCTTTCCCTGTGGCTATGTAAGCAATGCCCAAACCTTCCTCATAAGGTCCCAACCACAAACTAAAATATGATGCCACCAAGGTTCATCCTGGAGGTCAAATTAGTTTATTGTGCTTGCTTGCAGAGCATAGGTGAGGGGTTGTGTAAAGGAGCATAGGGGATGCTGGAAAAGTCTTCAGCCAGCACAGATGATGGCTTCCCTGTACCCACTTGTGTGGAGCCTGGTATAGTTTGATTTCTGTTGTTGTGATAAGACACCATGATCAAAAGCATCGTGAAGAGGAAAATGTTTATTTCATCTTATATTTCCAGATAAAACAGTAAATCTAGGGCCTGGGGAATGACCCAGCTACTTAAAACACTTGCTGCACACATACAAAGACCAGAGAGGTTCAGCTGCCCAGAAATGACACAAATGCCAGGTAGGCACGGCAGCTGCCTGTAATTTCAGCTTCAGAAGGCAGAGATGGGGGAATCTCCAGAGCAAGCTGGCTAGAGAGAGGCTAGTTATGTAGGCAAGCTCTGGGTTTGATTGAGAGACCCTCCCTCAGTTAATAAGAAGGAAGAGCCATTGAGAATGGCTCCCAAGATCAGCCTTGGTCCTCCACATACATGCACAAATAGGTACACACACACACACACACACACACACACACACACACACACACATTATAATAGTAAAGAGAAAAAAATAAAATATTAAATCCAGAAAAAAACAAGAAGGGAGTCTGGAGTGGAAAGAATGACAGAATAGAAAGATAATTTCTGCATATATGTCCCCAGAGATGGAGTTGCCAGGTTACACGGCATGCCCGACCTTTCTTGCCTTAGGGAAAATAAATATTTTCCCAAGACACTACCAGTCTTGACATAGAAGACCAGGTTGCTGGGTTGGTTTGTGTAGCCCCAAACCCTATTTTCATTTCAGCACCAACTAGAAAATTAATTCCTATCAACTCCTGCATTCGAGGGTTGAGTTTGGAGTTCTCACAGTGCTAGAAGGATCTTCCCTTTTCCACCGTGTTCTGGGCTGAGCAGCTCATTTGTGGAGGTGTAAGTCTTATGCTTTGGGGACTGTGGTGAGGTGTCACACCATGGTGGCAGTTACTAGTGTTACAAAAAGAGATGAAGAGCAAAGAGCTAGGACCCCACCTCTACAAACCTCCCACTAGGCCTCCTCTTCAAGGTCCTGTCTCCTCACAGCACCAAGCTGAGACCGACTCTGACACACTGGGGCTTTGAGGAGGGTCATGGTAGATCTAAACACATGGAGTTGTTTCTTAACTCAGAGGAATTTTCTTTAAAAAACTCAATAAAACTCTGAATTGTCATGGTGGCCAGAATATGCTTCTGGATGACACAAGATCAGGATTATGGAGTCAGCTAGTGAGCATCTGTAATCCCAAAAGAACCCCACCCTACAGCCTGTCAGCTTTTGAAGCCTCCTATCTCTGCCTTCTCCAGGCTCCAGGACCTGCTGTAATAGTTGGAGCACAGAAAATATATGGCAGGGTGTATGCATTTCTCAAGATGTTATTCATGAGGCTCTTAAAACACGGTTCTTGGTTGTGAAACTTAAGCAAGCTATGAAATAAACTTCCAAAAAAAAATACATACTAAATTTTGATTAATGATCCCAAAGATGCCCCTGACTATCAACACCAAGTGAAATTTTTTCATGCCAATTCCTCCACTATTACCAACTCCAAGGAAAAGGGCAGGCAGGAGAGTTCATTGAATGGGCCTTTGGCTTTGTGCATCTGGTTTGCAAGGTGTGGCCCATGGCCAGTAGCCTCACCCTGGCCCTTGCTGTTAAGTCAAAAGTGCAAATTCAGGCCAATGAGATGGCTCAGCAGGTACTTACCATCACATCTGAGGGAGGGGGAGAGGGAAAGGGGGAGGGGGAGGGAGAGGAAAAGGGGGAAGAAAAGGGGGAGGAGAAGGGGGAGGAAGAGGGATAGGGAGAGGGGGAGGGGGAGGGGGAGGGGGAGGGGGAGGGGAAGGGAGAGAGAGGGAGAGGGAGAGGGAGAGGGAGAGGGAGAGGGAGAGGGAGAGGGAGAGGGAGAGGGAGAGGGAGAGGGAGAGGGAGAGGGAGAGGGAGAGGGAGAGGGAGAGGGAGAGGGAGAAGCATATATGGGTGTGACTACTTTATAAAGAGAAGGTTGGGACCGGAAGGAGGGCTCAGAGGTTAAAAGTGTTTGCTGCTCTTGAAGACCTAAGTTCTGTTCCTATCTACTATAAGCAATTCAAAACCATCACCTGCAACTCCAGTTCCAGAAGATTCCAAAAATCACTTCTGGCCTCCACAGGCATCTTCACTCTCATGCTAACACACACACACACACACACAACTAAATAATTAAAATAAGTCAGGGTGAGCATGGTGGTACACACATTAATCTCAGTGCTCAGGAGGCAGAGGAAGGTAGATCTCTGTGAGTCTGAGGCCAGCCTGATCTACAGAGCAAGTTCCAGGTCAGCTACGACTACGTAGTGAAATACTTATCACCAAAAACCTTTTTTGAACAGAAGATGCTAAAAAGAGAAGAGGAGAAGGTTAAAGAAACCACTTACCAGTTAAGATCACTTGTTGTTCTTGCAGAGGAACTGGGTTTGGTTTCTTACACCCCTATGCCAGCTCACAACCATCTGGAGTTCTAGTACTGGGGAAATCAATGCCCTCTTCTGGGCAAACACGCAGGCAAAACGCTCATACACATAAAAGTTAAATTAAATTAAAAAGAAGAGAGAGAAGATGAAGTCTAAGTTTGGGTGATCCCATATGTTTGATCCCTGGTGAGTGTTCCTAGCTGTGAAATGTGTGAGGAGATAGAGAGAGAGAGAAAGAAAGACAGAGCAAGAGATAGAGACACAGAGAAAGGCAAGCCATATGGCAAGAACAGCAGAAGGCTGCTCTGAAGAAGAGCCAAGCTTGCTGTTCTACAACAACCCCCTTCTGTAGGAAATTAGGCCTCTTCTACCAGATCTAACCACCTCAAAACAGATTTAATCCTTTCAGGTAGCCATGTCTTAATCACTGCCCACTTGGCCCCACCCCCTCAAATAGCACCACCTCCAAAGATCACTGCATCTGCTTCTAAGTGCATGAGTCTTTGGGGTCCAAGCCACACCCAAACCACAACAAGTACACTGTGTGTCAGGTTCCCCCCAAATTACAGGAGTGTCCAGTTCAATGTAAGAATGGATAAAGAGATTTTCCCATGGGCTGGGGGAGACGATTCAGTCTGTAAAAAGAGTGTCACAAAAGCACACAGACCTGAGTTTTACCCCATAGAACCCACAAAAAAAAAATGCCACACAAAGCAGCACACACTTGTAATGCCAGTGCTGAGGATGTGGAGAAGGGCACATCTCTGGGGGGTGATCATGTCTGGCAAAGTTGATGAGCTCCATGATCAGTAAAAGACCCTATCTAGGGATAGATGATAGTTAGTTAGTTAGATAGATAGATAGATAGATAGATAGATAGATAGATAGATAGATGTGACTGATAGATGATAGATTAATAGATGTTAGATGGATGGATAGATAGATAGATAGAGGTGACTGATAGATAGATGATAGATAAATAGATGTTATATGGATGGATAGAAAGAAAGATAGATAGATGTGACTGATAGATAGATGATAGATGTTAGATGGATAGATAGATAGATAGATAGATGTGACTGATAGATAGATGATAGATAAATAGATGTTAGATGGATGGATAGAAAGATAGATAGATAGATAGATAGATAGATAGATAGATAGATAGATGAATAATTGAAGCAGATACCTAATGCCAATATTCACCTTCCACATGCATGTGCACACACATACACCTACATGTGTGTACACACACATACACACACCCCAGAGGAACACATGCATACACATCACACATATATGCACAGAGAGAATTTACATGATGCTTCCTTTTAGTCCTCTATATATAATAATCATCTATATCCTCTCAAATCTTCCTTTGAAAAAAGTATCTCCTGGAGCTGAAGAAATGACTCATTGGTTAAGAGAATGTGCTGCTCTTGCAGAAGATCTGAGTTTGATTCCAGCACCCAGGTCAGATGGCTCACAGTTGCCTTTAAATCTAGCTCCAGGGGTCTAATGCTCTCTCTTGGCCTCCATGAGAGCTGCACTCAAGTGCATGTACACACATACACACACACACACACACACACACACACACACACACGCCATGTAATTAATAATAATAATAAAGTCTTTAAAAGATAATTCTCTCTTTTCAAGGTCAAAAGTCATAACCAGTATGCTTCCCACATTATGAATTTGTAATAGCTTTTTACCCAAGGACCTGTCATAGCACACATCCACCTAGACATGACAGGATGCCTTAATTGGCTTGAAATAGAAAAGGAAAACTTAGGAGCTAGAAAGACAGCCAAGGGTACGGATGGGAAGTCCTGAGGTGAAGGTAACTGCACATGGGGTAAACTCACAAAATTCACATGTAAAATCCACCACAATTCTTGACTTGTAACTAAATTGCACACACATATTGTAGCCTACAGCAAGTATTGGGGCCATAGTGACTGGAAGCTGTAAGGAATGATTTGATTAGCGACAGTGCCATTGGCTGCCCGTGTACTAGAGGAGAATAAATCCAGAGTGAGTCCAGCCAGACAGTCAACTGTCTGTTAAAAATAAAGATCCAGTTGGAAGAACACAACATAGTCCAGAGTCTTTTTAATACATGGTTGTTAATTGCCTAAAATTGATCAAAAATCAAACTTCTGGGCATTCAACCCACATCCTCCCATCTTGTTGTAAGAGTACAGAAATTACAGACACATGCTACTAACGTTGGCCTTACATGAGTTCTGGGGATTCAAGGTTAGATCCTGACACTAGAAAGGCAAATGCTTTTCTTTTTACTCACCAAGCCAGTGGTTCTCAACCTGTGGGTCACAATCCCTTTGGAGGTTGCATGACCCTTTTATCAGGGTCACATATCAGATAACCTACATATCAGATGTTTACATTATGATTCATAATGGTAGCAAAATTACAGTCATGAAGTAGCAACAAAAATAATGTTGTGGTTGGGGTCATAACATGAGTTATTGCATTAAAAAGTCACAGCATTAGGACAAATGAGAACCCCTGCATTAAGGCACCTCCCCAGCCCAACTCATAATATTTTTTATGAAAAATTACATACAAGATGAATGAATGAACAGATAAGATATCTCAACCTCAAAATTAGAAACCATACAAAATAAATAAGAATTATAGAAGTGAAGAGAACACCAACTGGACAAGATTAATAACAGATGAGAGCTAGCAAACTAGTCAACAAAGTCAGGATAGTCAGTAGAAGCTATCACTTAAAAGGAAGGAAGGAAGGAAGGAAGGAAGGAAGGAAGGAAGGAAGGAAGAAATGTATGAGAAATGAACAGAGCTTCATAGGTCTGCCTATGTGATGATACCAATCAGTTCATATACATGCTACTGGAGTCCCAAAGGAAAGGGGGGAAAGAATTGTGCACAGAGGATGAAGAAATATATCTATATCTTCCATGTTTGTTTAACATCAAATTGGTAGATACAAGGTCAACAAAACCCAAGCTGGATAAATATTAAGATAACCACATCTTAACTTCTTCTAATTGGAGGGGGGAGTGACGTGTTACATACAGAGGAATAATAACAGAGATAACAGTGAATTTCTCGTGAGAAGCTATGGAAGCCAGAAGACAGTATAATGATATATTTAAAAGTCCTAAATGACTTCTGCATATAACAAAATAATCCATCAACTACGAAAGAAAAATAAAGATGTCTTGAGTCAACAAAATTAGAGAATTTGTCACAAGCTGAATTATACCAGAAGCCATTCTAGAAAACAGAGATTAAGAGCACATACTCCTCTTACAGGGGATCCCAACTCAGTTCCCAGCATCAACACAAGGCAGCTCATGATTAACTGTAACTCCAGCTCCAGAGAGATCTGGCCTCCATGGAAACTTCACTCACATATAAACCCCCCCCCCCACACACACACACCTAAAAATAAACCTTAAAAAAAGAAATTCCAAATGATTCTCCTCTTTCTCAAGGGTTGATATCTCTAACTATTATCTCAAATAGGCAAACCAAGTATAGAACATTGTGACTGACACATACCCAGAAGTCTCTGAATTAACAACAGAACAAGGAAATCATATATTTCAAGGAAATCATATAAATCATCAACTAAATCACCAAGCAAGCAAACACTGTATTCATGGCTTACTTTTCTTAATTTGAATAGCTATTTAAGTATCTATTTTATATCAGTTTTAATGTGGCTTTTACAGTTCTATAACTCTTTCGAAAACATTTCAAAAATAGAAACCTATTTTGTTAAGTTCTCAGTGTGTACAGTCTATTCACTATATTCTACTCAGTGTTGTGTAAACAAAGTCTGTCAAGCTAGATTCAATTGGATGATATTATTTCTCTTGGTAAAGGAAGGGCAGGTATTCTGTATACTAGCAAACTGATAGGAAACCAAGAGGCAACAACAAACTCCAGTAAACACATATTACCCAAGGTCTAACTCACAGCTCTTCAGTAATTGGAGAGTTTAGTAGGCCAAACATCTTCCTTCCTACAGACAAAGTGTTTTAGGGTAGAATATTGTTTTTGTTGTTGTTGTTTCTATTGCTGTGATAAAATGCCCTGACAAAAGCAACTTAAGAAATAAAGGTTTTTCTTAAAGGGCCTATAGTTTAGGGGATGGGGGTGGGAGTTGGAGATAAAGTTCACCACAGAGAGAAGGAAAGTATGTCTAGAGAAGTATGAGGCTGTCTTCTCACAATCTGTTTATAGTCAGAAAGCAGAGACCCATTATTACAAAGCGGGGCTAGGCTATAAAACCTAAAACCCCACTCCCAGTGACCTATTCTTTCCACCAAAACTCTATCTTCTAAAGACCTGACAACCTCCCACAACAGTACCACCAGTCAGCTGCCAAGTGTTCAAGCACATGAGCCTGTCGGGGACATTTCCCATCCAAATCACAAGAGGCAGAGATGATGAATTACCGGCTTTTTGCATCCATCATGGTGGGAAAGACCTACTGGATTTACTCAGTCTATGGTAAGAGGAGAGTGAGTCTATATGGCAGGAGCCATCTTCTAAAGGTCCCATAACTTCCCCAAGCAGTGATAACATCTGGGGACCAATCACTCAATCATGAGTTTCTACAAGGTGTCTCCAATTTAAACCCTAACAGTTGGTCTTCTATTCACTCAAATTCACTTACGTCTCCATCATACCGAATCAATGCGTTGCTACTGGATGGATTCAGTAACTTCAAGTCCTGACCGATGATGCACTACCCTTGCACCTCACAGCCGAGCAAGTGCTGAGAGCCACTTCATTCCCAGCATGCTTCAGAACACATCTAAAGCTGACTGCCTCTGCATGGGCTCAGAAGGCACAGCAGACTTCTGTGGAGACCCAGGGAGACCCAGAAATCCTACTCAATCCAAACTCATCCAAAAACCGCTGAGAAATACTTGCCCAATTCCCATTGAAGCTACATCTGTGGGTCTGTAGCCCCCAAAGTTGTCCCGATGTAAGCATCACCTGATAAATCAAGGAGACCCCCAACCAAACTCCTTCACTAGCTTACTCCCTTTTTCTGGCCTACCTTGTCCTGTCAATCACATTGACTGCTCTCTACTCTCCCAGACTCATAAAGCAGAAATCTGGGTGTTAGTTCCCATTCTTTGTTATTCCTTGTTCTCCGCATCCAACTTTCGGATCTTACAGTACTTATTTTTCCCCTTTTGTCATGAAATACCTGAAGCTAGGTAACTTCATCAAGAAAAAGAAATCATTTCAGCCGATATTTCTAATATTGGTTATTTTTCTTGTTGCCTCAACAAAACACCTGACAAAAGCAACTTAAGGAAGACGTGTTTATCTTGGCTCACAGTCTGAGGAGATACAGTCCATTATGATTGGGAAGGCATGGCAGCAGGAGTGTGGAGCAGCTGGGTACATTGTATCCATAGTCAGGAAGCAGAGCAAGATGAATGCTAGCATTTGAATTGCTTTCTCCTTTCTCTTCATTTTGGGACAGCAGCCGTTGGAATGATGCTCCCCACATTCAGGGTAGGTCTTCCCTCCTTAATGGGCTCAGAAACTTTCACTGACTTGTGGAGAGATCCATCTCCTGGGTGATTCTAGATCTTGTTGGGTTGACAATCAATCCCAATTATCAAAGTTCTGGAGACTTAAACCACTGCACTGGCTTCTGAGCTCCTGGTGCAGATCTCGAGGTCTATTCAAGAGCAAGAGACAACACTGCAAGACAGGAAGCTAGCTTGAAGGGTGGAGCCAGGGTACCCTTCCTAAAACAACCTTCTCAGGGGACGAGGGAGACTACATTGCAAGCATGAGGACCTGAGTTTGATCCCTCAGAATCCACATTAAAACAAACAAAACATAACTCAAAGCTGAAGGTAGTGGCTCATGCTTGTAATTCTAGCTCCAGAGAAATAGAGACAGGAGGATCTCTGGGGATCACTGGCCAGCCAACCTAGACAAACTAGTGAGCTCTAAGTTCAGTGAGCCATTCTGTCTCACCCTGATCTTGACCTCTGACATCTACACACATACATGTTCACATGCACCTAAAAGCATTAAATGCACATAAATGCACGCATGTGCACATGCATACACATGTGCACACACACACACACACACACACACACACACACAAACATAACCCCAGAACTATGGAGGTTGAAACAAGAGGATCAGGATAATATGACGCCAGCCCAGACTATATAGAAATACCCTGTCTCATAATAATAATGATATAATCATAATAATATAATCATGATATAATCATATAATGATATGATCATAGCAATATGATCATGACATAATCATATAATGATATAATCATGGCATTATGATCATATAATGATATAATCATAATAATATAATGATAATCATGATTATAATCATAATCATAATAATATAAGGAGGAAAAGGAAGAGGAAGCCATAGATGAGACAGAGAGAAAAACAGGGATGTATGTTTTTTGGAAAAAAAAATAAATCTAAAACAAATAGAAAATTAAAGCTAGTCAAGGAAAATTCTATAGAAACTTGAGACACCTTTGAAGCTGCTCTAGCTATGAAATCCCCAGGCTCCTACATTCTCATATGCCTTTACAAATTCTATCACAATAATTAAAGACAAGCCATCACCCAGCCCAGCACCAACAATAACCCCATCTTCAGCCCACGCAGCTGCGTGTACGGCTAATATAGTTACAAGTGATTCCAAACTGTCCCTGGCAGCAGCCCAGAATCTTTTTCAAATAAAGCAAAAGCAAATAGCACAAGGACTTCAGAATGAGGAGAAAACAAAAATCCTTTGGCACGACATCTCAAATTCCATTACAGTGGGCTGCACGCTTGCAAATTGTCCAAATAGATTAAAAAGCCCAGTCTGTGCTGACTTTATATTCTATGATAGCTATGAGCAGAGATGGGGGAGAACCAGGCGGGGAACACGGTAGCGCTAATAAGCAAGTTCGCCTCGCACAGCAACAGGCAAGTAATTGGAAATCAAAATTTTCTAATGAGAATGCTCCTAATGAAATTTAAATTCTGTTTCTGAAATAATTATTCATACCATTATCCTTTGGCCTACTCCCCCACCAATTCTCTTGGGCTTCGATTCCTTCAAACTCAGTAGGCATTGTAAGGGCAGGCTCTGGACATGGTAGTGCAGCCCCAGAATCCCAGCACTTGGGAGGTAGATACAGAATCAAGGATCCAAGGTCATCCTCAGTTACATAGCCTGGACTACAGCAGAACTTCCTAAAATACAAAATTTTAAAGACAAAAAGAAATTGAAGTTCCACAAAGGTTTTCAATTAACTACATTCATTGGGAATTTACTATAACAGCTAACTAAAACACACACACACAGAAAAATTAAATAAATAAAATAGAAAAATAAAATAAACCAGTATGGGGGTATTTAAAGTATCTACGAACTGGGGCTGGAAAGATGGCTCAGTGCTCTTGTAGAAGACCTGAGTTCAGTTCCCAGCATCCAAGTTAGGCAGTTTATCAACACCTGTAACTCCAGGTCTGACACCCTCTTCTGGCCTCTACGGGCTCCTGCAAGCACATGGTATACATATATGTGTGTGCAGGTTCACATGCAGCCACAGACATTTAAAAATCGTTTTTCTTTTTTAAGTAACATACTTATAATGTGGACGTAGATGCAATTCATTGGTAGAATGTTTGCCTAGCGTGCACAAAGGCCCTGGGTTCTATTCTCTACCACCACAAGACAAAAAGAAGAAAGAAGAAAGAAGAAAGAAGAAAGAAGAAGAAGAGGGGGGGAGGGGGAGGGGGAGGAGGGGGGAGAAGAAGAAGGAGGGGGAGGGGAAGGGGAGGGGGAGGGGGGAGAAGAAGAAGGAGGAGGAGGAGGAGGAGGAGGAAGAGGAAGAAAGCAGTAAGCTGGGATTGTAGCTCAGTAAGACAGTACGTGTCTAGCATACGCAATGCCCTGGATTTAACCCCCAGCATGATAAGTAGCTAGAGAAATACGTACAAGGCAGAAGTCTGTAAACCAAGGACTTCAGAGGCTGAGGCAGGAAAATTATGAGTTTGAGGCTAGTTTGGGAGCTACCTAGGGAGACCCCCCCCCATCTCAAAAATAAACAAAAAACAAACAAACAAAAGTGGGGCTAGTGACATAGATCAGTGGTAGAGTGCTTGTCTAACTTACAAAAGGCTCTACGGTTTTAACCCCAGCACTACAAGGGGAAAAGGATATTTCCAGGAACCAAGAGATCCAAGATCTTCATTTCCCAAACAGAAACTCATCAAACACCTTGAGTTTAGGGGGTGGGGCAACTGAGTTCTAATTAGCCATTGGTGCACTAATAGTAACACACGAAGCACCTAGCCACTGTTGCAGACATCCATGTACACGAAGACACATACAAGATTCAAAGGGTGTTCCTTCTGACACAGACCCCCCTACCCCAGGCTGCCCTTAAACCCCTGATCCTCCTACCTCCACCTCCCCAAGTGTCTGCATTGCACAAGTGCACCATCACAAAATCAGCAGAGAGCAAGGCATTCAGAATCACCCACCGGGTCACATGGAGAGCAGAGAGCCACACAGAAGACAGATCGACAGAGGAGCCTTTGAGTTGTCAGCTGGACCTGATCAGTGATCAGGATGAAAAACTATCCAGAGTCCGAAGAGAGAACTACTTCTGAGAGGTCAAAGTGCCTTTGCTTGCCATGGGGACGGGAATGGAATCTGCTGCTCCCTGCCTCTGGAGGCTGACACAACGATTCTAAACAGAAGCAAACCAAATTCAGCAGCAGGGAAGTAGGCATGCTGACATGCCAGCTCGGAGCTCAGCTTCAGAGGTTCAAGACCATCCTGGACTACAGAGTGGAGATTTCCACTGAGCCTGCACAGTTCTCAACCTTCTGGTGAATTCTTCTGCTTCACCCTCCCAAATGTATGGATTACAGATGTAAAGCACCTATGCCCAGCTTTTAGGTTTTGTTTTGTTTTGTTTTCATGAGACAGGATCTTGCTACGTAGCCCATTCTGGCCTGGAACCCTCCATGTAGCCCAGGCTCGGATCAAAGTTGAGGCTATCCCACTTGCTTCTGCCTCCTGTGTGCTGAGATTACAGACATGTACCAGCAGGCCTTCAAGAGTCCAACTTGAAACGTGTATCATGAATAAAACACACTTCTAGATTCAGAGCCCACTGCTCCTTCTAGAAGGGCAGGTGTGCCTATCAATATAACACCAACCCTGTGTGTTCCAGGGTTTGAAATGCTAACCCTCTTGTAAATATTTCTATGAGCCTTGGCCCAGTGGTATAAATACATTATTTTTAAAGCTCTTATTTTTAAATATTCATCTCCTTGAAGTAGGTCAGTCCTTTAAACCCCGACTCCTCTTTGAACCCATTCCTTCTTTCTCCTAATAGCAGCGTGCAATGCATTCAAAGCACGAGCGCTAATTCCAGTTAATTTTATTGATTCCTTTCACAGGCTCCTGATTTCTTATGCAGATTCATGTTTATTTCGGAAAGAGAAAACAAAACAGCCTTTTTTTGGGAGAGAATGCCATCAAAATGGAGGTGGGGGTTGGCGGAGGGTGGGTGGGGGGAAGCCACCAATGACATTATTCAATTATAAATGAGCTATGCAATATTTAAATCACTCACTAGAAACATGATGGGCTTTAATCCACTCTAGAGCAAAGCAAACATTCTTAGCTGGCTTAATGTCATCTTTAAAAGGCAACGAGGGGCTAGAAAGATGGCTCAGCAGTTCTCTTAACTGGCAAAGGACCCAAGTTCACTTCCAGGGTGGCTCACACTGCCTGTCACTCCAGCTCTAGGGGAAATCTAACGCCCTCTTCTGGCCTCTGTGGGTACTGCACCCATATGCAATACCTATAGGACAGATGCATACACAAAATGTAAAGATAAAAAGGGAATGAATAACTGGGATGATGATGACCAAATGAGGACCTTCTCACATGCACCCAGTCACACTGTCATCAATTTGCCTAACAATGTGCTGACTCTTTTGTCCCTTCAATAAGTTTCATACTGAAGACAGAATCCATGTTACAGGCTCTGAAAATTTATACTTATACAGTCTTTCTCAGTAAATATTGTTATTGCAGCCCAGCCTAGTGAGTAACCCCTTATGTAGCCCAAGACAACCCCAAAGTTGCCATGCTCCTGCCTCAGACTCTTGCATGGTGGTAAGACTGGTGATTGAACCTAGGGCCTCACACATGCTGGGCAAGTGTCTTGCCACTGAGCTACGCACACAGCTCTCTTTTGACTTTTCATTTATCCGATGTGTGTGTACACATACATGTGCAGTTGTGTGCATGTGTACATGAGTGTGTAAAGGCCAGACTTGATGCCGGATGTCTTCCCCTATCACCCTCCACTTAGCCAAAAGCTCACCATTTTGTCTGGGCTGCCTAGTTACTAAGTCCCCAGGTTCTGCCTGTCTCCGTCCACCCAGGACATGGGTTACAAGCACACACCATCGTACCCAGCTTTTTTGGGGGTGGCGAGGATCCACACTTAAGTCGGCATGCTTCTATAGCAATTATTTTGCCCGCTGAGACAGCACCCCAGACCCTGAATTTTTATTTTTGAGATATGGTCTCACTAAGCTGTTTAGATTGGCCTTGAAGTCACTCTGTATCCAGGCATGCTTTGAACTTGCAGCCTCAAGCCCGAATAACCATGTCTGTATTAGCCTGTCTTCCTCTAACAACCTCTAGGGCATAGCCTCTCTTACCTCTGGGGCCAAGCATCAAAAGTACAGCTACACATCTGACCTTACACACAACTTGACTGTTAACAAGCACCTGAAACTCAAGGTGCCCAGAGTTGTCTCCCCTATACCGCTCTGTGAAAGCACTCTCCAGCACACTTAGTGACAATTCCATATACGTGCATATACTACATCCACATATAATCAGGAAAAAGTCAAAAGAGAACTGGAGACTCAAGACTTCTGGATTCTGGTGTGACTGAGAGCTGAACCTCAGGTCTCACGGCTTCTAGGTTAAGTGCTCTTCCACACTGGGGCAGGCAGACTGCAACTTTGAGGCCAGCCTGGGTTACACATGGAATTACTGACTAGCCTGGTCAAGAGCCCTTGCTGCTCTTGTGCAAGACTGGAGTTTGCTTCCTCAGGAAGCTCACATATAGCCTCGTGTAACTCCATCCCTAGGAGAGCTAACACCCTCTTTCTGGCTCTGCAGGTGCATGCACATCCACAGTCACATGCATACACATAAACAAAATAATTATTGTTACATTAGTATTATAGTATATACATATAATAATTATATAAATATTATATTATAAATATAATTATTGTAATACATAATAATCATTATTATGAAGCCTTTAAAAAGAAAAGTTTAAATTTTTCCAAGCATCAAATGGAGGGAAACATTGAAAAAAATCTGAATGTTCCGTGGAAATGTAAAAGTTGGACATCTCATCAAAAAAAAAAAATTAAATAAATAAAAATTCTCAGCAATAAAGAGTTAAACAGTACATTTCAAAAAGTATTCGAGTGTTAAAGACAAAAAGATGACTTCTTTAAGTCATGAAGACGACGCAGTGCAGATCAACAATCAAACTCATCAACAGAAAGATTCTGTTTTGAACGGAGAAATCAGAACTGGAAATTTCAAACAAATGCAAATGAGTGGCGTTTGGGAGTAAAAAAATAATAATAATAATAATTTCCACCTCGCCGGCAATCACGGAAATGAAAGAAAACGTGATTGTAATCTGTCAAATTAGCAAAGATTTGAAAAACTCTGATATCTATTCATTTGTGGAGGAAAACATGGTACCACAAAGACTTTACGCACGGCTGGCGGGAGTGGAACTCTAATGGAAAAACAGTTTGACAAAATACATCAAAAGCCTTTTAAAAGCCTCTACCTTTTGGATTAGGAAAAGAAAAAAAAAAAACCCACAGGAGGCTAGATCCATCCGATATGGGACATTAAGCTCTGAGAGAGATAGAGAGAGAGAGAGAGAGAGAGAGAGAGAGAGAGAGAGAGAGAGAGAGAGAGAGAGCAGAGCAGAGCTGTGTGTCATACCATTTCAAAAGGTCTGAAAGTACCTTCCATATCTGCCAACAGTAAAGGGGGGAACCAGGTAAATGAAAATAACAGAGTGCACCAGGAATATGTGCTACAGCCTTTAATCGGCGAATGGCTGGTTTTAACTGCCCGTTTGCTTGGATTAACAAACTCCTGAGGGATTACTGAAGGGTGCACCTGGGCGTGTCTATAAAAGCATTTTCAGAGGTGGTTAGATCTGATGGCTCTGACAACAGACATAATCAATGATTAATCCCATCACGAATTCATAATGCAATGTCACTGTTAGAAAGCAGGGGAAGGGCAGATGGTACCTAGTCAAAAATCGGTCATCCGCAGGGGTGTCCCTGGGCTCTGCTTTTGTTGTTGTATTTTGGTTTTGGTTTTTTTTTTTTTTTTTTTTTTTTTTTAATGGTAAGAGGGCAGTGTGCATATGTGCATGCAAGTACCTGCGGAGGCCACAAGAGGGTGTCAGATCCTCTGGGGTTGAAGTTATGGGTGGTGGTGAGCCTCCAGCATGGGTGCTGGGAACCACTCAGGTCCTGTGAGAACCTTCACACAGTATATGCTCTTAACTACCAAGCCATCTCTCCTGCCCTTGGTGGAGGGGAGGGAGGGAAGCAGTTGGAGAGTGTTTTATCTTGTCCTGGATTCTTTCTGTATCCTACCGTTTTTTTCTCTGCTTCCTGTCTACCATGTCCTCCCAGCCATGAGACACCCAAGAAACCATGAGCCAAAATGAAGCCTTCTACCCGTAAGCTGCTTATGTGTGGCCTCCTGTCTCCACAACAGGGAAGATAATACACAATACAGGGTGGCATTAATGTTACAGTGTTATTAGTATAGGAGACAGACCCAATGGTAGTTTGATGTACTCTCAAAAATACAATCATGCTTTATCAAAAGAAGGAAATGTTATTTTAATGCTATAAGATTGTAACTAGTGTATTTTTGTGTTTCTATTTTCGCTATTTTCCCAATTTACTAGGACCAATAAATCAGTAGAAAAATGTCTCTCTTCCTCTCTTTCCATCTCTCCTTCACCCTCGCCCTCTCTTCCGCTCCCCTTTCTTCTCCAGAAACAAGGTCTCACAACAGCCTAGGCCAGCCTATAACTC
The DNA here is from genome assembly GCF_011762505.2 of Arvicanthis niloticus. NCBI lineage: Eukaryota > Metazoa > Chordata > Mammalia > Rodentia > Muridae > Arvicanthis > Arvicanthis niloticus. The sequence continues at coordinate 21,650,911 of NC_133432.1, forward strand.
TCTGTGCAACAAAGGATGACCCTAAAATTCTGATCCTCCTGCCTCCACCTTCTGAGAGCTAGGATTAACAGGTGTGCACCATCACTTGCGATTCATGGGCTGCTCGGGACAGAGCCTGGGGTTTTGTGCGTATTAAGCAGGTGCTCTACCGGCTGAGCCAAACCTCCAGCCCAACAGAAACTTTCTCATCTGACTCACCACACTGCCTATCATCCCACATTGCTGTTAAACACAGATACAGCAGATACCCCAGGATGTGTGGGCAGTTTCATGGCTGTTAGACAACCCTCCACCTATTGGGTTCTGCTCTTGTTGCTGTTAGACTCATGCACCTGCCAACAACTCTGTCGTCCCCACCCTCACCACCCCAACCTCTTCTTGCCAGCTGTGCTTATTACTGTAATTACATAATCTTATTAAATTACATAAACTAATGACATTATATGAGAAAGGAGGAAAAAAAAAAATGGATAGCAACTGAGTAAAACCCAGGCTGAACATTCTGGAAAGATGGAAAAAGAAATGTCCAGACAAGAAAGGTATGTCAAAAGAAAGGTATATGGAAAAGTTCATAAATCACACACACACACACACACACACACACACACACACACACACACGGGTTTTGCACACGACACCAAAGCTTCTCCATAGTCTAGAATGCAGGGTCCAATCCTGTTGTTCTCAGGGACTGTGACATGATATACCATCTTCCTACCAAAACAACAACAAAACAAAACAAAACAAAACAAAAAAAAAAGTCTCTGTTCAGAGGGGTAACAAACACTTTAAGAAGTGTAGTGCAGAGACTGGACCATGGCTCAATCAGGAAGGCACTGGCTGTACAAGTGTGAAGACCCGAGTTCAATCCCCGAGAACCCATCTAAAAAGCATGGCGTGGCTATGCATGCCTGTGATCCCAGTACAGGGAAGGCGGCAACAGGCAGATCTCTCAGGCTTGCTGGCCAGTCAGCTAATTTGAGTCCCTGATCCCTTGAAAAACATGGGGCAGGAGGATTGTGGGTAGTGGACAAAACAGATGAATGGGTGTAGCCTGATGATTTGAGTTCAGTTCCTGAGATGTACGTGGTAGAAGGAAAGAACTGTCACCTGCAAATTGTCATGACATGTACTTGTACATGGCAGGCTCTCACACACACACAGGCACACACACCACACACAAATACACACCACACACACACACCACACACCACACATACACTCTACATACACACTCATCAAATACCACATACTCACACCACCTGCCACACATACTACCCACACACCAAACACGAACACACATCACACACAACCCAAACACACACACTAAACACTACAAACACAAACATACACACACATTAAATATGTTTTGGGGGGAGGGGCTTGTTTCAAGTGGAACAAGGAGAGTGTCGTAGGACAAAATGCAGGCTAAGGGAATGGCATGAGGCTTGCTCTGTCTGAGTGAGCAAAGCACTTCACAGACCCAAGAGGTTGAAACACTTAAGAACTAAAAGCCAGTCGAGCAGCACTAGAGGCAGCAGACACAGGATGCGGGAAGGGGCGTCAACAGGAACTGGCTATGGATAGCTATTGAGTCTGAAAAGAAAGAGAGAAGGCATTGGTTTGTCAACCAGGATGGTACTGAACTCGCAAAGGACACCCCAAAGAGGGGGCAGCTTCATTTTAAATAACTTAAAAGGGACTAGAGGTGTGGTTCAGTAGTGGAGAAACCAGTTAGAATACTACAGGGAGGGGCTGGGGTGTGACTCATGAGTGGAGCAACTTGCTTAGCATGCTCAAAACCCTGGACTGGATCCTCAACAACAAAGAAAGGAAGAGAAAAGAAAGGAGCAGGGATGTGGCTTAGTTGGCAAAGCACTCCAATAGCATGCCTGAGGCCCTGGGTTCAATCCTCAGCACCCCATCAACCAGGCATGGTGTCCACAGCTGTGATCATAGATCCAGCGCTCAAAGCCAGCCTGGGTTATGTAAAGTCCCACATAGGGACTTTGAGGCCAGCCTGGGCTATGTAAAACCCGGTTTCGAAATTAAAAGATCTATCCCATAGAAACTAGAATCACATGTAATCTTATCATTGGGGAAGCTGAGGCAGAAGGATCAATTGTGAGTTTGAGGTCATGTTGAGCTACTTGGAAAGGGAGGGAAAGAGGGATGAAGGAAGAGAGAGAGAGAGAGAGAGAGAGAGAGAGAGAGAGAGAGAGAGAGAGAGAAAGGAAAGAAAGAAAGAGATAAAGAAAAGAAAAATCTCAGACACACAGGCCTGATTCTCCATAAAGCAATGGCCTCTGTATCCAGAAGGATAGCTTCCAAGATCACAGTGGATGCCCCCAAACTGTATGTAATACTGAACCCTGGTCACACAGGGTCTTTCCTGAATGTCCTGTGCACTAGGGTGCTGTAAGTTTGTCCTTTTGTGATTTATGCCCTGTTGTCCACTTTGTTTCACTATTCTTGAGTTTTCCAGCCATTATTAATTATAATAAGGGTGACTTGTGCTTGGGAGATGCTTCATTGGTAAAGTGCTTACTGTGCAAGCATGTGGACCTGTATTCTGTCCCCAACAGCCACATAAAAAGCTATACTTGTAACCTCGGTGTTGGGGATAGGCAGAGAGACAGAAGGATCTCTGGGACTTACTGACCAGCCAACCCAGCATGCTCAGCAAGTTCCAGGTTCTGTGACTGCCTCTCTGTCAGAGACTGGTGAAGGGAAACACTCAGGTTGACCTCTGGCCTCCATACATACACAGGCACACACATGTATACACACAAGCACACACAGACATCTGAGTCTCTGGTAAAGCCCAGTTCTGGGTGTATCTGTGAAGAAATTTCCAGAAATTAGAAGATATATCACAAGGGCTCTGAGCAAATCAATAGACTCATCCCTAGGATGGATTTATTATATGATGATGGTATGGTTGGGATGAAGCTAGAGAGAGAATGTAGGTCCAGCTGGAGGAAATACATCACTGGAGGCCTGTCCTTTAGGCTACCTCCTCCTCTGGTCCAGCATCCCCTCCTCTGCTTCTCATCTGCCAAGAAGTAAGGACCAGTCTCTACCACACCTTCCCACCATGATGTTCTGCTCAAGTGCATAGGACCAAGGAACCTTGGACTGAACCCTCTGAGGCTGAGCCAAAAGAAATCTCTCTTGTATCTAGTTCCATCTACCATGCTGGGAAGAAACAACTCTGCCCAACCGTCCAGCCACCATGATGTGCATGGAGCCAAGTGACCATTAACTCTCTGAGACTCTTAGGTCAAAATAAATACCTCCCTTTAAGAGTAGTTCTCAAGTATTTTGCTCAGAGTGACACAAAAGAAACTACTCCAGATCCCAAATGATCTCTACCTTGTATAGGCTGAGAGCCATTTATCTGAAGTTCTTGGGATTAGAAGTACATGACATCTTGGAGTATTTGAGTAGAATATACCAGATAAGGGGTGAGAAGATGACCCAGTGGGTGACATGGGGAAATGAATTCTGACTCCAAAACCTACATTTCAAAAATCAGATATTGTCTTAGGGTTTTATTGCTGTGAAGAGACACAACGACCACAGCAGCTTTTATAAAGGACAACAGTTTAATTGGGGCTAGTTTACAGCTCAGAGATCTAGTTCATGGCAGCAAGCATGGCGCACAGGCCGACCTGGTGCTGATGGAGGAGCTGAGAGTCCATCTGGATCCACAGGCAGCAGAAGTGAATGGCATACTAGGCCTAGCTTGAGCATCTGAGACCTCAGAGCCTGACCCTCCCCCCACACACACACCACAGCAACGCACTTCCTACAACAGGCCACACCTACTCCAACAAGGCCACACCTCCTAACAATGCCACTCCCTGTGCGTCTTTTGTGGCCATTTTCATTCAAACCGCCACAGGAAGGGTAGCATGTACTTGTAATTGCAACTGTGAGGAGTCAGAGACAGGCAGATCCCTGGGACTCACTGGTTAGCCAAGTGAGCCAAAGCAGTAAGCCCCAGACCAGAGAGAGAGAGAGAGAGAGAGAGAGAGAGAGAGAGAGAGAGAGAGAGAGAGCGTGCGTCTGTTTAAACCAAACAATATGGATGATATCTGAGGAGGAATGGTACCCAAGTGTGTACATTGACTTCCAAATGAAAGCACACATATCTATGGGCACTCACTCACCCACACACTGAGACCTGTACATACACCTGAAGACTCACATATACATACAAGCACAAACATACTGAATATACTGGGTCAACATCTACTACCCAGACTCTAAAATCTGGGATGTCAATCTCACAAAAAGTGCCAAATTCTGCTATTCCTCGTATTTTAAATTTCTAGACTTCAGATGCCCCAACCTGTGCTGACACGCTGTGATCCTCCAGGCTGAGGGAGCCGGGGATTGGAAGTTCTCTCCAAAGTTCCTCAAGTAAACAGGAAAGTCAAGTCAAGCATGAGAAGCAGTAGCTTGTAACATTCTCTGCACTTTAGTATGTGTCCAATTGTGTGCGTGCATGTGTGTGTGTGTGTGTGTGTGTGTGTGTGTGTGTGCGTGTGCGCGTGTGCGCGTGTGTAAAAAGTGAGAATTAAACAAGAGATGTCGTCACTCTGGAAAACGTGACGTGTTTCCTCTGCAAGAAGACCATAACTTAAACCAGTCCCCTGTACTGTTAAAATAAAGAGAAGCCTGAGGTATTTGACTTAAGCCCCAGAAAGGAAAGTCCTCTGTAGGTTTACAGGGTAGCCAGCATCTAGAAGCAGCAAATGGCCCAAGTTCTATTTTCATACACACACAGGACACAGCCAGACATAGGATAGCTTCCTCAATCACTCACCACCAAGTTTCTTGAGACAGGATCTGTCGCCGAACTCAGAGGTCACTGACTGGCTCTCCCAGTATTAGGATGTGCCAGCCTCTCCCTGGCATCCCCAGTATTAGGGTCACAGGTACATAGCACCACACCCACCTTTTCCATGGTTCCTGGGGATCCACACTCAGCATCTCATGGCTGCACAGTGGGCACTTTATAAACTACTAGACTAAGCTCTTTCCACAGCTCCCAGTGACAGGTCTTTGTATCACATAGGGACCAGAGAGAATGCAACAGGAAGAAAAAAAAAAAGCCAAGGACAAGAGACCCACCAAGGACCTGTCACCAGGACACCTATTTCCTTCAGCTAAACTCTACCCCTTGAAGTTTCCACAACCCTGCTCCCTATCAAACACTGTCACCTTCAGGGAATCAAGTTTTCAACCTGTGAGTCTGAGGGAAACACTTCATATTTAACCAAAGTGATGATCACTGGGATGATGCCATTGAGAGACAGTCCTATCCTCCCATCTGTATCCAGCAGTGCTCTGCAGTGGTCCAGGCCAACTGCCAGAGACTTGACTGCAGGATGTCTAAAACTCTTGGCTGACCTAACTCCCCTGTAGTAATCAGGCTGTTGCCCACAGTCCGGTGATGGCAGGTGAGTCCAAGGCTTGCCAAAAAAAAAAAAAAAACAAAAAAAAAACCTCATTGGCTATTTTTATGTCCATATAAAGCCTTTAGCACAGGGGCTGGTCCATTAAACAAGTGCTCAGTAAGTGTTCTCTGTTGTTATGTTTATTACTGTTAGTGTTGCTATCAGCACCTTCATCAACCAAGTCTTCTACTTCTCGTGTTTAGAAAAAAAAAAACATCCCCTTATTAAGTACAAGAATACTGCCTTCCTGCACAGGTGATTTATTGTCATATAAAAAGTTAGTGGCTTAAAACAAGAGCCACATTTATTTTTGCTCATGAATTTGCCATTGGGTCAAGACATGGGAATGGGAACATCTGGTGTCTAGACTAGACCACTTGGTATCAGCTGGAGGAGGCTGGGGGGGACCAGGGGGCGTGGTCTACAGCAGGCTAATTTCCAGCTACTGCTCCATTGTATATGCAGTGGACCTCGGTGATTGGGCAGTCTGAAAGGTAGGCGGAGTGACGGGTTGGGAGGAGAGAAAGAAAGGAAGGGGAGGAGAAAAAAAGGGGAGAAGAGGCAATCGACCATGGAGGAGGACAGGTGGTTGGAGAGCAGTCCTGGGTAGCAACTTATAAAACGGTTAGATATTGGGTAGCAATTCTAATTGTGTGGGCGTCTTGTTAATTGAGCATTTCCAAATATTTAAATCAATTGGATAATCTTCAAACATTAAGAGTCTTCATCCTACCGGGTTCCACGAGTATGGAAGATACTGTCTGGGGTTCAGTCGAGCTTTGCGGATGCAGATTGGGGGATTGGCAGAGCCATCCCCCACGCTGGCATCTCGTGGCTCTAGTGGTGGCACGCCTGACCTCTGGCCACTTCTAGCTGTGGCGTGCATGGCTTCTGGCCATTTCTAGTGCGGAACATGGCAGCCTGAGCTAAGCAGAGCCGATTAGATACCGGGGATGGGGGGGCGCGTGCCAAGGCTTTTCTAGATATATCTCAATACACTGGGGCCATGATCAAAGTGATTGAGAGAGAAGCTAACCTATGTGTCTGGTGAGTGTATTGGGCAAACACTTACAGAAGGGGTTCCTTGGGGAACCTATCTCTTTCCAGGTGGACTGTACAACATAGATTCCAGGCAGCCCAATTTTGTTTTGTTTTGTCTTGTTTTAATATGATGGCTTCAGGTTTCAAGTTTCATGTTCCCAGAGAGCCTCCAAGGCAGATGCGTTGTTACCCTTCATGACCACAGCCTTGGAAGTCATGAGGTATTCTTTCAATTGGATTCTATTCAACGCATTAAGGCCAGAACATAAGCCACTAGAGGAGAGATTAAATACCACCTTTTGATCAGATGATATCAAAGAATGTGCAGATAATGTTTTAAAAACCATCATATTTGGAAAAATCATTTTCTGTTCCTTTAGATCTACTTCCAATAGATGCAGATCTGGAGGCTGAGAAGTGACTCAGTGGTTAAGAGCATTTTTGGATCTTGCAATAACAAAACAACAAAACAAACCTAAGTTTGACTCTCAGCATCCATATCAGGTGACTCACAACCACCTGTAACTAACTCTAGCTCCAGGGGATCTGGTAGTCAGACCTCTTCTGGTCTCTGTTGGCACTATACTCATTCATAACGTACACACACTCACACCCCTATACATATAAAGAGAAGTATTTTAAAGATCCAGATATGACCAGTTGTTAACTGTAATTATCATTTACAACGAAACGTACTCACTTATCATTAAATGTATCTTATGTATTTATTTAGCAAATGTATACACATACATGTGGGTATGTGTCTATTTAGGTGTGCATATGTGCACAAGTGCATTCGTGTGAGGTCAGAGGGCAACCTCAGGTGTCATTCCTCAGGAGCCATCCACCTTGGTTTTGTTTGAAGCAGGGTCTCTCATTGGCCTGGAGTTCACCCATTAGGTTACGCTGACCACATAGATTGCCCCAAGGATCCTCCTGCATCCACTTCCCCAGTTTAGGTTGCAAACATCTGCTATCTATCAGACCTGGCATTTTCCACCTGGGTTCTGGGGACCAAAATCAGGTCCTCATGCCTGCCTCATGCCTTACCAACTGGCCCATCTACCCAGGACAAATTTATCTTTCCGATCCATAAAATTCCAGAACCTGAACACATTTTTCCATTATCTAGATTTTACAGGGAACAAAACTGAGCTGTGGAGGAACTAGGAGTTTTGTTCCTTGGTGGCTGTAACTCACCATTATAACACCAAGGACATCATCCCCCAATCTTCTACCTAAAGCTACCTTTAAAGATAGTCTCTAAATTTCACTTAGCAGAGATTTTATTGTATTCATAGGGACAAAGGCTGCTCTCCAGATGGGTAAAAGTAGGCTCACCATGCTGTGTGAGTGTGTTAATTAACTTTTGTCAGCACTATGGTCAAACACCTGACAAAGGCAACTTAAGGAAGAAGGATTTATTGTGGCTCACTTTTTGAGGATACTGTCTATCATTGTAGGAAATACAAGAGTCACAGTAAGAGGTAGCTGGTCACCCTGCATCCTTAGTCAGGAAGCAGAGAGAGATGAACGCTGGTACCTTCAGCTCACTTGCTCTGTTTCATTCAGTCGAAGATCCCAGCTTATGGGAGGGTGACGCCCATTTTTAAGATGAACCTTCCTTCCTCAGCTAAACCTCCCTGGAAACGCTCTCACAGACATACCAAGAGGTGGGTCTCCCAGGTGATTCTAAAGCCAGTCAAGTTGACCATGAAGATTAACTATCACCCTGAGTTACCCAAAGCTTTAGCTTGGTCTTGTTAGGTACCCAAAAAGAAGTTTGAGATTCTTACGCAGTTTCCGTCTAGAGAGTTTCCCAAATGTCCATGTGTTGAGGGCCTGATACATAGATTATGACATCGTTAGGAGGTGGTGGAGGCATTAAGACACAGGGCCTACTGGGTGAAAGTGGAGTCACTGGGAGTGCCCCTAAAAGAGATATTGGACTCCTAGACTGTCCCCTACTTTTTCTCTTTCTCTCTTTCTGCCTTCCATACGCATCTTTCTCATCTACAGATTTCTACCATGAGGTTCCGGCTTGCTACAGGCCCCAAAACAACGGGCCGAAGAGCCATGACTGAAAGAAACCTTTTCTCCTTTTAAGTTGGCTGCCTTAATTATTGTGTCAACAGCAATGCAAAGCTGACTAATACAATTACATCTAACTTCAGGACCTCTTCATAGTCCCATGTCCTAGAGGACTTCAGGTGATTATAGTGGGAGCGGACTGTCTCCAACCCCTCTCTGGAATTCAATGCTGTAGAATTCTCTAGATCAGGCTTTCAAGAAAAACACATCTGAAAGTTAACTTTCACTTTAAGAAATTGTGACGCTACCTTTCTGGGAAATGGGGGGGAGGGGACGGCAAACAGATGAAGATCTCCCATGACTTCAGGGAGAGGGTGGGGAGACCATGAGACATGATGTAACTTCTGCAAGCTAGGATGTGAACGAGGAAGATGAGGAGAGAGAAATTAAACAAGTCAGACATGCGCTGTGAAGTCAGACATGTGCAGTGCCTTCCAGCTCGTGGGAGGCTGATACGGGGCATTCTAAGTCCAAGGCCAGCCTGGGTATTCCTCATTTCATTTCTGTTGCTATGATAAAATACTCTGACAAAAAATAACTTGGGGAAAAGGGAGGTTTATTTCAGCCCACAGTTCCAGGTTACAATTCATCACTGCAGAGAAGGCAAGGTGCCAGGAACCTAAAGTAGTTAATCACATCACACACACAGTCGAGAGCAGAGAGAATGCATGCAGGCTCACTTGCTTGCTTGTGCGCCAATTGATTTCTCAACCCTTATGCAGTTTAGGACCCCCTGAGTAGGGAATGGTGCTGCCCACAGTAGGATGAGTCTTCGTATATCAATGGACTTAATGAAAACAACCCTCCCCCCCCCCCCCCACACACACACATGGATAAATTAATCTAATGTAGACAACCCCTCATTGAGACTCTCTTCCCAGGTGATCCTAGGTTGTATGAAGTTGACTGTGCTGGCAAGTTTTATGTCAACTTGGCAGGAATAATAGTCATTTGTGAGCAGGGAACCTCAACTGACAATATGCCCCGCCAGATTAGCAGATGAGAAAACTTGTGGTGCATTTTCTTAATTAGTGATTGATGTGGGAAGGCCCATCCCACTGCGAGTGGTACCACACCTGGGCAGATGGTCCTGATATATATTATAAAGCCGACTGAACAAGCTAATAAACGGCCTTCCTCCATGGTCTTCAGTACTTGTCTTCAGTTCTTTCTTCCATGTCCCTGTCCTCACTTCCCTCAGTGATAAACTGGTATCTAGAAGTGAAAGTGAAATAAACCCTTTCCTCCCCAACCTGTTTTTGGTTATGGTGTTCTAGTGCACCAATAGAAACCCTACGACATTGACACTTAAAGCTAACTATTATACTGCGCTATGGAGTAAGTTCAAGGCCAGCCTAGGCTACAGAGTGAATTCAAGGCTCACCCCTTTATTCAAAAATCCCTGGAAACAATTCAACTGCAGGAAGATGAGAGGCAGGGGGAGACGTGGATTTCAGAGGAACTTGGCAAATGAATAAAGTTTTTAACCTCATTAAAGAGCTCTTACATATTCTTCCCTGAACTCCATTTTTATCTCTGAATGCATTTCGGTAATTGCTCGAAAGGCAATTGGACATCTTTGGCACAAACGTAAATGTTTGCATGATTTAGAATGCAGAGACAAGCAGAGGCCAGCAATTTTTTTTAATTGCTAGTTCTTACACTAACCTTTTCAGCTTGCCTCCTCTTAGCGCCAGTTTCTATCAGCTGTAATAAAGACAATGCATATATTATTTAGCTGTTAGAACCACAAACAGCTGCTCCATATTCCAGTACTTATTGCCTCAGCTCCACGAGGAACGTTAAGTAGAAGTGACTGCAATCATTCCAACTCTCCGTAAACAGGATGCTGCAACGCTAAGAAACCTGTCTTCTTAAAGCCAACGGCCAGTCAAATACAGATGCTGGCTTAGAAACAGGTGACTCTCGGAGCTAGGGAGATAGATGGCTTAATGGTTAAAAGCACATTGTTCTTGTAAAGGACCCAACCTCAGTTCCTGCATTAGTCAGCTCAAAACCAACTGTAACTCCTGCTTCAGTAAACCCAAAACTCTCTTCTGGTCTCTGGAGACACCTACACCCACATGCACAGAACCAGACATAGACACACATAATTTAAATAACAACGACAATAATAATAATGACAATAATCAGTTAAAAAGAAGCAGGTGTCTTTCACTTCAGCTACTTTCTATCACCCCACTTATTGTTTAGGTTTAATTAGTATTTGCTGATCGAAGTGAGAACAGAGCCTGGGGACTGCGGAGGAAGCTCGCTGAGGAAAGAGTTGGCCCTGCAAGAATAAGAATAAGGACCTAATTTTGATCCAAGCATCCAGATTTAAAAAAAAAAAAAAAAAAAAAAAAAAAAACTAGATACAGTGGCACACACTTGAACTCTCAGTAATGAGGAAGCAGAGACAATCAGAACCCTGGGGCTCACCAGCCAGCCAGCCTGGCCTATTTCATGAGCTCCAGATCACTGAGAGACATTGCCTCAAAAAAGCAAAATGCCAAACAACAGCTAAAGTTGTCCTCTGGTCTCCATGTGTATAAACACATCGCACCACAACACACACACTCAACACACACACACACACACCAGCCATACATTCACATAAAAAAAATACCAAGGGCCAGAAAAGAGCTCAGGTAAAGGTACTTGCCATCAAACCTGATGACCTGAGTTTTGACCCCCTGAGATCCATACGTTGGAAGAGAACCGCTCCCTGGAAGTTGTCCTCTGACTTCTATATGTGTACCATAGCATGAGCCATGATCAGGCAGATGCCTGACACATGAATTTGGTGCTCAGAACCTAGACTTAATGACAACAATAACAACGAAATCTTGACACAGTGGTACACAGCTGAAATCTCAGTGATGACGAAGCAGAGATGGTCAGAACTAGCCTACTTTATGACCTTAGGGTCAGTGAGAGACCCTGCCTCAAATAAACAAAGTAGACACCATATAAACAAATGACTGTAAAAAGCGAAAACATAAAACCATAACAGAGGCAGGCGGGCACAGTGACACACACCTTTACACTTGCAATTTCAGTACTCAAGATACTGAGGCAGGAGAATCCTGAGGTTGCTGTTAGCCTGCATCACAGAGCAAGACCTTGTCTCAAAAACCGGAAGGACGGGAAAGAAAACAAAACAAAGCCAAAGGAAATACCAAGCGCAGATCGATGACCTATTTCTTAATAGACAGATATCCCATGATTCCCTCGATGCCAGACCAGGCTTTTGCCCACTTGAAGCTTTAGTGATGCCAATAACACCAACATGCGGTTGACCATGAGGGTCACAATAAGGTGGAATCAGGAGCTCTCATAAAGATCCTAGTAATACAGATACAGAATGGAGCCTGGCAATCCCAACAGAAGGGATACCCAATTGACCGTAATGCTTCCCCAGAATGGCTACACACAACTATATGGGTAAAGGGAGAGGCCAGGGCAGAAGCCAGGGAACAAAGCCTGCCTGAGGCCTGCTGAGCACTGTCTAAACAGAAGAAATTAGCGATGAGCACATGTCAGCATTCCCAGCCTGTTGTGCTAATTTCCTTGCGATATAAGCAAAGCCTTTTAATTAACTTAATATCAATTTCACTTTTCTCACATTTTATTCTAATTATGGGCTGGATTTAAAGCTCACACAGCATAATTCAGAGCCCTAAAATTAACAGCTTTACAACTTTACACACGGGTGACTGCTAAGCCTGAGTGACTACAACAGTTCCCGTCATCTGCTGTTGAGGGAGGCTCACTCCTGGCCATTCCCCCGCCCCACCCCCTGCAGTCCCAGGACCAGATGTCAGCTGACACATAGTTCTTTCACACCTTGGGCTCAGTAAGCGCTAACTGTGCCATGGGTGATTCAGAATGGAGCTACTGGTGGGTGTCTCTAGACAACTTATTCAAATCTCTTGAGGTCCAGCTTCCTTGCATACGAAACAGTATAATGAGATAAGTAGGTTTGGTGGAGGAAACGCACTAGATGTTGTGGTTATTACAAGAAATGGTCCCTGAAGCTGGGGGGTGGGGGGAGGTTATACATCTTTAATCTCAGCACTCGGGAGGCAGAGGCAGGCAGATCTCTGTGAGTTTGAGGCCAGCCTGGTCTACAGAATGAGTTTTGGGCGAGCCAGGGCTACACAGAGAAACCTTGTCTCAATAAAAAAGAAAAGGAAGGGAAGGGAAGGGGAGGGAAAGGGGAGGGGAAGGGGAGGGGAAGGGAGGGGAAGGGAGGGGAAGGGAGGGGAAGGGAGGGGAAGGGAGGGGAAGGGAAGGGAAGGGAAGGGAAGGGAAGGGAAGGGAAGGGAAGGGAAGGGAAGGGAAGGGAAGGGAAAGGAAAAAAAGGGAAGTTCCCTGTAGGTTCATATTTTTGAACACTTGATTTCCAGCAGGTGGCGCTGTTTAGGGTGGGTTATGGAATCTTTGGGAAGTGGAACCTTGCTGAAAGATTCACTGAGAGTAGGCTTTGGGGTTTTACACTCTGACCCCCATTTCTCTCCCTTCCCCATTTCTGTCTATAGATGTAATGAGATCTTTCTAGATCCTGAGTGCCAGGCTGATGTCAGGCTCCTGTTGTCATGCTTTCTCCGCCAGGATCCCCCTGGAACCACAGGCCAATAATAAGCCTATTTTTTTCCTGAGTTGTTTTTTTGGCAAGGTGTTTGTCGTGGCAATTGAATAAAACTGGCACAGATCTCAATAAAAACTGTGGAGCTAGTTATGGTGGCTACATATCTTTAGTTCCAGCACTTGAGGAGCTGAGGCAGGAGGATCATGAATGAGCTCTTCAATTCAGACCATGACAACAATTCACTACCATTCAAGGGCTAAAAGCTGACTAGATGAAGAATTATATTTGTGGTGTGTGTGTGTGTGTGTGTGTGTGTGTGTGTCTGTCTGTCTGTCTGTCTGTCTGCGTGCATGTGTGAGCATGCACGCATGCTGTGTATTTATAAACTTATCATTGGAGTTACAGGGACAGGATCCTGGCTCACTGGCCAGCCAGTCTAGCCTGGCTGCTTAAAGGTAAATTCCCTGCAAGAGCCAAGGATGACCTCTGGCCTCCACAGGAAAACGCACACACGTGTATACTTACATACATATATGTACACCACACACACAAGGGAATAAAAAAGAAAGAGAATAGACTTAAAACCCAAGTGTCCTGATTCTGCCTTCAGGGAGGGAGAGGATCTAACATCCCTGGACAGCCCACAGGACACCCTTAGGTAAGCGCTGACCACACCTTTTGGTGTGGACTCTGAGACTAGGGCAGAGGCTCTTCTGGAACCCTGGTCTATGCTCGATGTGGGCATGTTCCATAGCAGCTGCAGGATGTGGCCACCCATCTTCATGACAGAGCATTGTCACTCATGCGTGGTGGAGCTGGGGCTCTGCCGTTAGGAATGACAGGTTGTTATTAGAAGGGAAAACTCTATCAGTGGTGAAGATGATTGTTATCCACATGTCACCAGATTACAAGGACCGATGTAAGTGATTGCTGGGGAATAGTGAGGTCTCACGCATCCATGGCGATCTTGCATTTATTCTAAGGGTGAAGCGGGTAATGAACGGGGAAAGGGATGGGAGAGAGAAGAGGAAGAGAAGAGGTGGCAAACGTCACAGATGTCCAAATTATCTTCTTTTATCCTTTTAAACGTCGAGAGACAGGGCTGGAGAGATGACTTGGTGGCTAAGAGCATTCGCTGCTCTTGCAGGGGACCTGAGTTTGGCTCCCATCGAGTATAAGAATTCAAGCATGTAGGCTGGGGAAACAGGTCAGTCCTTACGGTGCTTGCTGCACAAGCATGATCTGCAGAATCCATGCAAAAAGGCAGATGTGGTGCACATCTGTAATCCCAGACCTGGAATACGGTAGAGACAAGAGGATCCCTAAGGCTCACTGGACAGCTAGTCTAGCTGAGCTCAGTTCAATGAGAAAACCTGTCACCAAAAACTAAAATACAAGGTCAGGGACGTGGCTTCTCTAGCAAGACACAAGGCAGAAATAGAAGTGCCCAGAAGCTTGCAGGCTAGCTAGCAAATAACAAGAGAGACCCTGCCTCAATAAGATACAAGATGAAAACCCACTTCCCAAAGTTACCCTTTGACCTCTATAGGTACTCTGTGGCCTGCATATGCCTGGACACACACACACACACACACACACACACAGAAGTACACCATATCTTTTAAGGTAAAAAGCAATTGAGGAGGGTACTTAAAGTCAACCCCTGGACTCTACACTCATGCATACACATGACCTTGCACCTGTGCACATACACTCATGCATGGGTGGGGGGTGTACACCTGTATGAAGAAGACCCCTGGTGGTCAGAAGAAGGCATCCAATCCCTTGGAGCCAGAGTTATGGGTGCTTGTGAGCCCCCTAGTGAGGTGGTGGAATCTGAATTCTTGTTTTCATGATGAAGCAGCAAGTGCTCTTAACTGCTGAGCCACCTCTCCAGTCTGCCTCTCACATCCACTCTCAGTGTAGCGTTCTGTAAGGAGCTGGTTAAAAATCACAGACTAAAGTACTTGCTTTGCAAACATGAAGACCTGAGTTCCATGCCCAGAAAGGACATAGCAGTCTAGGTGTGGCCGTGCATGTGTATAGTCCCAGCACTGGGCAGGGATGGGGGTGGGTCACTGGTCAGCTAGCCTAAACCAATAAGCAAGCCCTAGACAAGTGAAAGACATTATCTAAAAATAAAGGTTAACACATGTGCAGTTGTACATACATGATCATGCATGTATACATACATTCACATGTGTGCACAGAGTTCTGAAGTATCATGGAAAGTCTAGGTAGGCATTGTCTACACTTGGCAACAAGGCCATGCTCACTCATCAATGTGAGTGGCCAGCATCCTTTAAAGAGGGAGCTGACATACTGCAATTCACCCAGGAGCTGCCTGATCATACTAGCCCAGATGAGACTTTCCTCTTCATAAGTTGATTTATATCTGCTATTTCTTACTGTAACATAAAGCTAATAACTCTAATACTGTGCAGTCTTTTACAAAACAAAACACAAAACATCTGGACTGGACAGGTAGTCAGTGGGTGAAGCACTTGCCATGAGAGTTTGAGGTCCGAAGTTCAGATCCTAAGAGACCACATAAAGCCCGACGCTGTAGAATATCTTTGTGATTTCAGTGCTTCTACCGCAAAAGAGGAGGTGGAGTCAGGAGAATTCCTGGTAGCTGTCAGGTCAGCTAGCCTGGCATATGGGGCAAGAGACCTTGTCTCAAACAAGGTAGAAAGGTGACATGTAACTCCTGAGGTGTTCCTCTGACCTCCACGTGAACACCTGCAATCTCACACACACACACACACACACACACACACACACACGCACGCACGCACGCACACTATACTTATAATTAAACTTAACTAATAAACAGAGCACAGAAGAGTTTAATAATGGTAGCTACTAATAAAAGAGTCAATTATAACAACAGACTCTAACAAAAGTTATGTGAGCAGCTCAGACTTTACCCTTCCATCTCTCCCTCCTCCTCTTCTCTCTCTCAAAACTTCTTATTGTGCTGCTGATTGCCCATGGCCTCTAGTAATTAAAACTACGGAAAATGAAACCTCGGCTAAGGGGCTAGGCTGTTGTGATAGGCTGCTATTTCTTCTCCTAGGCCTCGAAAGCCATTGTAAGGAGGGGGAGGGGGAGGGGGGAGGGGGGAGGGGGGAGGGGGAGGGGGAGGGGGAGGGGGAGGGGGAGGGGGGAGGGGGAGGAAAAGAAAATGAAATAAAGGACAGCTTCCGGCAAACACAGGAAGGAGACAAAGGATTACAAATTAGTCTGGCGACTCGTAGCCCAACACAGAGTCAGGGACCTCCTTAAAACATTTTGAGGTTTAACTTTTGCAATATTTTTGTGACGCAAAACTCTCAAACGTGAATGTAGTAACTAACACATCAGTCGCTGTGTTGAGAGGTGGGACATGGCAGAGCCGGTCACGATGGCACCCAGCTGTAACCCCAGGAATGAGGAGGCTGGGATCACAAATGTGATGCCTGCTGGCACTAGGTAAGACCCTGTCTCAAAAGTGACAAGACGAATCTTTAAAAAGGACCCCCTTCTATCCCCCTGGGATCATATAACCATGGTCACACTTTGCTTTCAAACAACCCTTGCCGGGTTTTGGCTTGCTTGGGAAGTATTTATTGAGCAACTGCTATGGCCTAAGTCACCCATGGGCATTGGAGATGTTACAGGGAGTCAGGACATAGATGCCTTTTAACCAGTTGGCGTTGCTACAGCTGCCAACGGCATGGGTATTCATGTTGTGCACGTGTGCAAACATAAGCACGTGTGGGGAGTGCCGACAAATACGTGGGCAGGCACTCATGCTTCTGTATGTAAATATGAGCACATGCATGTAGAGGTCAGAGGTCAGCTTTGGCTGCTGTTTCTCGGGTGCCATCCACCTTGCTTTTTGAGACAGGGTCTCTCATTGAGCCTAGAGCTTACAATTCGGCTGGGCTAGCCAGATTGTAAAGCCACAGATCTCTGTCTCTCTAGCACTAGGATTATAAACAGGTGCCACCACATCCAGGTTTTTCTTTTAATATGGCTTCTGAAGATTTGAATTCAAGATCCTCTCGCTTAAGCAGCAAGCTGGGTACCAACCAAACGGCCACCCTAGCACTACCCACCCCCGTAGCCTATGTTTTTATTCTCAATTCGTCCTGACATACCATGACCCCACTTTATAGCTAAAAAGTGAAGCCACTGACCTAAAAATCACAGCATTCATAACTTGACAGATCTGGAAATGGAAACCGGCCCTGTCTGACACTCCTTCACAACCTTTCTTCTGATGCTATCCCAAAGACTAGCAGATTGTCTGATTTCAGCTGTCTTGGGGACTCAGGCCTCTCCTTTTCTTCCTGACATTCTTCAGCCTCATGGCTGAACCTTCTCCCTTTCGGATCAGGGTGCTTCCCAATTTAGCAGCAAGCAAAGGTCAGAAGTGGTTGGATCTTTTCGAGGAGGAGGAAGAGGAAGAGGAGGAAGAAGAGGAGGAAGAGGAGGAGGAGGAAGAAGACACTGTTTCCCTTGCTACCCCTGGGATGGGCAGAAAGCTGCTACTCTGGCATAGTATCCAACACACACACTACTCAAACACGCCTATCTGCATGGCTATACCATCCAAGAATGGAGTTCCTCATTTCTCCAGAAGGACCCAGCTTCAACCAGATGCCAGGGCTAAAGGGATGAGCCTGGCTCTAGCAACCCAGACTCCATGGATAAAGTCTTCTAGAACATCACTTAACCTTGTCCCCAGACCCTGCTGGATAGCACTGTACCAAGCATGGAGAAGGCATGCAAGACTGATCCTCTGCAGTGGGTTTTTTGGTTCACCTGTCAATTTAAATATTAATTTTTATTTTTTATATATGTGTATGTTTCTGTGTGCGCAGGTGCCCCCAGAGGCCAGAAGAGGTTTTTTTAGATTCCCTAGAGCAGTGGTTCTCAACCTGTGGGTTGCAACCCCTTTGGGGATTGGGGAGGTCAAATGACCCTTTCACAGGGGTCAGATATCAGATATCCTGCAAATCAAATATTGACATAATGATTTGCGACAGTAGCAAAATCAAAGTAACGAAGTAGCAACAAAAACAATTTTCTGGTTGGGGGATCACCACACTATGAGGAACTATATTAAAGGGTCATAGCATGAGGAAGGCTGAGAACCACTGCCCTAGACCTGGAGTTACAAGTGGTTGTGTAACATCTGGCATGGTGAAATAGAGCTCAGATTCCCTGCAAAAGCAGCCAGTGCTCATAACTACTGAGCCATCTCTCCAGGCATTTTTTAAAAAAAGATTTATTTATTATTTTTATTTTATGTGCATGGCTCGTTTGCTACATGGATGTATGTGCAAGCCAGTGCCTCTGAAGACCAGAAGTGCAGGATTCCCTGGAACTGGAGTTAGGGATGATTGTGAGCCACCATGTGGATATGGGGGAACCAAATCCCAGCCCTTTATAAGAGTAGGGAGCCCTCTGACCACTGATCTGTGTCCCCAGCCCTGCAGGAGTTAGATTTAATACAAATATTTCTTGTCTTTCTTCCTCTTATCCCTTTCCCCAAGGAAACATAGGTACCACTCAGCACGCACGGTCTATGTAAAGGTGCCTTCATCTACCTAGGAAAAAGGAGAAGCAAGGTAAGGCTTGGCTCTGCCAATTACCATAGATGGCCAGCCTTTCAAATGACTGGCCTGGCCTGGGTGGCAGAGGGGGAACAAAACTGGTCACTGTGATACACACCCATCATCCCAGCACTGTAGAAGTGGTGGCCAGAAAATGAGGAGTTGCAGGTCACCCTCAACTACATAAGGAGCTTGAGACCAGCCTTCGCTGCCCACAGTCCTGTTCTTTCTCTCTCTAACCTGCAGTCAAAAGAAAGCAGATTTACCCCTGGGCCCCTGGGCCCCTGGGCCCCTGTGCCAACTCACTTTCCCTGCCTAGAGAGTTTTGGTGTATATAGCCCTTGGGTTATCTGGAAATGTTTTAGGGTTTTGGTTGTTCTTGTTGTTTTCTCCCCCTGCCCCCCAGTTGTAGATTCTGCTCCGTCCACTCATGTGGCTTAGAGGCAGGAACAGGGTAGGTAATTTTGACTTCTCTCTATTTCCGCAAAGATTTTTCAATTTCTCCAAGCAACCTTGCTTCTATTCAATATCCCTCTGAAATCTAAATTTGGAAACTAACTCGAAATCAATTGCATTTCCTCTTACGACACAGCTGCCCAGGGCTGACAGAGAACAGGGCCGGAGCTTGGCTGTTCCCACTTCCAATTCACTGTGCTGGGTACTCTGAGGGAAGAGGGGCTCACACAGACCCCCCCCCCCGTCCTGTCCTCTCCCCTCTACTCATTGCAAAGGGCACTGAAACAGAGGAGGATAGCCATATTCCTAACCCTCTCTTGCTGAATCACACCAGCTAAATCTAACAATATTTCTGTTTCTCACCTTCCTCATCTCTAAAATGAGAGAAATAAATAACTTCCTTAGAAGGTGACAGAAAAGGTGACAGGAAACCAAAAATTACGTACCTTGTGACCTGGGGATTTCCGACAATGAAATCAGTGTCTGAGTCTAGAAGGACCTTCAGGCAACTGGTTTTTTTTTTTTTTTTTTTTTTTTTTTTTTGTTTGTTTGGTTGGTTGGTTGGTTGATTGGTTGGTTGGTTGGTTTTTGGTTTTTTTAAGAACAGATTATAAAAAAAGTTTTGCTTTCTTCGGTGTGGTTTTTAAAAGAATTTTTTTCCAGATGATCTATGAGTTTATTTTATGCTACATGAGAGAATATCAAATCATACTCATATCATAAAGTCATAGTCCCAAATATACTGACACTGGCTCGTGCCTAACCTGGTGTTCCCACTTACTTCCAAGCTCCTTGACGAAGCTGATTCCTATCATTCAGGAAGAAACAGAGCAGAGCAACTTCAAGATAGGACAGGCAAGATGGAGGAGGCAGGATGCTGGGGGCCAGAATGGGAGGGCAAGGTGAGGGAGGCAAGGTGGTGAGGGTAAGCTGGGGAAGAGGACAGGTGAGGAAAGATGGT
This sequence comes from Arvicanthis niloticus, assembly GCF_011762505.2. NCBI lineage: Eukaryota > Metazoa > Chordata > Mammalia > Rodentia > Muridae > Arvicanthis > Arvicanthis niloticus. Next base: position 21,671,128 of record NC_133432.1, read on the forward strand.
TTGAAGACGATGACAGGGCCAGCATGGTAAAGGCCATATGTCAGAAGCAAGCAAGAAAGCAGTGGCCAGATGGCATAGCCATGATTGTAAAGTCAAGATGGTGGAAGCAAGAAGGCACAGGTCAGATAATGGAGACATTGATTATGAAGAGAAGACGGTTTTCTCACACTCTGTCTTTCCAGCTAAATTCTTCCTATCCTCTCCCTTCGCCACATCCATCCCAGCTTTTGCAAGCTCTAGGTTATTTTCTCTATGGCTATCATTGCCCTCCTGAAAACCAGCTCCCAGCCAGCTATCAATAAACCTCAACTGCCTACCGTATACGCAAGGCACAGATGGTAAAAGACGGAGGTAGGATGTAAAAATCTAAAATAGGATGCCAGCCCTTTAAAAAAGCCTAGAGTCATTTCTGGACTCCAAAGTGAAACCCACTGAAGAGTAAGAGTCCAGGCTGAGACCTGCAAAGTGACATCACTAAGGCTTTGAACAGCTCCAAGCGTCAGGACTGTGGCCCTCATAACATTCGACAACCCTCACCCACAAGAGCAAAGCTTGGAAGAATGAACAGAATTGAGGAGTGTGCAGTAAATTCCAGTATAACCAGCTCTTCTCAGACTGAGTTGCAATGTGAAGGCTATGAAGCCTGAGGTCATTGTGGTGTGTCTCAGTAAGTAGGCAGAGGTGAAGCCAACCATGAGAACAAAACTGGAGATCCTCACAGAACTGCCTGCACAGACTTGTGACCCCAGCACTGGGGAAGTAGAGGCAGGAGGATTAGGAGTTCAAAGTCATCCTTGGCTATTTAGGGGGTATGAGGCTAGCCTAGGACACATGAGACCCAGCCTCAAAACAAGCAAAAACAACCAAGTAAACCAAAACCCAGCCAGAGGAAGGTGGAATCTCTGTGAATCTCTCTTGCTAGACCTAAGAGGCCATGGGAGGAATTTAAGTAACCCCAGAAGCTTTCTATTTGTATGTCTTCTGTTGCTCTAGAGCTCAAACTTGGGACCTTGTACGTACATGGCCAGCATTCTACCACTGAACTATATCCCTAGACCAGCTCTGTGCAACTCTGAAAATGCCAGCTTTATATGGTGGCCGTAAGGAGCTGGATATGAGCTCCCGCCATGTGCCCAGTGCCTAGCTCCAGCTCAGGAACAGGACCCTTGAGTTCCTGGTCTACTTTGTTGTCAGTGGCAACAGGTGGAGACAGGTGCATAGCATAGACAAATACAAATGAAGCCCTGGCCCCCCATCTCTCCATATGCCAGGAAGAGCCCGTCCTTTCCTCTCCCAGCCTCCTGGTACAGCAGGCAGCCTAGTATAACAGAAGGAACACGCAGTACCCAAAACAAGGACAGACAAAGGCTGGTGCCCCTGAGGGCAGGGTGGAGACAAGGAGAGTATTCTCCACATCACCACTTTCTCTTGCTCTTACATGTCCAGGTTACATGTTTATACAAATCACCTTCAGTACCCAGAAAGACAAACTCTGACAAGTCCCAGTTGGAAGCTTGCCCAAGAAAAGCTCTCAACTGGACTTCACTCAGCAAGTTTTCTGCTTTCCTTCTTCCCAACTCCCCATTCAACCAGTCAATTCTTTTTCTACCTTTCTTTGCTCCCTCCCTCCTTCCTTCTCTTCCTCCCTCTCTCCCTCCCATCCTTTCATTTTGAGGCAGGGTCTCTTTTAGCCCAGGCTGGCCTTGAGCTCCGTAGACAGCTAGCAGTTCTCTTGAAGCCTTAATCTTCCTTTCTCCTCCCTAGGGCTGAGCTTGAAAGTTTGTGCCACCACCCCTGGTTTATGTGCTGCTAGGGATGGAACTCCAGAGCCCATGCAAGCTAGGCAAGGGCTCAACCAACTGAACTATATCCACAGCTTCCTAGCAAGGATGTTCTCCACAAAGCAGAAATCTAAGAGAAAGAATCCAAGACCCAGCACCCCTTGGGAGCAAATCTTGGCTTCTTGCAAGTCCTACCCAGCCTGATGGCTCTGTCATTTGTGTTTTCTGTGCTTACTCAGTCTGGTAGAGGCAGAGGAGTCTCTGGTGGAGAGTGAGGAGTTCATTAGAGGCAAAATCTCAGACCCTACTCTCTGCCTATTGAAAAAGAGTCCCTAGGACATGGAGCCATGAGTTCTGCATCCGTGTAGGTGATGCAGGTCATTTTGGTAGTAATGTCCAGGCAGGTGAGTGGGCATGGCAGCCAAGAGCCTCCACCCTAAAGTAACAAGGACCAGGCTCATTTTTAAAGCTCCAAAGGTCACTGGGTAACTGCCAGCAAGTCTCAAAGGGACAACTAAGAACAAGTGCCTTGCAGGGTCATTGCAAACACTAAGGGGGCCATGCACATCTGCTAAACTAAAAAACACTACACAGTGAACTGAGAACATGGCTCGCTGGGTAAAGGACTTGCTACTCTTTGCCTATGATCCTAGTGCTGAGTAAAGATGACCACTGGGGCTTGCTGGCCAGCCAGTCTGACCAAAATGGCAGACTCCAGGTTGAGTGAGAGACTATGTTTCAAAAACTGGGGGGGTGGAGAAATGGTTGAGGAAGACACCAGATACTGAGCCCCCTGGCTTCCACATGCATGTGTACATCCACATCACAATAAATAAATAAATAAATAAATAAATAAATAAATAAATAAATAATACTACAGAGAATTTTTATGATTCCCATTAAGAGATGTGGCCATAACATATTTCATGTCTCTAATGGAAACTACTGCTACAATGACCTGTGTTCCTGCATGTAGCTTGAGAGTGAGCAAGCACTATTTGGTGGTGGGGGGGGGGGATCTTATGAATGTGTTTCTGCAGCTATCAATTCAGAAAACCAACCCCTGCCTCCCTAACCTGGTTGAGCCAGGCTGGCCTTGCATGTCTGATCCCCCTGCTTCACCTCCGGAGTGTTGAGACCAGATACTTTAAATTGCTCCAGAAATGAACTGAGGGGTTCAGTTGTGTTTGGTCCATTTTGTGTTGAGGGGTTTGGGAGAAGAGCTTTAACACAGCCTTGGTGGGCTGCTCTCGTGGTCTGGCCTCATTACAGGTGAGAGGTACAACTGTGAATGCTAAAAAGTGCATCAAAGCCCCCTGGATACTTACAATATGATGCTAAGATGCCTAGGGCATCTTTTCATGAATGCAGGAGGCTGCTCCATCCCTCTCCTGGAATTTACCCAGAAGGGATCATCAAAGGGCAAGAAAAAATCCTGTCTCCCCCAGTCCTCAGTCACCTGTCCATCACAAGGCTGGTCAAGTTTACACGGGTTATGGTTGTACCTATAAATCCATGTAGTTCATTTATCCAAAAAAAAAAAAAAAAAAAAGTATATACTTTTAAACTCAGAGTCTGTGGCTAATGGGGTAGCCTAGTGGGTAAAGACAGTGTAAGGAGGTAAGATCCTTCTCATGGTAGAAGAGAGAGCTAACTATAGTAAATTGCCCTCTGGTCTCCATATGTGGTCTGTGGTACGTGTGCACCTTCCCCAAATACAATACAATACAATACACACACACACACACACAAACACACACACAATTTTAAATTAAATTATGTAGATATAAATTTTTGTCTTGGGGCTAGGAAGGTGATTTGGTTGGTAAAATACTTGTCAGGCAAGCCTGAGGACCTCCGAGTTTAGTCCCTAAAACTCATATTAAAAAGCAGGGCACAGTATCATGTACTTGTAATCCCAGAGTTGGATTCCTGGGGTTGCTGGTCAGCCTGCCTCACTTACCTTGTGATTGAGTGCCAGGTCAGAGAGAGACCCTGTCTCAAAAAATCCAAGGTAAATGTACCTGAGGAATGACATTCAAGGTTGGTGCCAGCCTCCAAAGTGTACACACACACACACACACACACACACAGACACATGAAAATAATATATTCCTTATAGCCAAGAACATGGGCTCTGTGGTCAACCAGAGTCTAAACTACTACTAATTCACACCAGTCAGGACTCTGAGCACTGTGGTTAACTTCCCAGAGTCTGGTTTGTTCTGTTCTCCTGTGGGGGAGGGGCCAGAACCTCCAAGGACTAATGGTTATGTCCTACCATGAACGTGTGGCGCTTGTACTGTTTCTCCAGCACACAGCAATGACTGACTTATTAGCAGTCATTACAACGGCTAACAGTTCCAGGCCATGGTAACATGCAGAAGGGTGGGAAGAGAGAGCCAGTCTCCCGTAATCACTGTCTTCTTTATATGAAGACAGCAAGGGTCCAGGGACCATCAGTCCCTTGAACCAGGTGGAAGCAGTAAATCTCTCTCTCTCTCTCTCTCTCTCTCTCTCACACACACACACACACACACACACACACACACACACACACACCGGCTCTTTTATGGCAACTCATTTAGAATAGTTTAAATGAGACCAGTTCTGGAAAAAAGCTACAAACCTGGATGCCAAGCCTCCTTGTTTGGCTTAACTTTGTGAACGAACCCCTGCTTCCTAGACCCACTAAAAACTTGAACCTCAATTGCCACTTGGTTCGGGGTAGGCTGGTTTATTAATAGTCCACCTTGCACCCAGGCAGTGCGGAGGAAAGAGTCTGCATTCTTAGTGATGCAGTCAGCCTAAAGGAATAATGTATTTATTCAAGTCCTGGCTTTACAAGCCATGACACCCACTTCCCTACCAGCTCCCCCATCAAACACCACGAACTGACAGCTATTTCCTTTCTAGACGTCCCCAGCCTGCGGTCCGTTCTGTCTAAGCTGGAGTCACAAGCAGAGACCAAGAGTCAACTGTAGTGACAGGTTTTTAGCAGAAGACCAAACTTCCAGCTGCAGTACATCATGGGAAAAGAATCAGGTGGTGGTTTCTACAATAGTCCCAGACACAGAGCAGGGATAGGAGAGAGAGAGAGAGAGAGAGAGAGAGAGAGAGAGAGAGAGAGAGAGAGAGAGAGAGAGAGAGAGAGAAAGAGAATGAATCAGACTCGTTCAGATGTCAGCTTAGGATACAGAGAGCCAGGAAGATCACCCTATGCCCTGCTTGCACCACGACCCACAGGCGTCATGGCACGTCCTTACCATTAAGCTGCCGGTAGACAATGTCCTCCAGCAGCGACAAGCGCTTCAGGACCGCATCCTGGATGGGGCTGGCGCTGTGCGCACTGAGGTTGGCCACCTCTGCGCGAGGCCGGATCTCGTGGAAGGCGTCTCCGCTGCGCACCGCGATAGGCCGACACTTAGCCAAAAAGATCACGAAGCCGGCCACCGCGATCAAGTTCAACACCAACAACACTTTGACTCTCCTCAGTGAAGCCATCAAACAACACGGCCGGTCCTTTCCCTGGACCCACGCCTCTACCAGCCTCACCTGCGAGGCGCAGGGCAGCCTGAGACCTCGCAGATCCCACACACCGGACAATGGCCGGGGGAGGGAGCGAAGGGCTGGGGGTCCCAGCCACAAAACGCCGATACTCAGGCGACAGAGACCACTGGGAGGAAGCGGCTGTTGGGGACCAAGCGTGATCACTCACATGGAAGTCCCTGGCTTGCAAAAGTGTCGCTGAAATGCCTGCTCCGTCCACAGCACGCAGTCCCTTCTACGAGACAGCAAACGATAAAGGTCCCAGGGTCTCTCTCCCTGTCGAACAGCAAACAGGTTGCCTTTGGACTTTGGACCTCCTCCGCAGACGAGGATCTTCGGGAACAATCCGGTGGTAGTCGGGATGCTCTGGAGATGTGGCGGGAGTGGCGCGCAGGTGCCAGGCTCCAGCTCTGCGCCCGCCGGCGGAAGAGCGCGCCACTCCTGGAGTTGCGCGGCCGACACTCTCGCCCGCAGGCGGCCGTCGCGGGGCGAAAATAGCGTTCTTCAGCAAAGGACCCGCTCCTCAGGGCGGGTGTCTTTGTTCAGCTTACCGGCTCTCTCCATCACTCCGGGAGGAGGAAAACCCCGCGCCCGATGCCTGCATCCTCCAGGCTCCGCAGTCACGCTCAAATCTCAATGACTCTCTCAAAGTGGAGAGGGGGGAGGACAGCAGGAAAGGGGCGGGAGCAGGGACCCAGCGCGACGTCCTCTCCGCCCCCACCCCGCCCGCAAAACTCACCAGTGCGCACAGCGCCACGGGTTCCCGGACACGTTCCAAGTCCCTACACGAGCCTCCGAGGCCTGCCGGACACACTGGCTTGTCTCGAGAGGTGGCGCGTTGCGAGGCTAGCCGGAAGGAGGAGTCGGACCTCCAAAGTCACACCAGTTGTCCACACGCCTTGCTAAATGTCGCGGGGGAGGGATGCGCGCTGGCGCCCCCGCTGCCCGTCACCACGGCCGGTGCAGCTCGTCCCAAGCCCCCAAGGGAACCAAGATCCGAGTGTCCCGATCACCGGATGCAATGACACCGCGGCTGCGACACTAAGAGTACACAGGGTCTCCCAGAGGGAATGGTGGGGTAGTCCAGAGCGGCTGGGAGCCAAAAGGGGATGCTCAGGTGGCAACGGAAGGCGGGGCGCGGTCCCGAGGGGGAGCGGCTGCGGCGCCGACTCCTCCTTCGCGGTCCCTTGGTCACCCTCTTCCCCGAGAGCCAGTCGCCAACGCCGCTGCCACCCGCAGGCTGCGGAGCGCACAGCTAGGGGAAGCTGGCCCACTCTTGCGCGCGCACCCGGAAAGGGTGGGGGTGTCTGGAGAGAACGGGGAGCGCGCGGGACCGGGGAGCAGTCAAGTCATGTTGGCTGCTAAGGGCTGTGAGGGACCCTTGGGGTTCTCAGTGCTCTCTAAGCAGGCGGGTTTGTTCCATCCCGGCAGACGAAGAAGACGTCCCTTTCTCTTGGCTTAGCTGCTCCGCTTAGCTTGGCCCGGAATGGCTAGAGGGAAAATCTGGCCTGGAGACTCGGATTCCGCTACTTTCTCGGAGCAAGGCCTTGTGTCCTTCTTGCTAGGGCCCTGGGAGTGTTCTGACCATCTTAGTTGATGCTTCTGTGCTCACCCCCACTCTGTAGACATCTTATCGGTGCCACACAACGCGGATGTATAGCCCTGTTGGGTCTCCACAACCTACTTCTTTTCCTGAGACCCAAGAGTTCCAAAGACTGGAAACAAAACCTGCCCTCTGATTTTTTTTTTTTTTAATTGCTTAGGCTAGAGAAAGAAAACACACTGCTAACAGATAAGAATCAGCTGAGTGAATTCAGAGGCTTCCACTTCATTCCTCCCACCTATTAAAGTTGGTTACTGTTATTCATTGGTTAGTTCTGTTTGGTTGGCTTAGGTTTAGGCTTTTTGTTGGGACACGGAAGTTGGAGGTGGTAGGTTCAGGGGGCATGTTTGGATTTGGGGGTTTGGAGTTGGGATATAGTTAGGCTGTAGAGTGCTTACCTAGACCTTAAGTGGATATCCCCACCACCCCCCACCCCCCACCCCCAACTCTTCACAACCAGGCTTGCTGGTGGCAAGCCTATAATCCCAGCACTTGGTGGGTAGAGGCAGGAAGATTAGAAACTCAAGATCATCCTTGTGTACAAAATTAAGTTCCAGGCTAGACTGGATCTCTTTTAAAGGGGGATCGACATTTTTTCTTGTTTGTTTTTGTGGTTTGGACTTCGCTGGAGATTTTAGTGTCCCTTTGTTTACTCAGTCTCAGCATAGGCTAGCCCCTAACTCGGTGATCATCTTGACTCTCCCACCTAAACACTAGGATTGCAGTCCTAGCCACCAAGCCTGACTCTCATTTGAATAAAGGGGGGGATGGGGAGGTTATGTTTTCCTCTGTTGTTGTTGTTTTAAACAATTAACAGTTTTTCACGTTAACAAAAAAAATACATGGGGAGCCAGGCTTAGTGGTGTGGGTGCCATGTCTGCCACTGAGAAGAAGCCTGAGACAGAAGGATCTTTCATTCAAGGCCAGTCTGGGCAATTCGGCAAGGCCCTACCTTAAGATTAAAATAAAATAAAGATATAAAATAAAATGATATAAAATAAGAGGATAAGATATAAAATAAAAAATATATTTTTATTTATTAAAATATAAAATAAAAATGGGGAAAACGTACAGATATATATGTATATATATGTATATATGTATATATATGTATATATATGTATATATATGCATATATATATATATATATATATATATATATATATATAACCTACTGACACATTGCTTATGTATATAAGGTCCTGAGTTTAGTCCCCAAAGGAAGGGAGAGAGGGAGAGGAACATGAAAAATCACAGCAGTCTTTTTTATCGCATTGTTCTTGTGTGTGTGTGTGTGTGTGTGTGTGAGAGAGAGAGAGAGAGAGAGAGAGAGAGAGAGAGAGAGAGAGAGAGAAGAGAAGAGAAGAGAAGAGAAGAGAAGAGAAGAGAAGAGAAGAGAAGAGAAGAGAGGAGGGAGAGAGAGAGCGCGAGCGCCCCTGGAGCTCAGAAGAGGGCATTTGAGTTACAGGTGTTTGTGAGTAGTTGATGAGGATTTGTGGATCCCAGCTCCACTTCCTTTGCGGGCTCTTCTTTCTTCCACCCCTCCAAATCCCCCAACACTAGGTAGGAGAGCAAAAAGGATAGAGGGGAAGCGGAAGCGGGTGGCCATAATGTCCTTAGACTTCTTCCTGCTGACTAGAGGCATCAAATTCCTTGGGGCAAGTTTGACCTTTGCTGTCAGGATATCTAAATTCTTCTTTTCATCTCTTTGCACACGACTACTTGACAAACTGCTACAAAACAAAACCAACACCTTCCAAACACCAGCCAGCCAAACGCCCCTTTCCATCCGGGTTCCAGCATTTATATATCCTCTGAAAAGTCCCCAGAATTCCAAACATCATACACTCTCAGAACCGATCTGCAGCTGTCAAAACCACGCCCCTGCTAGAGCACGAGGCAAATCACAGTCAGCTGCTGTGGACAGTCTGAAGCAGCCTCATATTCCACACCTGAGATTAAAACAAAACCATTCTTACATTTCTGTGTTTTTTAAAGAAACCAAAATTTTCACTACAGCCTCTCATGATGGAGCAGTAAGATATCTCTCTAGATAGCTATCTTTCCTTCCTTTGAAAACAAAAACAAAACTTAGTTGGTGTGTGTATTTGTGCCACAGCCCACGTGTAAAGGTCAGAGGACAATCTGCAGGAGTCAGTTCTCTCCTGCCACTAGGTAGGTCTCAGGGATTGAACTCAGGTCGTCAGGCTTGGCAGCAAGCCCCTTTACCTCCTTGAGCCATCTCGTTGGCCCACTCTTTTACTTTTTATTTCTTTGGAGCCTGCTCAACAAGATCCTTAGGGCATTGAATTTTTATCATCTACAGCAAACTGAGCACAAAAATATGGTTAACTAAAAAGACTGATCAAAAAGCATAGAAGAAGCACTTTTATAAGAAGGAAGTTGGGTAGGAAGACATCCCTGGTGCCTGTGGCATTCAGAGCATCGGGGACTGATTGAGGCCAGGTCTCCACAGCTGTTCACTGAGGACCCAGACCAGGCAGCATCAGAACCACAGTAGAGGGTGGCTGGCAGAAGGGCTCGTATTTGTGGTTCATCCTCTTTTGCCCCCACCACTCACAAAATACAGAACAATTTAGTCAGAGGACAGCATAGTGTACTTATTTGACCAAAGTTTTATATATATGACACAGGAGCCTTCAGGCATGGGAGATGCAAGGAAAATTTGGGGTGGGTTAGGTTTGAGTTTGGGCTTGATTCCTGAGATCAATCTCACTGTTAGAGCACAGGCTGGCCTAGAAATTGTGATCCTCCCGACTTAGCTTCTCAAGTGCTAGGATTACAGGTGCACAGCACCATGCTCACATTGTGTTTATTTTTGTGTAATGAAGGATAGAGAGCCATGTAGAAAAGCAATAGGACAAATAGGCCTGCTCTGAGAATGATGACACTCTACCACTGAGCCACGCCCCCAGCCCCTCACTGGGAGACTCTAGGTAGATGCTCTACCACTGAGCCACGCCCCCAGCCCCTCACTGGGGGATTCTAGGCAGGGGCTCTACCACTGAGCCACGCCCCCAGCCCCTCACTGGGGGATTCTAGGCAGGGGCTCTACCACTGAGCCAGGCCTCCAGCCCCTCACTGGGGGATTCTAGGCAGGGGCTCTCCCACTGAGCCACGCCCCCAGCCCCTCACTGGGAGACTCTAGGCAGATGCTCTACCACTGAGCCACGCCCCCAGCCCCTCACTGGGGGATTCTAGGCAGGGGCTCTACTACTGAGCCACGCCCCCAGCCCCTCACTGGGAGATTCTAGGCAGGTGCTCTACCACTGAGCCACACCCCCAGCCCCTCACTGGGGGATTCTGAGCAGGAACTCCATCGCTGAGCCATACCCTAGCTGGAGGATTTCTCAGTAGAGCATTCCCAGCACAGGACTGGGTTTTAACTGCTTGGTTGCAGGACCTGAGCTTATCTGCATAAAGATGTAGTTCTTTGAATGTTCATGATAGTGGAAGTTCATGATGAGGAAGCTTGGGGAGAGCAAAGCCTATAGATACCTCACAGAGCTCATCTAGGCCAGACGGGAACTCTCTGGCTAGATATGGAGAAAGACAAACACTCTGAAGTTGAAGCTTGCCCGTAAACTTCATTACTTGAACTCTGTTTCCCCATTTTTAAATTTCTTTCTCCAGTCTGGAAATAGGGTGTCATACCCAGCTGGGTTTATAGCCACTTAATGATTGGAAAATAATCAGTACCTAACCTAGGCTTTGTATTTGAATATTTAGTTCCAAGTCCGTGGTGCCATTTGGGGAGGTTATGGAGCCTTTAGGAGGCGCAGCCTTGCTGGAGGAAAGTACGTCACTGGAGGTGGGCTTTGAGAGTTTATAACCTTGCCCCACCTCCTGTTCAGTTTCTCTCTCTGCTTTCTGTGTGGGGTTCCTGATCTGACTGACAGCTGCCATGTCTCCCTCAAGGCTTCCCTGTCCACCATAGAGTCTCTTGTCCGTATTGTTTTTCGCAGGGATGTGGAACACTTAAGAAGTAAACTGGAAAAGTGCTTGAATGCTGTAAGCAGAGCTTACAGGCCCTTCCAAAAAGACCTCCTATGATAGCCATGCTGGGAGTAAATGTAGACTGTAGACTGATAATGTTTGCAAGGGAAGCAAGGACTTTAACTGCAGCTGGGCTAGGGGCCATTCGTGTGAATTTTGGCAAAGCATCTGGCTGCCTTCTGACGATGTCCAATAGGTGAGGCTGAATTAAGAAGTAATAGATCCGAGTATTTTACCCAGAATGATGGGGCAGGAAGTATTTACAACATCCTATGCCCTTTTGGCTTTAAGCTAGCTGCGACTATGCTTGGATATAATCCCAATATTGGGAGGCAGTGGCAGAAAGATCAGACATGAGTTCCAGGCCAGCACAGATTCAGAGTGAGACACCCTGTCTCAAACTGAGTATAGACAAACAGAAAAGGGGGTCATCTCTAGTTCACCGAAACCAACCCAACATAATTGCTTAGGGTGCAATGATAAGGGCAATAAAGATTAAGACATACTTGGTTCTGATGAAATTTTTTTGTGTGTTTGATGTGTGTGTGTGTGTGTGTGTGTGTGTGTGTGTGTGTGTGTGTGTTGCTTGTGGATATCAGAAGACTACCTTAGGTGTCAGGTCTCACTCTCTAGCTTGCATGAGCCAGGTTCTCTCCTTAGCTATCTGTCCTGTTAGCTCCTCCACCTACCACCTCACCATCTGAGTACTAGGATCACAGATGCACGCTATTCTGTTCAGTTTCAGGTGGGTTCAGAGGACCCACTTCAGGTCTCATACTTGGCAGTAAGCACTTACTCACTAACCCATCTCCCCCAACCCCTTTTTTAACGCTAGTCCTTTTCTGCTCACTGTTGTTTGAGTCAGAATCTTCAGGACTGAGAGACTATATAGGAATATGAGTACTTGAATATCTGTTGGGAGCCATCCGTTCTGAAGGCAGCGGTGCTGAGACAGCCAAGGCTGGGAGAACAGTCTCATGGCTTCAGAGCATGGTGGTGAGAAAACTCGGGATGGAGGCCCCATGTTCATATAAATGAAGACTGAAGGGACAGGAAAGAAATGAATTCAATCAGTTCTGCCTGCTGGTTAAATCCACAGGCCCACAGAGCCATGTGAATTACATCCACACAGATGAGAGAGTATCACAGAGTTCTGTTCTTCAGTCCCCCAAAGGGATGGTGATGACCCCCCTAACCAACAGCTGCCTGTCTATACACCATCTGTCCCAACCCCACTAGAGAAGCCAGCAACACCACATATAGCTGAGTGGCCTATCACCAGAGGTGTGGGCTGTATCCCTCTCCTACCACAAAGGGACAAATTGGTTCTTGACTTTAAAAAAAAAATGCTTATTTTTATTGATAATGTTGTGAGACAAGGTCTCACAGTGTAGCCCAGGCTGGCTTGGAACTCACTAGGTAACTCACTGGCTTCAAACCTGTGACCTTTCTGCCTCAGCCTCCTGAGTGCTGGGGGTCAAAGCCCTGTATCACCACACTTGAATGTTTCAATACTTTAAATGATGAAATCTGAGGGTGAGGCAGGGAGCCCTGTGTGTGGTCCTGTCTCTAAAAAGAATACAAACAAGAGGAGGAAGATGAAGAGGAGGAGAAGAAAGGAGGGTGACAGGGAAGGAGGGAGACAGGGAGGAAGGGAGGGAGCGGGATTATCTCAGATGGGTCCCCAAAATTGTCTCTCTTATGAAACTCAGTTAAAGTACAAAACTCGGCTCCCAGTGCAGCATGCTCAGAGGTTCTGGGTCACAGTGCTCTAATGGATTAATAGATGAATGGGCAAGGGTGGGAGCACTGGAACTGTATGCCTGCCCTGAGGTTATGTTTCAGTAATATGTGTCCTAGGTTGGAGGATGGCACAGTAGGTAAAATGCTTACCGTACAGTCCTGGAGACCTAGTTAGGATCTCCAGAACCCACATAAAGCCAAGCACTGGAGAACATGGGTCTGTGATCTCGGTGCTCTACCATAGAGATGGGATGATGCAGGGAGAGAAGAATCCCTTGATGGTCACAGAACAGCTAGCCTGGTGGGATGAGCAGGAAGATCTCTCCTCAAACAAGGCGAGAGGTGACAACACCAATGCATGAGGTGTCCTCTGACCCACATGCATGGCTGTGGTACATGCATACAGTCACACACACACACACACACACACACCTTTAAAAAATTAAGTCTTTAAAAACAAAAAACAAAACAAAAAAAAAATCAAAAGCCCTAGCCAAGCATCCCAATTCCCCAAGCCAAAGAAATCCGAGAACGTACCATCTATGCATAGCTACCTAGGATGCTATGACACTACAAATGCTTACCATCCTTATATCTATCCACTCACAGTTCTGTCACTTGGTGTAAGACAAGCAAAGATAAAAGCCACAATCTGCATCTATGTAGTGGGCAAGGAACACTGTTCAGTGCAGCGTTACAAAGGAATGCTGGCTAAATAAGTAATGGCGGGCTGATCTAAAGAAATACCGGCTGAGGACATGGCTTTGTGGGTAACGTACTTGCTAGGCAAATATAGGGACCTGAGTTTGATCCCCAGAACCCATGCTTTAAAGAAAGAATTGGGGGCTGGAGAGATGGCTCAGCGGTTAAGAGCACTAACTGCTCTTCCAGAGGTCCTGAGTTCTATTCCTAACAACCACACAGTAGCTCACAACCATCTGTAATGGGATCTGATGCCCTTTTCTGGTGTCTCTGAAGACAGCAACAATGTGTTCACATACATAAAATAAATAAGTCTTTTTAGAAAAAAAACTGGATAGGTAACTATGATGAATAGTCATCGATTTGACTTATTTCTTTCGGACAGCAATCCACAGAAAAGACCATGAAAGAAGGAAAGTTTCTGTGTTTTGCCTGTTTGCTTTCATTCCTAAGGAGATCATCTATTCTGTCACTTGAGGCATTCCTTCACTGGTATGCGATGAAAGCCTTCTCCAGGATTCCAGCACAGACCACTCAGTGATCCCATTTTAAAAACGTAAGACAGAGAGTGAGTAAGGAACAGGTCTGGTGTCTACCTCTGATTTCCACGTATGTGCTCACAAACATGCACTCCCATCCGCTTGTACATACACACACACACACACACACACACACACACACACACACACAAACAAAGCTCAGAGCTGCATCTGATGATACAGGCCCATGATACCAGCTATTTGAAAGGCTGAGGGAGGAGGATTACAATGTCAAAACCCTCCTGAGCTACAGAGTAAGTTCCAGCCTAGAGAGTCTATGAGATTTTTTTGAAAAAAAAATTTTTTTTTATAGACTATAGTTAATTAAGAGCATGGGGAGGGTAGATAAGGGGGTAGTAAAGAGAGAGAGAGAGAGAGAGAGAGAGAGAGAGAGAGAGAGGCTGGCAGGCATGAGCATATGGGGGGTGAGGAATGGAGAGAGAGGAAACAGAGGGGGAAGAGGGGAAGAGAACAAGAGAAGAGAGTGCAAAAGTCTAATTTATTTTCTTCAGAAAACAGTGACGCAGTCCTCTAGGGTCTACAACTTCACCAGCCTTTTTGAAATGAGTTTACGGTACATAGCATGGACTTTCTCCTGTGCAGCAGGCCTCACAAACAACCCGAGAGCAGTTTTTCACCCCCACAACCGTTGTGCTACTGATGCATCTGAGGGCACATTTTACAGAGCAGTTTGCCATTGTAGTGTGCAAGGTTCACAGTTGTCACAGAATCTATGGTTACCTATGCTCAGTTTATGCAAAGCTAGGCCCATCAATGGTAGATCAGAGATGCCTCAGGAGGATCTAATGGGTCCTGTTCAACTATTGGCAGTTGGTGGATTCTGGAGGACAGAGTCATTGCGTTCTGTGGACCCGGCAGAGCATCCACCAGGTTACAATGGAGAGTTCCAAATCAGAGGCCACATAGAGTGCCCCTGTTAAAAATCAGTGAGCCACAAAATGACAAAACGGCATGCAGGTAGGGTGGGATTTGGGGGGGTGCATGTAGAGGGATGACAGAGGGGGGAAAGGAAAATAAGAGAGTGGGGATGAGAATCACCAGAATGCGTTTCTGAAATGCGTTTATGAAACTGTTAACGAACAAATGTAATCAAAATAAAGAAATAGTAATAGCAATAACAACAACAATAATAACAGTAACAATTTAAAAGTTAAAGGGCTGGGGACATAGCTCATTGATACAGTGCTTGCCTATTACATGTAAAGCCTTATGTTTAATACCAACCAAGTATCAAAAAAAAAAAAAAAAAAAAAAAGGAGAAGGAAGAGGAAGGGGAAGGAAGAGGAAGGGGCAGGGCTAGGAAGGGGCGGGGAGGGGGTATGGGAAGAGGGGAATGGGGGAAAAAGAAGGGCAGGGGAGGGAAAGAAAACTCCATGAGCAGTTTCTGGTCTGGATGGGACACCAGGCTTAACCCACTGTGCCTCGTGCTTATGTTCTGCCTAGAATACAGACTGTTTCTGGCAGCATTTAGTTCTTTCTGTCATTATATATCTAGTCTTTGATTCCTATAAAAAGAAATACAGGAAATATTTTAATATGGTGAAAAGCGAAAGCCGCTTTGTGGTCGGCACACTGAGAACAAGGAAGACTTTCTATAGAGAGACTCAGAAGCCCAGCATCAAAACATCTGCCCTGTGCAGTCCAGACCCCTAATAATTCCACAGAGCTTGATGTATTCATTCTTCAACAGAGATTTATAAAAAAAAAAAAATTTTTTTTAAATCACATGAACTGACATTTTCAGAGTTCAAAGGCCATTGCTTTTCTACCTGACTCTCCCTCTTACAAATGCCTAGGTTTTATTCCTAACATAACCAGCGTGGGTTTGTACATAACCATTGGACCACAGTCTGTCCTTCAAAAGCTCTGTATGCCTGCGTGTGTGCGTGTGTGCATGTGTGTCTGCATGTGTCTGCATGTGTCTGCCTGTGTCTGTGCATGCACGCCCAGGGTAAAAACAGGAGCTAACATCAGGTGTCTCCTCTAATATCTTATTTTTGCCACCTGAGTTTTGGGAACAAGATCTCTCCCTGAGTCTGATTCAGCATGACTCACTGGCCACCAAGCCCCAGGGACATGCCTGTCTGCCTTTCCAGAACTGGATTACAGGCACCAGTTGCCAAGCCTGGCTTTTTATGGCTTTAGAATCACCATGGAAACATACCTTTAGGTATATCTGTGGGGGTGTTTCCAGAGAGGTTTAGCAGAGGGGGAAAGAAAAAAACCCTACCCTGAATGTGGGCAGAAACATAGTTTAGGCTGAGGTCCTGGCCGGCATGAGGAGGATAAGCTGAACACCCATACTCTTTTCTCTGCTTCCGGACTACAGTGCAGGGACGAGCCGCCTCACAACCCCATTGCTGTGCCTTCCTCCGCCATGATGGATGGTATCCCTTCAAACCATAAGCTAAAGAAACTTTCCTTTCTTAAGTTACTTTTGTCAAGTATTTTAGCACAGCAATAAATAAAGGACTTCTGTAGCTTTGTAACATCTGATGCAGAAATCGCCACGAAAAACAGACAATTTTCATCATTCCAGAAAATTCTTTTCTGCACCCTAGTAACAGGTTCTGTCTAAATTCCATTCCCAGAAAAGAACTGGTTTGGTTTGCATATAAATGAAATTATGCAATATGTACATTTTCTTTCATGCAAAAGAACTATTTTGATATCAATTCATGTTGTAGCAATATATCAATAATTCATTCTTTGTTCTGTGATTTTTTAAAAAAAAAAATTCTATTACACTCCAGGTAATTTACTAAAACTTAATTTTTAAATCTATTTCTTTATACTGCTGAAATTGATGCTATACCAGTGAACTATACCTCTGGTCCTCTTGTTGTTTAAGGCAGGGTCTCACTAGGTTGCCAGGCTGGTCTGGACCTCACTTTGTAGCTCAGGCCAGGCCTTGAACTTATGATCCTCCTCCTTCAACCTTTGAAGTAACTAAAGTTTCAGATGTGTAGCAACAAACACTGCTCTTAAGTGTCATGAAGAGGGACATTAGAGATTTCTGTTTTGCTGAGTAAAACTACTGAGAATATTTAAGGACAAGCCTTTTGTTGTTCTAAATTTTTTATTACATCTTTGTGTGTGTGTGTGTGTGTGTGTGTGTGTGTGTGATATAAACATGTGTTCATGTATGCATGTAAGCCACTGTGCACATAGCGGTCAGAGGACAACTTACAGAAATCAGTTCTCTCCTTCCACCATGAGGATCCTGGGAACTAAACCTGAGTTGTTGCCAGTAGTATGTGGCACTTTTACTCACTTGCTATCCTAGCAAACCTTTATTCGAACATATTTTTATGTGTCATGAGTTCAAACCTACGAATGTAACTGCAGTAAGATGTAAATATTTTCTTTCAACATTTTTGCCAGTCTGACTCATATATTTTCATTTTAGCCATCATTGTGGATAAAAAGTGGCTCCTTATTGTGGGTTTGTTGTTGGTATGGTTTTTAGACAGGATCTCACTTTGTAGCCCAGGCTAGCCTTGAACTTAAAGCACACTTTCTGCCTCAGCCTTCTAAATATTGGGATTTGTCTTAGGGTTTCTATTGCTGTGATTAAACACTATGACAAAAAGCAAGTTGTGGAGGAAAGGGTTTATTTGGCTTACACATCCATGTTATTACACTTCTGTAGTCCATCACTGAAGGAAGTCAAAACAGAAACTCAAGCCTTTAAAACCCAGGACCACCAGCCTAGGGATGGCACCACCCACAACGCACATCCCCTACTCCATCAGTCACTAATTAAGAAAATGCCATACAAACTTGCTTGAAGCCTGATCTTAAGGAGGCATTTTCTCAGTTGAGGATCCCTCCTCTCAGAGGACTTTATCTTGAGACATAAAACTACCCAGTACAGAGTTACAAAGACCAACCACCATGCCCAGGTTGGCCTCATGTTGTTTGATAATGAATGATAAGGAGGCATTTTCTCAGTTGAGGGTCCCTCCTCTCAGAGGACTTTAGCTTGAGACATAAAACTACCCAGTACAGAGTTACAAAGACCAACCACCATGCCCAGGTTGGCCTCATGTTGTTTGATAATGAATGATAAGGAGGCATTTTCTCAGTTGAGGGTCCCTCCTCTCAGAGGACTTTAGCTTGAGACATAAAACTACCCAGTACAGAGTTACAAAGACCAACCACCATGCCCAGGTTGGCCTCATGTTGTTTGATAATGAATGATAAGGAGGCATTTTCTCAGTTGAGGGTCCCTCCTCTCAGAGGACTTTAGCTTGAGACATAAAACTACCCAGTACAGAGTTACAAAGACCAACCACCATGCCCAGGTTGGCCTCATGTTGTTTGATAATGGATAATAACAAACACTCAAGTGTTTTTAAGTCATTCAAAAATCTCCTTTGAGGAAATATTTATTCAAATATCTCCCTCTTGGTGGCCTTTCCCTTCCCTCTTTCCCTTCCCTTTCTTCTTCCCTTCCTTTGCTTTGTTTTAGAATGGATCCCATGACATAGTCCAGGCTGTTTTCAAATTTGTGATGCCCCTGCCTCAGCCCCCAAAGTCCTGAGATTGCAGGTCTATGCCTACACATCTGGCCTTATTTCTATTTTTTAATAAAGTATTTATTACTTCATCGAGTCATAAAGAGGTTTTTTTTTTTTTTTTTTTAAATATTTGGATTGGAGTACTATACTTCTACATGTGAGAAACAAAATATAGATGGCCCATTTTCAATACAAAATTGTCTCAGATAACTACAAGCTTTAGATACATAAGGGACAATAGGGTCCCTTGCCCCAGCAGCTGACGATTGGATATTATATATTTATATTAAATCAGAGGTTAATCTCAGGGTAGGGAAATTCTAAGTTTTGTCATTATCAGGGAGACTCCCACAACAGCAAATCAATGAGATCAAAAATCTGTTAAGTAGGACATGAGCAGTAACTGGGGACCGGAGATGAGAAAGGAATGAAGGGGTGTGGTGACTGAGGGAAAGATTGTACTCCCCCAAGTATCCAGCCAATGGGGAAGAGGACAAAGGGAATTGTGCTTAGAGGTGTATATACGTGACTGTTTTGTGTTGACATGTCTACTCTTTTGTTTGAGTTGTGATCCAACCTGAAAAGTTCCTAAGTAAACTGCCTCCCTCACCTTCACCACCCTGAGTCCCCAGAGCTTGTTATCATGAATGGAAGACTACATATGTAGTTGACAGTGGGGAGTAACTTGGTTTTTATCCTGGTCATGGAAACTAATCGTGCTAATAATGATCTCTAGTAGTTAACACGAACCAGCCTGGGCTTCTGATGATGGTTAACATATGCTGTATTAAGTGCATGTTCTGGGATTTAGGAAATGTGTACCTGTGCATGTATATATGCGTGTGTGTGTGTGTGTGTGTGTGTGTGTGTGTGTGTGTGTGTGTGTGTGTGTGTATGCGTTTACATTTCTGTTGCTGTGATAAAACCTCATGACCAAAAGCAACTGAAAGAAGAAAGGGTTTATTTTAGCTTATGGTTCCAGAGTTATAGAGTCCATACTGGTGGGGAAAGGCAGGGCTAGAAATAGTAGGAAGCTGACTGTTCACATTCTCATCTGCACACAGGAAACAGAGAGAATAGGAAGTGGGGCCAGGCTATAAACCTTCAAAGCCCACCCACAGTGACACACTTCCCCCACATGACAGCACTTTCTTAAAGGTCTATAACCTTCCCAAATGGCCTCATGGACTGGAGACCAAGTGTTCAAGTACAGGGTACAAGTTTGGGGGTCATTTTCCAATCAAACTATTACACAGTGGGAGGACAGAAGGGACAGTGAGGGAAGTCATACCTTGTAGAGGTTCTGCAGTCCAGAAACTCCTTCCCTTTCTTTCAAATCTGACTTCTGTACCTGGCAGGCAGGAACAAAGGGGCATGGAGAAGAAAGTGAAGAACATTCTAGGAAGTTATTAGCCACCTACAACTCCCACCAGGACCTAGATGAGGCTATTATAGTCTCACAGATAATGAATTAAACATCCCTTGACCCGAGCCAATATTCAGCCTTTTAAGTCCTACTGAGTCCAGAAAATGAAGACTCTTCCTGACACCCACAAGTTTGTAAGAAAGAAAACCACTTCCTCATTCCTTCACAGTCACCCTCCTTAATCAAATAGCTGGTGCACACATTGAAGGAGGAGTCTGAAGACACCACAGGTTGTGGGTCAGCAGTTGAGGGCCATCTATCCTCATCAAAGGGAGCAGCCCTGCCACCAAATAAATGAGTCCCAGCTCAGAGCAACAAGGAAGCCGTCTGCCTTCTACCCTGGCTTCTGGGTAAGGCTCATTGCACTTAGCAGAGCTATAAAAGACAGCAGGATGTAGAAACACAGCCTTTGAGAAGAGGATTAACATATTCAGAGACCTGGGGTTTATTCTAATTAAATTAATCCCCTGAATCAAGTTTGGATGGGAAGAAGGGTTGAGAGGAAGTGTGGGAAGGTAAAGATGCTTTTCACACAACTGGAAACTGAAAGGGGAAAAAAAGGGATGGGGACTCAATTGAGTTGTCCGGCTGTTTGGGCTGCCAGCCTCCTACCAAGGTGCCAAGCAGAGAAAACAAGGAAGAATGGTTGGAGGGGCCTTGCTAGGGGAGTGTCAGCTCAAGGTCGATGGATGTATCACACACCAGCAGCTCCTTGGTTATAAATCATTAAATCTAAAGGGCTCACTTGCCCTCCAGCAGGACTCCTGGTCACGGCCCTCCTCCAGACATGATTGGTTCTGTTGCAAAACACTCCTGTGCTGTAGAACTCAGGGGTCAGGGAGGAAAATGCCAGAGCAGCCAATGTCCACGAAGATCATTCCGTAGAAAGCTTCCCAATGGTTTAATGCAGAGGCTCTGCTCTGACCTTGAACAGGCATACATCTCAAAACTTCATAGACAAGAACCATAGTCCAGGGAGCTAACACAGTAGGTAAACTGCCCACTGAGTTCAGATCCATAGCACCCACATAAGGAAGTAGTGCATGATGGTCTGCGCCTGTAGCCTTAACACTAGAAAGGTGGAGATGAGGATTCCTGAGATTCAATTGCCAGCCACTCTTGCTAAATTGATGAGTTCAGGTATCAGTGAGAGACCCACTCTCTAAAGGTAAGATGCAGGATAATAGAGGCAGACACCCAACTTAGACTTCTGGTCTCTACATGCATGCATACAGATGTGTACATGCACTCATGTGCACACATACAAACCATGTACACAAAACATATACACACATGCAAATAATAACAGGTATTCTCACCTCAGGATACCCCAGAAACTCTGTAGATAAACTCATAAGCATATAGATCAGTAAAAGAAAGCTGATAAATGTTTTCACTGTTAATGATTGTGAAACATCCCCCACAGGGTCCTGTGCTGGAACCTTCCCAAGCTGGTGAGGCTGTGTTGGAAGGTTCTAGAACCTTTGGAACTGTGGTCTAGCCAGCTGATATAAGTTGCTGGGAGTGGGCCTTGAGGATGTTATCTGCTTCTGGTTCCTGCCAGTGCTTTCTCTGCTTCGTGTCTGCTGTTGTGGTGTAACTAAACTGATCCAAGCTGCCCTTGCCATGGACCAAGGCATTCCTGCTCTGTTTTATAGAAAAAGAAAGAAAGAGCCAGGATGTGTTTGGCAGAGGCACAGTACTGTGAGGTGGAAGGAGGTGCTTCTGGGCATTCTTTCCCCCTGAGGTACCAGCCACATGATGGGTATAGTATACAATAAGGTTTATGTAGGGCATGAGGATGGGAGTTGAGGAGAGAGAAGACACACACACAGAGAGATATAGACAGAGAGAGAGAGAGAGAGAGAGAGAGAGAGAGAGAGAGAGAGAGAGAGAGAGAGAGAGAGAGGAGGCCCGCCAGGAACACACACGTGGAGAGCGAGGGAGGAGGGGAGGAGGGGAATGGGGAGAGAAGAGACAGAGAGGGTAAGAGAGTAAAGTACAAGAGTAAGAGAATAAAAGAGAGAGAGAGAGAGAGAGAGAGAGAGAGAGAGAGAGAGAGAGAAGCAAACATCCCTTTTATAGTGAGTCAGGCATGCCTGGCTGTTGCCAGGCAATTGTGGGGCAAAGCCTGAAAGGAATGTTAACAACTCCGGCTCCCATGCCTTCCCCACCATGATGTACTGAACCCTCCAAAACTCTGAGCCAAATTAGACTCTCCTCCCTTAAACAGCTTCCATTTGGTATTTTGTCATATGGACAAGAAAAAATAACTAATACAACTGTATGGCTCAACGTCATCCATAAATGAAAAAATACAGACCTGAACATGAAATGTCAAGCTCAGGGACCAGAAAGTATTCAATTGCAGGGCTGGGAAGACGGCTCATTCAGTAAGGCACTTACTACATGCTGTGGTCTGCATGAGAAATGTCTTCCACAGACTTCTGAGTTTGTAGGATTGGGTCCCCAGTTGGTTGCCATTGTGTGGAACCCTTAGGAGGCGGAGCCTTCTGGAGGAAGTATATCACTCAGACAGAGCTTAAGGTTATATAGCCTGGCTCCACATTTTGTTCTCTCTCTCTCTCTCTCTCTCTCTCTCTCTCTCTCTCTCTCTCTCTCTCTCTCTCTTTCTCTCTCTGCTTCCTGAGTATAGATCCCATGTGATCAGCTAGCATCCTGTTCCTGTTACCATGTCACCTTTGACCACAGCCATGTATGTCTTCCCCCATCATGATGGACTTTATCCCTCTGGGATTGCAAGCCAAAACAAACCCCTTCTCTTTTAAGTTGATTTCTATGGAATGTTTTCATCTCAGCATCAGAAAGGCAAGTGGAATACTGTGTAAGCATAGCAACCTGCATTCTGATCCCCAGCACCCCATAAAAGTCAGGGATGAGCAGAAGAAGAGCATGTGTCTGCCATCCCAGGGCTGGGGAAGCAGAGTCTAGTTCTGGTCGCAATGCTCTTGAGGTGACAAGTTGCAGCATGGTTTGGCTAACAGGTTGGGATTCCTGGACCACCTTGTTTAAATTCTCTAATGGGAGACCTCTGCTCTATTTCCTAGTCTCTTGTAACAGTTTTTTCTCCATACCAAGCACTAAGAGTAGCATCATGAGCCACTATGGCAGACGGCGTTGTAAGAACTCTTGGGTACCGCAATCAAAGGTTTCCTTTTCCTCCCATCCTCGTTTGCATCCTCGGTATCTCTCTTTCATAATTTGTTCTCATTCAATGTTTTCCTCATACTCCCATCTCTCCACTCCAATTACCTCTAAGTTTTGAACCACTCTCATTTTCCCTTGCATATTTCCAAGGCTTTGGAGCTTTGTCTGCAACTGCCAAATTTAAAAAAAAAAAAAAAAAAAAAAAAAAATTCTAAGATGTTTCCAAGAACAGGCTTGAAATCCCACCCCACCCTGAAATACCATGGGCCCCCCCAAAGCCCTCAGAGGGGAGTGTGGGTCATGCCTTGTTCTATGGAGATGAAGTAAGAAAGCTCATTCAGCTTCTAGAAGCCTTCTACCAACTGTGAGACTCTGCAGTTTCTTGGTTAGACAAGGTGAAGGATGGAAGCCTGGCATTTCCCCCACCAAAGCAATGAGGAGAACATCTCGTTTGTGGTATCTCTTAACTGATAGTTCACATTTTAAGGTTAAGATGTTTTACTGCTTCCAGATGGTCAGCTCACTTCCAGCCAGAAGAGCATGACTGCGGAGTTTAAGAATAGCTAGGATGCAGAGCGAGATTTTAATTATCACATAGAGGATCTAATTAAAAAGACATACAGTAGTCATCGTCTCTCATCCTCCAGCCTATAAAATGTGGTAGTTTAAAAAATTACCTTAAGGAGGAAATTGGAAAATTATTCAATTTGAGGCTGAGACACTTGAGGAATTTCTCAAATTAGGAGAGAGAATGAGGTTAAGTACTTGCAGTACACCACGTCATGTTGTTCTTTCTATCCTGGTTAATGACCCAGACTTGAGACAATCCCTCTGTCTTTTTGTGTGGAGGCCGGGAGTTGACATCAAGTGTTTTCCTTAGTTTCCACCTTATTATTTTTGAGACAGGCTCTTTTCCCTAAACCTGGAGAGCTCACTGATTTGGCTAAATGAACTGGCCAGAGAGTTCCAGGGATTTCTGTATATCCACCCCCAATCTCTCTCCCTCCTCCCTTCTCCCCTCCTCCTCTCTCTCTGATTTATATAACATTTTCCATCTATTATCTGTGCAGCTAGTATCTGCTCATCTACCCATGTATGTATCTATGTATTCATCCCTCATCTATGCCTCCATCTATAGATCTATGCACTCAGCTATAGATTATATATGTATGCTAAATACATTGATAGATAATAGGCATAATAAAAGATTGACTTACATCTTTAATCCCAGCACTTGGGAGGCAGAGGCAGGTGGATTTCTGAGTTCAAGGCCTGCCTGGTCTACAGAGTGAGTTCCAGGACAGCCAGAGCTACACAGAGAATCCCTGTCTCAAAAAAACATAAAACAAAAAACAAAAAACAAAAAAAAAAGATTGATTCACAGATGATAGACTATACAGGGACTGATGGATGGATGGGCAGTCAGACATAAAGACAAATAGACAGACAAGCAGATGAATGTATAGATGACATACATGGTTGTTCATGAAAATAAATCACAGGAAGGGTCAGTGTGGTCAAGGAGAACGTTCTGTAAGCAGGGTTGCTTTGTCTTCATTTTTGATACTACCTTCCTACATGTATCTCCTTAGTCCCTCTAGCGCTGGATTTCCTAATTGTTTGACTTAGGTCAGTGGGCTCACACATTTTGTACCCTTTGGCCTGAGCACCTTTCAACATTCTGTCTGTAAAGGTCAGATGAACGGTTGTCCATAGGTCTGTCTTGTGCATTCTCATGTCGAAGAGTGTAAGGATGGCCATTCACTGACAACTTGACGGGATCTAGAATCACCTGGGAGACTTGCATCAGGACATGTCTGTGAACAGTTGTCTGGATGACATTAACTGACATGGGAAGATTTGTCAGAATCATGGGCAGGACCACTTCCTGGTCAGGGGATGCTGTGCTGTGTAAAATGGGGACAGTGAGGTGAGAATGGATATTCATCGACTTCCTCTTCTGGCTTTTCTTGGTTGACTTCCCTCCTGTGGCTGCCTGTACCTTGAAAGGGAAAGATCGCCTAGTTGGAGGAAATAGGTGTCTGGGAGTGAGTGGTTTGCAGGTGTATTGTCCTGAGTCACTTCCTGTCTCACTGTTTCTTGTCTGTTGTGGTTTAAATACCCTCGATTTTGCTGCATGTTCCCATAGCTATTGTGTTTCTGTCACTAAGCTCTGTCCAAGTACATGTCTCTAGTTGACCACAAACTGATCCCTTTGAACACTCCCCCCGCCCCACCCCATCTGGCATTATCTATGTTAGGTCACAGATATAACATTGGTCAGTGTCCCAAAGTCTTTTGAGAAATGTGTCCATACTTTTTTTTTTTTTTTTACTATGTTTCATGTACCCAGGCCAGTTTTTCCAACTTTAGACCTGCTGTAAAGCCAAGGATGACCTTGAACTCCTGATCCTCTTGCCTCTGCCTCCCAAATGCTGGAGTTATAAGCATGGATCACCAAACCCAGCTTATACAGTCCTGGGAATGGAACCAGGGTTTCAAGCACGCTGAGCAAACACATGGTCATGTGCGGCCCCATCCACAGTATGTATTCTCGTGGAACTACTAGGAAGTGGAGCTTACATATAAGTTTTGTATATTGAAAGCTTTACTCCAACTGGCGATGCATGAGAGTAGTGATTGTGCCTAGCCTCTGACAGCAGCAGAATCTCAGAGAGCACTGTTATGTTTGTCCCATGAGTGTGTGTGTGTGTGTTTAGTGTGTGTGTGTAGTGTGTGTGTGAGTATGTGTGAGTGTATCTCTGTGTGAGTGTGTGTATGTATGTGTTAGTGTGTGAATGTGTGTATGTGAGTATGTGTTTGTGTGTGTGAGCATATGTATGTGTGTGTGTAATTGCATGTGTGAGAAAGTGTATGTATGTGTGTGTGAATGTATATGTGTGAGTGTGCATGTGTGTTGCTGTGTATGTTAATGTGTGTAAGTGTATGTATGTGTGTGTGAGTGTGTCTGTGAGAGAGTATGTGTACATATGTGCGTGAGTGTATGTGAATGTGTGAGTATGTGTTAGTCTGAGTGTGTATAAGTGTGTGTATGTGAGTGTATGTATGTGTGAGTATGTGTGAATGTGTGAGAGAGAGTGGGTGTATGTGAGTATGCATACGAGTGTATGTGTGTGAGTGTGTTATTGTGTGTGTGAGTATGTGTGTTAGTGTGTGTGTGTACATGAGTATGTGTATGAGTGTATGTGTGTGAGTGTGTGTGTTAGTATGTGTGTGTACATGAGTATGTGTATGAGTGTATGTATGTGAGTGTGTGTGTTAGTGTGTGTATGAGAGAGAGAGAGAGAGAGAGAGAGAGAGAGAGAGAGAGAGAGAGAGAGAGAGTGTGTGTGTGCACGCACATAAAGGTCAGAGGTTAACATTGGAGGTTTCCCTCAATTGTTTTCCATCTAATCTTCCTAAACAGGGTCTCCCACTGAACCTGTCTGGCCATCAAGTTCTAGTGTCTTAGTCAGGGTTTTACTACTGGGAACAGACACCATGACCAAGGCAAGTCTTATAAAAGGCAACATTTAATTGAGGCTGGCTTACAGGTTCAGAGGCTCAGACCATTATCGTGGCAGCATCCGGGCAGATGTGGGGCTGAAGGAGCTGAAGGTTCTACATCTTGATCCAAAGGCATCCAGGAGAGGAGAGACTTCCAGGTTGGTAGAAGGAAGATCTCAAAGTCCACCCCACCCCCTATTCCCGGCAGTGACACACTTCCTCCAACAAGGCCACACCTACTGCAACAAGGCCACACCTCCTAATAGTGCTACTCCCTAATAGTTTGAAGGAAAGCATATTCAAACCATCACGCCTAGAAACCTTCTTGCCTCTCTTTCGCTGGCATCACACTGCAGGTCAGCAGCACCACACTGGATTTTTTTATATGGATACTGAGAATCTGAACTCAGCTCCTCAACAAGCATCCCCTGACTGAACCATCTCCCAGACATGTTTTATTTGCTTTCAACCATTCAGATAGATGTATGAGGTTCTTGGATACTTCTTTACTTTACATTTCTCTGATGACTAACGACATTAGCACTTTTTCAAATGCTTATTAGTCATCTGGGCATCTTCTTTTGGGGAGGGACTGTCTCCATTTTATCTCCATATTTCTGTTGGCTTCTTTTCCTTTGGGTTTGTGAGACCTTTAAAAAAATTTCACATACTTGAGTTATGACTCCATTATTGGTGGCATATGTTGTCTGAGTAATGCTGTCAAGACTATCATTCTTCGTGGCTTTCAGTACACATAAGGATGCGTTTAAACTGGGTGGAATTTCTAAAAGTGAAATTTTATGGTCATGAGAGTTTTCAATTTGATATGTGCTTAGAAAATTTCCTGCCTGTGATAAACTACTCTGACAAAAGGAAAGGGGAGGGGGGAGGGTTACTTATGTTCACAGATTGAGAATGCAGTCTGTCAGGGTAGGAAAGCAACAGTGTCAGAGAGTGAGGCGGCGAGTCACATTGCATCCACAGTGAGGAGGCATGGGGAAATGAATGATGCAGCTCAACTTGCCCCCTCTTCTTCATTCAGTCTGAGACCCTAGCCAAGGGAATGGTGCCGCCCACATCTATGGTGGCTCTTCCCTCTTTAGTTAACTCAATTTAGATATTCCTTCATAGACTTGGTCTTTTGGTGATTCTAGATGCTGTCAAGGTTATAATCAATATTAACTAGCCATTAAAACATACAAAATATATAAAAGGCTGGGTGCAACAGCAGGCATATATAATCCCAGTGCAGGGAAAGCAAAGACAGGCAGAATTCCTGGTGTTTTTGTCAGCCAGCTCGGACAAACCAGCAAGTCCCAAGTTAGGTGAAAGTCCCTGTCTTTTAAGAAAAACAAACTAAGGTGGAAAAGAAACTCAACATTACCTTTTGACCTGCAATGGACAGACACACACATGTTCATGCATCTCTGCACATACATGTGCTCAGTGTGCACACACAGAAACCTATCTGTGCATGTGCTTCAAGTGTGAAAGACATGTGATGCATAACAGGGAGAAGTTAATCCTTTGAGCTTTGAGAAAAGTATTCACATGATGAAGGCAGGCAGGAGCTTACCTCCAGCCCCATAGAATCTCCCAGCTCTAATTTTACCTCCATATGACAGGAAACACTACACCTTGGTGTCCACTCTTCTAAGCAATTGGGCACAGCACACCAAAAGTTTTGCTGAGCTGAACCTTCTTAAGATGAATTTAGATCTTAGATATTCAAGGGAACATGCTACAAGCAATATCCTTTGTCCCCTCTGTAGATAATTTTTTTGTTCCAGCTTTTCCTATCATCCTACAGACCACTCATACATCCAGATGTCCAAGACAAAAATCTCAAATCTCTAGACTCCTCATCCTCACCTGCCTAGTGGCTCCCAGTGACATCAAATTCATCTCAATTACTTCTGAATCCATAAAAGTGGCTCTTCCTCTCCAGGCCTCTTCTGTCACTAGTGTCCCTCAGCTATGTACCTGTTGCTATTGGTCACCTTGTACCTTCCCTTCATACCAGCACCCTATTGTAAAAGTTTGAATAGGTTTGTGTATATGAATACTTGGTCTCCATTTGGTGAACCTGTTTGGGAAGGATTGGAAGGTGCAGCTTTGTTAGAGGAAGTGTGTCACTGGGGGGCTGGGCCTTGAGATTTCAAAAGCCCATGCCATTCCTGATGTGATCTCTCAGCCTCAGGATTGTGAGCTCTCAAGATACTGCTCCAATGCCATGTCTGCCTGCCTGTTGATGGGCATAGACTTGCCCTCTAAAACTGTAAGCCCCAAATATTTCTTTCTTTCTATAAGTTGCCTTGGTTGCTAGTATCTTATCATAGCAATAGAAAGATAATAAATATAGCTGTCAACCTACTTCTCATGGAGTAATGAAATGGGCAATGCCAAGCATGCCTAGCCCCACTTTCTTAGGAAAATGACCAAATACAGGAACTTTGCCTTCCAAATTAGATCTTTCCTTCCCCAGACTCATAGTCTACATTCCATGTGACTGTTATCCTCCTGCAACAAGGCATTCTTATTTCTCTTAGAGTCTGCACATCATTCCTGGCTCTTCCCCTCATTTCACACACCCTCTCTCTGTGCCATACCCTCACTTCCTCCCCCACCTCTCCATGAGTCTTCATCTCTCCAAACCCAATTCTAGCGACATGCTACTTGAAAGTCTCTTGCGACCAGCCCCCACCCTCCTCTCACCTTCTCCTCTGTTGCCTGGAGCTCAGAGCAGCCCTGTCATTTCACTTAGCAACTTGAAGGATTTCTGTTGACCTAGAGTCAGCCTTTTCCACTAAACCATGAGCTCTAGGAACACAAAGTCAATTGTATTCATTTTGTGTCTTAGCCTTCCTGTTCTTCACCCTAGCAATGTTCTGGCTCGTAAGACTATTCGTAAATTAAATGGTCTCCAAATGAAAGAATCATCACAATCACGTGACAAGACTTTCTAATCACTCTGTTTTGGGACCTGTTTTTATTTTGTTTTAAAAAATTAATTATGTGCATGTCTGTGTGCCTGTGAATGGGTATGTGTTTATATTTGTGTAAGTGCACTCAGAGGTCAGAAGAGGGCATTGGATACCCTTTGGAGTGGAGCTACAAGCAGTTGTGAGCTTCCTGGTGTGGGTGTTAGAATCTGAACAGGAATCAAGGGTAGATGTATGGGCTATATATTACCTTACGTTATAGTATGGGATATGCTATCTATTTCTCTCTCTCTCTCTCTCTCTCTCTCTCTCTCTCTCTCTGTATGTATGTGTGTATTTTCTAAACAATATTATGTAGAAAAGGGATTCTAAATACACATCAAATAATTTTCATTATTATTATTTATTTTTTATTTGTATGCATGTGTATATGTCTGCACATGCCATAGCACACATGTGAAGGTCAGAGAACAGAGTTTCAGGGGTCTCCTCTCTCCTTCCATCATGTGGGCTCATAGGGGCTGGTGCTTTGCCACAAGCATCTTTAACTACTGAGCTAGTCTACCAGCTCCTAAAATATATTTTTAAGCTTTTTATATTTCTTTTAATTATATATATTTTAAAATTTTATGTATATGATCCTTTGCCTGAAGGTGTGTCTGTGCTCTACGGAAATGCCTGGTTCCCATGGAGACAAGAAATGGACATTGCATAACCTGGAACTAAAGTCACAGACAGTTGTGAGTCTCTGTCTAGGTCCTGGGAAAGTGACCTCAGGTCCTCTGGAAGATCAGCCAGTGCTCTTAACCACTGAGCCAACTCTCTAGCCTTTTAAATTATATTTTAAAAATCTTATTTTTATAGTTTTAGCATGCCTTGTGAGAGAAACTGAAATAAAAAATGCACAATTTGTTCTACATTTTAACCCAAAACTTCTAAAAAGCTGTGTAAAATGGAATCTTCCCAGACTTCATTGCATGAAGTCTCCCCATAGCTCTAAAAGTGGATCTTCCCATCAGTACCTTTGAAATGCTCTCTGTGGGGTAATACTTGGGGAACCAGAGCATCAAACTCCCCCAGTCCTATTGTTATAGAAGTAGGGTCCTCCATAAGTGGGTAGAGTTTAGCTCCAAAGAAATGTAAATGAACAAAAAAAACTTCAGATAGGCACTGGGTTCCCTTCTTCTGCATTTAGTCAGTTTAGCCAAAGCCACAGAAGAACATTTAGATTAAAACAATCTAAACAGACGTTGGGCTCTTCAGTTCTGGGTTTGGCAATGCCAAGGTGACAGCTTTGTAAGAAATCATAAATGGACAGTAGTTGGGAGTCTGGTCTTTGGAAGGGCACAGTTCTAAAGCCTCTCCCAGGGACCACGTCTGACTTACGTTGAAAGGTCATTGCTATGAGGGGCAGCCTTCCACTGTAGGGTGATTACCTAATAGCACCACCCCAAGCTTTTCATATATCCTTGAAACTTGGTTTGTAGTACTTTTTTCCTGCAATTACAAAAATGTGGGCTGCCAAGATGGTTCAGTGGGTAAAAGGTGTTTTCTGCTAAGCCTGATTTAATCTCTAATACCTTCATGATGGAAGGAGAGAACCAATGTCTGTAAGTTGTCCTCTGGCCTCCATATATGTGCTATGGCACCTATGTACCCTTCAATGATAATTGTAACGATGGTGATGGTGATGGTGATGGTGATGGTGATGATGATGATGATGATGAAATTTATTTTTAAGAAGGGCTTGCAAGATGGCTTAGTGACTAAGAGCACTTGTTACTTTTTCAGAGGACCCACGTTCAGTTCGCAGTACTCACATGGTGGTTCACAACTGTCTGTAACTTCAGTTCCATGGAATCTAACACTCTCTTCTGGCCACAATGGGCACCAGGCATGCATGAGGTACACAGACATATATGAAGGCAGAACATTTAAAAGAAATGCATACACATAAAATAATGTATTTAAAAAATACTGTCATAAAACTTTACAGTCCACTGAATCACTTTAGTATGGTCCTGTCTCTCTCTGACTTTAGTATGTATATACGTGTGCATGTGCATGTGTGCATGTGCACATGAACCTCTCTCTCTCTCTCTCTCTCTCTCTCTCTCTCTCTCTCTCTCTCTCTGTGTGTGTGTGTGTGTGTGTGTGTGTGTGTGTGTGTGGTGTGTTGGACACATAGAGGTCAGAGAAAAACTTTGGGGAATCAGCTCTCTCTTTCCTACCACCATGCAGGTCACGGGAATTGAACTCAGGACATCAAGCATGTCACCAAGCATCTTTACCAGCTGAGCCATCTCACAGGCCCATCCATAGTTTATACTTCTTGTAGCTCTCATGCCGTGCAGAGTTCGTGATACTCAGTTGTAAAAGTAGCTTCACAGATGAGCAGAAAGGCACACAACTGGATCTAAACTCTCTGACCATTGAGAAAAAAGGATTGTGAGTTTGAGGCCAGCCTAGGCTAAACAGCAAAGACCCTGTGTTGAAATAAAACAACAGGGCCTGGAGAAATGGCTCAGACAATAAAGTGCTAGCAGCTCAAGTGTGAGGACCAGAGTTCAAATCCCACAGGACCCACATGAGTGTGGTGGTGTGCACCTCTAACCCTAGTGCTGGAAAGACAGGCAGATCCTTTGAGTTCCCTGGCCCACTAGTTTTGCTTAAGAGACATCATAACCAAGTGCAGAATATGGATGGCCATTAGTGGATCAGGATGGAAAATAAAACTGACAGAAAAGATATTTTTAGGACACTTAGAGGAATGTAGAATGTATAATAGATGAAATTATGAAATCATTAGGTTTCTTAAGAGAGAGGACATCAGTTGTGTTACACGAGAGAAACATCGTTAATCTTAAGGGATAAAAGATATTTAGGAGTGAAATCCATTCTATCTGCAACTTATTGCAAGGGGGAATTGTGTGTGTCTGTGTATGTGTGTCTGTGTGTGTGTGTCTCTGTGTGTGTATACATGTGGGGTATGTGTGTGCACAGGAATATGCATAAAGGGAGAATGAGTAGAGCTGGGGAGATGAATGAGCAGGTAAAGCACTTGCTCTGTGAATATGAGGACCAGAGTTTGGGTGCCTAGGACATACATACAACTCAGGTGGATGGGGGCTGGAGAGATGGCTCAGTAGTTAAGAGCACTGACAGTTCCTCCAGAGGTCCTGAGTTCAATTCCCAGCAACCACACGGTGGCTCACAATTATCTGTCATGGGATCTGATGCCCTCTTCTGGTGTGTCTGAAGAGAGCTACAGTGTACTCATATAAATTAAAACAAACAAACAAACAAACAAACAAACAAAAACCCATCAGGTGCATGGTATTACAGGTATTCCCAACTCCCCACCCAACCAATAGTCCCAATGCTTAGGAGGCACACAGGAGACCCCTGGAGCAAGTTAGCAAGCTAGACTAGTCAAATTGGTACGTTCAAAGTCTCAGTTCAGGAAAAGACCATGCCTTGATATAAGGTGGAGAGAAAGGAAGATATCGAAGATCAACCTCTGGTCTGTACATGTTCATACACACAAATACTCACTGTGCCCTTATACACACACACACACACACACACACACACACACACACACACACACACACACACCTGGGAAGTGCTTAGGCATACTCCCAGTGTCATATACTCTATGGGAAAGATGGAGTCCTCAAACACTTTGAAGAATTTAGACATTTCAAGAGAGTCAACTCCATGAAAAATTAATGGGCAAAGTAAATTAAAACAAACAAACAAAAAGACTGAAGAGGAATCATAGCTGAGTGCAGAATGCAGCTGTTAATGGATCGCAGATCAGGATCACAGATCAGGAGGAATGTAAAAATGATATTAAAAAACAGATATGTTTAGAGCACTAAGAGAAATCTGGACTGTGTAAGACATGAAATTATGAAACGGATAGATTCAAGGAGAGATGACATGCTGGAATGACACGAGAGAAATATTGGTCTTGGGAAATGGAAGAGACTGTGTTTAGGGTAAAATACTATGGTACTTGTAACTTCTTCCAGGTGTTGGGGGAAGGTGTGCCCGTGTAGGTACAGGTGTAAGCATCCAGCCCTACCTATGTGCATAACATGGTATCACACTAACAGGTCTGCCTATGTAAACTAACGTGTTATTTCCTTAACTTTCATGTGAATCAGTTTTTTCAAACAAACAAAAAAAAAAACCCAAAAATTAAAAATAAATTTTTTCAAAATGATCCCTACCAAGATTACATTTTAGAGAAGCAGAATGTCAACCATTGAACAAAAACCTTCAAGAATCAGATGATAAATGATTACTGAGTCATTGAAAGACACTGTCAGTATAGAGAATGGCAGCTGGGTGGAGGTAGGGGTGCTTAGTCTAGGGGTCAGTACAGGTCTGTCTGAGAAGGTGACAGTTGACTCAAGTGCTGAATGACAAGAAGGAAACAGTCCTGGGAGACGTGGTACAGAGCTGCTACACAGAGGGAAACAGTTAAGACTTGGGGTGGAAATTAACTTAGTGGTTCAAGAAGCTGCAAGCAAGCCTGAGGTTGTAGCTCAGTGGTAGAGCCCTGCTTAGAATCCCCCAGTGAGGGGCTGGGGGCGTGGCTCAGTGGTAGAGCCCCTGCCTAGAATCTCCTAGGGAGGGGCTGGGGATGTGGCTCAGTGGTAGAGCCCCTGCCTAGAATCTCCCAGGGAGGGGCTGGGGGCGTGGCTCAGTAGTAGAGCTTTTTTTTTTTTTTTTTTTTTTTTTTTTTCTGAGTGGTAACACGTGTCTAAAATCCTCCAGCCAGGGATTGAGGGCATGGTTCAATGGTAGAACAAGTGGCCTAGAATCTTAACAATGAGGGGCTGGGCTGCGTGTGGCTCAGTGGTAAAATGATTGCCAAGAATCCCCTAGTGAGTATGGCCTGGAGTCCCAGACTGCATACAATCAGAGAAAATTAGCTGAGCGCCACTCTTTATCTCTCTCTGCTTCCTTGACCAGCTGCCTGATGCCCTGCCACGGAGATGGACTGCACCCTGAACTGTGAGCCAAAACAAAGCTGTCCTCCCTTACATTATTTTTGCCAGGTATTTTATCCCAGCTATGAGAAAAATTAATTAATATATACATCAAAACTCTTCTTACATACTAAATATTTTATTGAGTGCCTATTAGATTTGCCTTTTCAGTGTCAAGGTAAGCCATTCTAAAATGCTTGAGCAGAGCTGCGCGGTGGTGGTGCATGCCTTTAATTCCTGCACAAAGAAGGCAGAGGCAGGGCAATCTCTGTGACTTCTAAGCCAGCCTGGTCTACGGAGCAAGTTCAGGACAGGTGGACCCCACAAAGAAACTCTTGAAGGAAAAATAAGCTTTAACGGAATCTTGTAATTTTCTCTCTGGTCCATCTACTCTTCTCATTTTCAATCATAAATCTACCCGGCAAACATTTATTAACCATCAGTTACATAACTGGCTTTATGTGAGGGCTAGAGAAATCACACATATGAAATCATACACTTTCAGCTTCTGGTATAAGAATGGAAAAAAATAATTGGACAAAGGAAAAATCAGATAGGCTCTGACCTCACTAGAAGATTCTAGGCAAGGGGTCTTCCACTGAGTAGGGAGATGGCTCATTCATGAGGCCCTGACTTTTGATTCCCAGCATCTGTATAAAGGAAGGGCATGGCAGTGTGTGTCTGTAGCCCCAGGTTAGAGTGGTGGGGCAGAAAGGTAAATCTCTGTACCTTTTTGTCCAGCTTACCTGGACAAACTGATGAAGAGATCCAGTCTAAAAACACAAGGGGAAGAATGACTGAGGAAGACACCCAACGTTGACATCTAATCACCCCCCCCAACATGGATATGTATGTACAGATGCATGCACACCGAGCACACATGCATGCATGAGCACACACACACATGCCACATACACAGACAAGAAATACACTCCGAAAGACACACAAAGTCGATATTACAATTCAGAAAGTCATTAGAATGATGTGACAAGTCTTCAGATATTGCCAAGAAAAAACATATTTTAAAAAATCAAAGAGTTATAGAGAAAGGAGGGAAATCATGGAGGAAATGGAGGTCACAATTCTCTCCCTCGAGGTTGCAAGAGACCTTTCTAAATATAAAAGCGGGGAAAGAAATTGCACACAAATATCGATATAGCTAACCTCACTCTTTTAAAATATGTACACACAAAGAAAGACACTATCAACAATATTGACTCAAGCCTTCCAGGACAGTTTGGTGCTGTGTGCAGATGAAGGATGTTTTCTGAAGACCCTCAGCAATGATGCACCAAATGTAAACAGGAAACCAGAAGGTGGATGACAGTCTATGTACTAAATAAGTATCTTTGGAGGCTAGGGCGAGAACAGAGTAAGTAACACAACAAGAATTTTTTTTATTTATTCCTGTTGCTGTAATAAACACTCACAAGAAGGAACTTAGGAGGGAAAAGAGTTTACTGGGGCTTAAATTTCCAGGTCACAGTTCATCACTGAAGTAAGTCAAGACAGGACCTGAAAGCAGGAACCTGAAGGCAGGTCTGCTTGCTACTCCACACATCATTGCCTCCTACAAAGAACTCACTTCACAGTCAAAGCAGCATGTCAGGAACCATGGAAGATGCTTGCTGGCTCACTCACAGGCTCATGCTTAGCCAGCTTTCTTACATAATCCAGGACCACATGCCTAGGGAATGGGGCTTCCCATAATGGAT
This sequence comes from Arvicanthis niloticus, assembly GCF_011762505.2. Classification (NCBI taxonomy): domain Eukaryota; kingdom Metazoa; phylum Chordata; class Mammalia; order Rodentia; family Muridae; genus Arvicanthis; species Arvicanthis niloticus. Next base: position 21,707,367 of record NC_133432.1, read on the forward strand.
CTGGGACCCCCAGATATGCACAATCCCAATCAGAATTAGATAATTCCTCCATTAGGGTTCTCCTCTCAGATGACTCAAGGCTGTGTCAATTTGACAGTTAAAGCTAACTAGGACAAAGGTAGAGAGTGAGAGAGCAAGATACCGAATATACTTTGACTTCACACATGCAGGAGTGCATTATCTACCCACCCCAATAATATATGCATACACTAAACACGTACACACCACACACACACATACACTGTGGTTGTTTGATGATAATGGCCCTAATATATTCATATATTTGCATGTTGAGTCTCCAGTTGGTACACTGTTTGGAAAGATTAGGAGAATTGCGTCCTAGGAGAAAGTATATTACTGGGAGTGGGCTTGGAGTTTCCAAATGCCCATGCCAGGCCTTGTGTCTATCTGTCTCTTTTCCTGAAGCATACAGCTCATGATGTAGCTCCCAGATACTGCTCCAGCACCATGTGTGCCACCACGCTCCCCACCACATGATGATAACGGACAAAGCCTCTGAAACTAAGCAAGCCCCCAATTAAATGTTTCTCTTCTAAGTATTGCCTTGGTCGTGGTGTCTCTTCATAGCAGTAGAACACTAAGACAAACACACACACACACACACACACACACAAACACACACACACACGAACATCTCTGATAATTTAATAAGTTAGAGATACAAACAGAAGCTAGGGGACCCTTGATCCAAAAATCATATTGGAGGTGGGGTGTTGGAAATAAAGGTCTGCCGTGTTTGAGGACTGTCTCCTGTTTTGGCTTGCATCCACATCTGCAATCATGAATTGTATAGGCATCTCATCACAGTGGAGGGGTGGGGAAGCCTTTAAGCAATGAAGGGTGCAGGAAGCATCGGCTTCCCTCCATCATTCGTTTCTCTATTCACACCAGCCCCTCTATCCGCCACCCCTCATTCCTGACTGTGGAGCAGCTGTCGTTCTTTAGACAGAAGATGACAAAGAACTGTTTGGTTCAAGATGAATTCTGGGGCCCCAGAAGTGTGTGGGTTGCAATGTAATTATTCTATGGAAGAGTGTGCGTGTTCCAGCAAATTACACCCTTCAGTCCCCTCATTAAGCTGTGCCAGAACAGCAGCCTGCTGACTCACACTGACGATCCTGTCAGAGGTTTCACCTCTGGTTTTTCCAAGCAGCAGGTGGCAAATGGCAGAGCAAGGGCTGTCTAGTGGACTCTCTCTCTCCAGGCACTAGTAAAGAACAAAAGCCGGGCTGGGAGGTAGCTGAGTCAGTAAAGCACCTGCCTTGTAGGCATAAAGACCTTCAATGTGCTCTCCAGAAGCAATGTTAAAAAAAAAAAAAAAAAAAAAAAAAAAGGCCAGGTGTGGGAGGTATTTGCAGAACCAGCCCTGTGGGCATGGAGACAGTGAAAATGAAAGGATCCCTGGATCTCACAGGCCACCCAGATCCCAGCCAGAGACCCTGTCTCAAAGGAGGTGGATGACTCCTGAGGAAAAACAAAGAGATTGACCTCTGACCTTAATGTACATATATGTGCACATGACCATGCACATGTGTGCTTCTTCACACATATGAACAAGCATGCACATGCACGCAAATGCACACACACACACACATACACACACACACAGATATGAGCTGGAAACATGACTCGTCAATTAAGAACACTTGCTGCTCTAGCAGAGGACCCAACTGTTCCCAGCACCCACATCTGATGGCTCACAACTAAATATAAGGCCAGCTCCAGGGAGTCCAATGCCCTCGTCCAGCTTCAACTGGCACCTACATTCATATGCACATACTCTCCCCACCCATCCACATACACACATCATTAAAACAGAAGAGCTGGAGAAATGGCCCACTAGGTAAGAGGCCTTGCTGTTCTTGCAGAAGACCCAGGCTGTTTTCTTAGCACTCACCTTAGGCTGCTCACAAATACCTGAGACTCCTTCAGAGAATCTGATGTCCTCTTGTGGTCTTTTTGAGCACTGCACTTGTGTATACACACACACACACACACACACACACACACACACACACATAATTTAAAAAATAAATTCTTTTTTCTTTTTATTGAAATAAAATTGTTATGCAATATATTTTTATTATGTTTCTTCTCCCTTAATTTCTTCCAGAGCCTCTCCAAACCCCTCCCTATCTCCATCTTCATGTTCTCTCTCTCTCTCTCTCTCTCTCTCTCTCTCTCTCTCTCTCTCTAAAGCAAACAAATACACAAAACAAAACAAAAAACCAGAAACACTCTCTCATGGAAACATGAAAATGAAAATAAAAATAAACAAGCAAAAATCAATAAGAAAAAAACAAATAAAGCAAATTAAGGCTAAAATATCATTGGGTTCATCTTGTATTGGGCATGGCCCTGCCCTGAAATATGGTTAATATTCACAGTGAGACTCCATTGTAGAAAACTGAGTGTTTTTCCTCTACCAGTAGGTATCTATTGCAGACAGCTTCTTGGCTAGGAGAGGGAGCCCAAGTTCACACTACCCCTCAGTGCTGGATTCCCCCCCCCCCATCTTGCTTGAACCTGTACAAGTCTGTGTAGAGTACAACAGTCTTTGTGATCCATATGTTCTTCAGTTTTGAAAGACACTGTTTGCTTGGAGTGAAAAATATTCTTAATATTTCGTTTTTTAAAGAAAAGACATGTTAAACAAATACACATTTTTTTTTTTGTCTTTTTTTTTTTTCTAGACAAGATCTCATACTATAACCCCAGCTAGTTTTGAACTCTGAAGCCCAGATTGCTCTCAAACTTTGGCAATCCCCATGCCTCATATGCTTCCATATGCCTGTCTGTGAGTACACCTTCAGCTGGTGGATTTAGTGAAATGACTGTAGACACAATGCAGATAGACGTCCTGGGAAGAGGGATGAACAGTGAGAAATGAGACCAACTCTAGTTTAGAGCCTCATATGCTTTTCTACATACCCACAGGGAAAGTGTTAACATCTTACCAAGCATAATTACCTTCCTGGTGTTAAATGTATACTGCATAATGGTAATCTACTAACCTCTCGGACATGGGGGAGATCTTCTTGCACTTACTGATCTGCAGACTATTGTTCACATAAGATTAGCTTATGTGAGGTGGGGTCCTCTCATGAGTAACCAACATAAGCATGCCGCGTGTGTGTGTGTGTGTGTGTGTGTGTGTGTGTGTGTGTGTGTGTGTTATATGTTTGAGTCCACGTGATCACAGAGAGCACAGGAGGATCTTGGGTATCTTGCTCTGACATCCTTCATCTTACTCCCTTTGAGACATGGTCTCTCCCTGGCTCTGAAACTAGGCTGGTGGGCAGTGAGCCTCAGTGATCCTCTTGTCCCCACCTGCCACCATGCTGTCCCCATCACTGCAGAGGTTGTAACAGCAAGGTTCCTAGAGCTTACAAATAGGTGAGAAATACCATACCTAGCTTTTTAAATGGACTCTAGGATCTGAACTCAGATCCTCATGCTTATTACAGCAAGCAATCTTACCTACTCTGGTGGTTTGAATGAAAATGGCTGCCATAGGTCCATAAGGAGTGGCGCCATTAAGAGGTGTGGCCTTGTTGGAGTAGGTGTGGCTTTGTTGGAGGAAGTGTGTCACCAGGGGTGGGATTTGAGGTCTCAGATGCTCAAGCCAGGCCCGGTGTCACTCTTTCTTCCTACTGCCTGACAATCCAGTTATAGAACTCTCAGCTATCTCTCCAGCACCATGTCTGCCTGCATGTTCTCATGCTTCCTGCCATGATGGTAATAGACTGAGCCTCTGAACTGTAATATTTATCACCTGTTTTCCTTTATAAGAGTTGCCATGGCCATGGTGTCTCTCCATAGCAATAGAAATCCTAACCCACTGTCTCATCTCCCCAGCCTCTTGCTGAGCAAATCATAAAAGTGCAAGAAAGCCCTGGCAGGTGGGCACAGCAGCATGGCAAAGTTCATGGAATTCTGGGCCCTGTAAACCGCACTGATTTTCAGTCTTTGGCTGGTTGAAGGTTGTCCAGGGAGTCCATTAAAAAAACACACCCAATTTGCTGCCGCTGAATCTGTATAGGGAGCCTTGGCATCTTGATTTTTAACAAGTTCCCTAGGTAGTTCTGAGCCACACCAAAGCTAGAAGACCATTTGGCTCAACTGTTGAAGAATCCCATCATGCTTAGCTCTTGGGGAAGAGGCAATTGTCTTACACGGCTCCTACAGCTACAACGAAGAAAGCTGAAAAAAATGTCCGTGCAAACAAACTCATACAGTGCCAAAGACCTGGCGTTGGAGCCTTTCCTTCATCCTTTCTATGATGCACAAGGAGAAGAGGGGAAAAAAGTTAGAGTGTCCCCCCCCCCGTCCCCAAAATCATGTTTTCTCTTGAAAAACTTAACATCATTTGAGGAACAGGAAACAAGAATAAGTATTTATAATAAATTCTATTTCTGATTTTTCTGCTTATTCATGTGAATGTTTACATCTGTACATGCCTGTGTGTATGTGCAAGCAGGGGCTCATAGAGGTCAGAAGAGGGCATCTGACCCCCTGAAGCTGGCATTACAGGCAACTGAGAGCAGCACAAAGAGGGTTCTGGGAACTGAACTCCTGATCCTTGAGCCATCTTGATTTTATTCAGGCAGCCAGGACCTCTGTCCCTTCCAATTTTACTTAGATGTTTGCTTATTTGATTAGTTTTATTTTGTTTTACTTTTTTTTAAAATCAGAACACTTATTTTTAAACTTTATTTCTGTATGTTACTCGTATGTGTGCATGTATGTGCATGCTTGATGCACACACAGAGGTCAGAGGATGATTCTCAGGAGTCAGTTCTCTTTCTACCTTGTGAATCCTAAGAAACACTCAGATTACCAGGCATGCTTACCTATGGAGACAGGTTGCCAGCTCCACTTGCCTTTTTGGAGCCGGACCTTGCTATGTATCCCGGGCTGATTTTGAATTCCTGGCCCTCCTGGCTTTGAGTCTCCTGTAGTGGTACTTTAGGCCTACATTACAATTTCTGGGTTGATTTTAAGTTCTTTTGTTTGTTTGTTTGTTTTTGTTTGTTTTGGTTGGTTTGATTTGGGCTTCTTTGTTTGTGTTTTCATAATTGCTGCAGTTACTTCAGACAGTATCTAATTATGTTACCCAGGCTAGCCTCAAACTAGAGAGCCTCTTGCCTTTGCCTCCTGGGCACTGGGGTTATAGGTGTATACTAGCACATGGATTTCTAATATTAGCCTTAACAGCTATCATTTATCCAAATTAAGCCATACAACAAACTCTTGGATTTCCATCAGACATATTCCTCTGTTACTTCCAGATTTTCCTATACCATACTTCAAGTTAGCAGAAAGTTTATACCTTCTAGTGCCTTTTGAACGGGTTTAAAAAAAAAACATTTATGAGTATGTGTTTGTATGACTGTACAGGGCTATGTGCGTGTACGAGAGACATCCACAGAGACCAGAAGAGGGCACCAGATCCCTTGGAGATGAAGTTACAGGCAGCTGTGAGTTGCTCGACATGGGTGCTGGGAGCCAACTCAGATCTCTGCAACAGCAGCAAGCACTCTTAGCCATCTCTCTGGCCCCCTGCGTAATCCTTTGCTTAGAGTGAGGATTGCATTCTTTGGGTAGGTAGAAGGAATTGTGGGTATAGAAGTCTGCTTGCCCAATCCTTTATTATGGGGACCATGCAAGTGCCACAGTGCATGTGTGAAGGTAAGAGAATGACCTTGCAGGAGTCAGTTTTCTCCACGTAGAAGTACATGGTTGAACTCAGGTCCTCAGGCAGAGACAAAGACAAGAAGGAGAATGTCACCATTCTCCTTATTATATATAATATAATATTATATATATATATATTATATATTATATATATATATAATAATAACCATTATTATTAAAATAAATGTTATGGGTAGACATGGTGACTCGTGCCAATTAAAACAGAATTTGGGAGATTGGGATGGAAAAAAATCACAAATTCTTAACGTGCTTGCTTTGGACCCCACCAGTGAGGGGTTGTGGGTGTGGTTCAGTGGTAAAGGACTGGATAGAATCCCCACAGTGAGAGGCTGGGGGCGTGGCTCAGCAGTAAAGCACCTGCCTAGAATCTCCCAGTGAGGGGTTGGGGGCGTAGCTCAGTGGTAGAGCCCCTGCCTAGAATCCCCAGTGAGGGGTTGGGGGCGTGGCTCAGTGGTAGAGCCCCTGCCTAGAATCCCCAGGGAGGGGCTGGGGGCATGGCTCAGTGGTTCAGTGGGGCTGGGGTGTAGCTCAGGTTGAACACTTGCTTGGCTTGCTCAAGGTCCTGAGCTCCATTCATAGCATCGGATGAATGGATATATAAACACATCAATAAGACACAATATGAATGGCTGTGAGAGGACCATCATGAAGGGCATCTGGATGGTATATTCTCCGAGTCATCTTCTCCTCCTCCATCTTATCTCCACCCTTGGACAGTGATAAATGGCTACTGGCTCCAGGGAATCATAGCATGACTTACTTCGCGGGCCAGTTTAATGAACCCGTCTCTTAGCGCTGGCCAGGTGCCGGCCAATGGTTACAGAAGCAGCAGGGCAGAGTGCAGACATGGATCCGGATCCAGCCTTTCCTACTCCTAGTGTGCAGCTCCCCTAGCTTACGTGCAGGTAAGTGTGTGCATGGCTTAGCTGCATCACCTTCAAAAGGTGGGGTTGTGGGCTGTGGATGAAGCTCAGTGGGTACAGTGCCTGGCATACACAAATCTCTGAGTTCTGTCCCAAGCACTGCATAAATGAGCCAGGCATGGTGGTGTATGCCTATAAATTCCATCAGTGGGGAGTTAAAGGCTAGAGAATCAGAAGTTCAAGGTCATCCTCAGCTACATAAGAAGTTTAAAGATAGCCTCGGATACGTGAGACCTTGTCTCAAAATAACATGAAACAAGCGAGCAACAACCAAACTAGCAAACAATAAGAAACAACAGCCGCAAGACCAACAACAAAATGGACGGGCTCAAGCACTTTTTACTAGGGGGCAAGATGTGCCACGGAAGAATTCGATTCTACTATAGGTCCATGTGAAGCAAGGTCCGCATCCCCATCCTATCAGCTAGGTTATGAGAGAATCTAAACCTCGAGTCAGTGATCACAGGACACCCACAAAATCTCCTTTGCAGGGTCCTCTATCTGCTCTTTGAATTGAGCCCCCATGCTCACCATGGTCACACAGGAGAAGCTCACAAACACCCGACAGTTGTCTGCTTCGTGGCCTGAACACCTGCCTGAAATCCCCTGTGAAGGGCTGGGGGTGTGGCTCAGTGGTAGAGCCTCTGCCTAGAATCCCCCAGGGAGGGGTTGGGGGCGTGGCTCAGTGGTAGAGCCCCTGCCTAGAATCCCCCAGTGAGGGGCTGGGGGTGTGGCTCAGTGGTAGAGCCCCTGCCTAAAATCCCCCAGGGAGGGGCCGGGGGCGTGGCTCAGTGGTAGAGTGGGCTGGGGTGTAGCTCAGAGGACACTAAGCTTAGGGGTGGCTCTTGACCAAGGCAGCTCTTTCTCTCATTTTGTTGAGTAATTTTTTTTTTTTTTTTGTTCCTCTGGAAATAAATAGGGGCCATGGGTTAGGTAGTCCACACTGTCTACCCTAGCAATCTAAACACAGAAGAACAACAAGGCCACCCTGACAAAGAGAAATGACAAACCTGCGGGAGTCACTTACAGGTTTATGCAACATGTGTACAGTGATTTAGCTCTGAGAGGGAAAGCTACCAAGCTTTCCCCATTGGCTGCCAAGCCAGGGATACAAGAACGAACAACCAGAGTGGAGTTCCGTACTGACAAATAACCCACAAATCAGGGTCCCTCTGAATGCGAAGCTTCATCCCTCCAGCGTGTTACTTTATAACAACACCCCACCATGTAGCCTAGAGTGGCCTTGAACTCATGATCCTCCTCCCTCATCTGTTCCTCCATCCTCTGACCCCACCCCCAGTGCTGAGATTATAGATAACACGCACCACCATCCCTGGCTTTGGTGCCACATTCTTTTGTGGCAAGTGGTAAGCCAAGGGTTGGCAGTGACATGACTCTGATAGGTGCATCAGGGGACACACTTTCTTATCATTACTCTTAGCTTTCCCAGGAATACATGGATGAGCAAGCATTGAAGGTGGGCCAGGTGGTTCACACTATAATCCAGGCATTCTGGAGGGTGAAGCAGGAAAACCACTACACCACAAAGTTGAGGCCATCCCAGGCTATGTAATGACTTTCTGCCCATCCTGGGCTGTGGTGTATGACCCTGTCTTGAGAGAATAAAAAACAAAAATGAAGGACTGGCAGCCTAGAGAAATGGACCAGTAGTTAAAGGAGTTTGCTCACAGAGGACCCAAGTTAGCTTCCCAGCATTCAAGTTGAGCAACTTACAAGGCCTGTAACTCCAGCTCTAAGAAATCCAGAGTTTCTGACCTCCAAAGCACCTAGACATACCTGTACATACATATAAAAATAATCTATAAAAATGAAGAGGGAGAAAGGGAAGGAGGGAGTAGGCAGGATGTAGGATTGTAGATTCTTTTGTGTACGCTTAACATACACCAAGTTCTAGATTTGGTCCCCAGCACCACATAAGCCAAACTTATTTGTTGGTTATTCAGATTAGCTTTCTATCATGATAAACACTGCGGCCAAACGCAACTCACAGCCTGTCACGAAGGGTGTCAGAACAGTCAAGCAGGAATGGAGAGGAAAGAACCTGCCTCGAGGGAGTACTGCTCACAGTGGGCTAGGCCAGTGGTTCTCAAGCTTCCTAATGCTAGACCCTTTAACACAGTTCCTCATGTGGTGACCCCCAATCATAACATTATTTTCATTGCTACTTTATAAATAAATTTTGTCACTGTTATGAATTGTAATAATTGTAGATATCTGTGGTTTTTAATGGTCTTAGGCACCCCCTGTGAAATGGGTGTTCAGGTCCCCTAAAGGGGTCCTGACCCACAGGTTGGGAACCACTGGGCTAGCTAGACTCTACCACATCAACCCCAGATGTCAAAATGATACACATCTAACCAGTATAGAAATACATGCCTGAATTCCTACCATATGGAAGGTAAAGGCAAGAAGCTAGTTTAATGGCAGCCTGGGACATATATGACTTTGTCTTAAAGGGGGGAACAAAGATTACTTTTAAATAATCCAGGTGGGTTTTTAATCTTTCTGTCTTCACTGTTTCCATTTTATGCTAGGCATCCATCTTGGTACCCACCAGCTGCTTGTCTCTGATTCCGGACCGTGGAAGATAAGATCCCAGTAGCCATGACTCAGTGACCCTCCCCCAAAGATGCACAGCTGTGACCTCGACTTGTTATGAAATGACTAACTTCTTTTTGGCTTCTGTAACTTGTTCACACAGGCATTCAAGAACTATTTTAAGGTCGGCTTGACTACCTAATCTTGGCAGAGCAAAACAATTCTTAGCTTGCCTAGACAAGGTCTTCTTGTAGCTTTTTGCCTTTAAAAATCCATCCCTCATCTTCTGTCTCACAGTAGTCTCTAATTTGCCTCAGAGATTGTACATTATCAAAAATAAAAAATCTGGATTGTGTCTATGGTCTTTTCCCAGGAGTTGTAGACTCCATAATGATGGTAGTCTGGTTAGAGGTTGGTTGGTTGGTTGGTTGGTTGAGAAAAGGTCCTGTTGGAACAACCCAGACTAGCTTTGAACTCACATTGTAGCCGAGGATAGTCTTCAGTTTCTGAGTCCTCTGCCTCTACCTCCCAGATTCTCAGTTTCCAGTGTACACTACCAGACCTGGCTAGGTATGAAGCCTCAGTAACAGGTGTGCCTTTGTCTATAAATGATTTGACTTTAGAGTTTAAAAAATAAATTGGAAATGTGAGCACCTCTTCATGTTAGAAGCTGCTATCCACAGATGCCCCCCCCCACCAAAAAACACACACAGCCTTTTCTCTCTGATTTGGTGAAGAGACAAACTCTAAAGCCCTTTGTCTCTCTTAAATTGGGCATGTGACAACCCTGCACTCCCCAAAGCTACCCATTCCCCACAGCATTGAGAGGTCAAGCACTCATGACCTCTGTGAAGTGGCCAGAAAATCAAGCAGAGCAGCTGAAACACAATTTGCATGGGACTGAAACCTGAACGCCTGATGTCCCCTTGAAACAGCTAACTTAGAGGCTCAAGAAAGCTCCCTGGGCCAGCCAGATGGCACGGTGGGAAAAGACACTCACTGCCAAGCCTGATAACCTGAGTTTAAGCCCTGGGACCCACATGGTGAAAGGAGAGGACTGGTTCCTCCAAGTCGTCCTCTGACCTGCTGTGACACTTGTGTGCTACCCCTGCCCACACATATAAAATAAATAAAAATGTAAAATAAAAAATTTTAAGACTACCTTCCAGGAGTCATATAGCATCAAGATGTTCCCCCATGCTTGCTCCTGTGTCCCCTACACGAGCCCAAGCTCCCTTCCTGGTTTCGGGAACAACTCCTATCCTGCTATGCAAGGACCAACACCTCTACACACAGCTGCTGTACTGTGAAGTGACCTAGGGGGCCTGGATCTTGAATCACAAAGATAGGACTCACTGGCCTGTTTTCTAGCCACACAAGCTGGGCAGAGGTGCCCATTTCTCTGGTGGGCATGGCCTGGAGGCAAAGCTGAATCTTTAGTTGTTTGCAACCCTATCAATTCCTTACCATCTCCCAAAGATGTTCTATCATTATAGATCACCACGGCAGGGTCTACAGTAAAAACCTCTCTTCCTTCTTTGCCTCCTCCTTCTCCTCTTCTTTTTCCTCTTCCTCTTCTTCCTCTTCCTCTTCTCTTTCTTCCTCCTCTTCTTCCTTCTCTTTTTCTTCTTCCTTCATATTTAATTTTCTCCTCCTTCTTCCTCTCTCTCTCTATATATACATATACACATACACACACACATATATACATATATATATATATATATATATATATATAAATGTATTTGTATATCAGACCATGTTAAGTTACTGGCATTGCAATGGTGTATCTTCAATGCCATCAAATATCCTGGCTCCAAACTCATTATTGTCTTCCTGCCTCTGCTTTCTAAATGCATGTACCACCACACCTGGCCAAACCTCTCTCTTGATACTGATTCAAGTTAACACTGAATGTTTGATCCATCCATAGACAGAGACAAACATACATACCATATTACCATTTAATCTCTAAGCATCCCAGGCTACAGAGATAGCTTGGTGAACAAAGGCACATGCTGCCAAGCCTGACAACCAGAGTTTGATCCCTAGGTCTCACATGGAAGAAGAGAACTCCCATATGTTATTCTCTGATCTACATGCCCATACAATAGAACATGTTTGGACACATACACACTCAACAAATAAAAAAATATAAAAAGAAACTTTTAGAAACTCAATGATCTTATCTGTAAACTCTCAATATAATACATATGTATAGATAGATATGTATATATTGATATATAGATATATTGAGATATATGTATAGATACATATACATTCCTTTTCTGTAATTGTGAACATACATATAAAAATATATGCAAATATTCACACATATATTCATAGCTTACAGACACAGCCATACACTTACATATATATTTTATGTTTATTTTCAATATATAATATATACATTATATATATTTGTGTGTGTGTGCGTGCATGTGTGTGTGTGCGTGTGTGTGTGTGTGTGTGTGTGTGTGTGTTCAGCCTTCTTCCACAGCTAGACATGACTGCATGACCGGGTTCACCTGATTGTGTGCTTCTGGCTGGACTTTGCAGCAGAGATAAGAATGCACAGGGATGATACGGTGTCACATTGCATCTAGCACAGGGGCTGCATTATCAGTCCTAACTCCTTAGTCATGTTCAATGCAAGGAGACTATGACTCTTAGTTTAAAACAAAAATGTAGTCTCGTCAACAAAGACAATGACGAGTGCATTCAAGTTTGCCGCTGACCGCATAAGTAAGTGTCACGGCACACATATTCCCCAATAAATGGACACATGTTTATAAAAATAATTCCACTGCAATTGCTATTTGTTTAAGGCTTTACTCCCTTCTTAGCTGTAAAGCTGAAGTTTCTAGGAATCTGACCAGAACCCTTATTTGCAATAACCACCATGTCATGACTCCCTTGTGAAACCCTGGTAGCTCCTGATTTTATCTTCCCAGATTGTAAGCGTATTCATGGCACCTCCACAGCTCCCTTAGAATCTCATCAAAAGAGAAAAGTAGGCTAGTCAGATGCTCAGTAGTAAAGATTCTTGCTGTCAAGTTTGGGAGTCTGAATTCCATTTCCAAGCACAACGTGGTAGAACTGACTCCCACGAGCTGTTCTCCGATATCCACACATGTGCTATATATGCCCTGCCCTGCACTCACACATACACACAAAAATCAATATAATTAAAATATGTATATATATAAAAATGAGGGAAAATTCTGAGCAACCCTTTGTAACTCGAGATGTACCAAATGCCTAAGACTGTTAAGACATATTATATGACTCTTTGAAATGGCCATACCCTTCTCAAGTGGGGTTGTTTGTTTGTTTGTTTGTTTGTTTACTTTTTCCCCAGTGTGTGTGTGTGTGTGTGTGTGTGTCTGTCTGTCTGTCTGTCTGTCTGTCTGTCTTAACTCCTATGCTTAAAATCTATGCTTTAAAAAATTCTTTTTAGGAGCTGGCTTAGTGTGTAAAAGTGCTTGCTGCTCAACCATGAGAACTTGCCTTTGAATCATCCAGGACGTAGGTAAAAGTTCACATGTGCCCACTCATACGCCTGTAACCCAACACTGTCAGGGGATAGACATGGGAACATCACTGGGGCTTCTTGGCTTCCAGCCTAGCTCCAGATTCACAGAAAGGCCCTGTCTCAAGAGATATTTCAAGAATTCCTTCCCTAGGGAGTCTTAAACAAAAGTTTACCCTATACTCATAAAATGTCCCAATGTCAGTCAGACCTGCTGAGCTGGAAACATACAGGATAGATTCCTTCCCTGCACCCAGTCCCCTGCTTGCAGAGTCCTCTGGGGGCATGCTCACCTGCCCTGAGTGGCCTGCTGTTCCCTCACCCCCAGAGCTCCATTGTTCTCTGCCTACCTTGCCCCACCAAGTCCCTTAACTAATGTGTCCCCAGAGGCATAACCAGCTGCTAGGAGATTTGCACTACTCCCTGAGTTTCATTGTCTAGCCAAAGGCTACCCACCAAAGGCCTGCTGTACCAGGAACATAGAGGTTAGGCCACCCCTCCTGATGTATGCTACATCAGGAACATCTTGGGACAACCAGATGGCTAAGGGTAAGAACACAATCAACAAATGCCAGGGCAATGTGACACCTACAGAGCACAGCTATCCTACTACAGAAAGCCATGGGTATCCTAACAGAACCAAAGCAGAAGAAAATGACCTTAAATCCAATCTTATAACGATGATAGAGGCCTTTAAAGAGGAAATTAATAAATCTCTTAAATAAATACAAGAAAATACAATTAATACAATGGGTAAAGGAAACATATAAAATTGTTCAAGACCTGAAAATGTAAAAAGAAGCAATAAAGAAAACACAAACTGAGGGAAACCTGGAGATGGAAGATCTAAGGAAAGAAACAGGAACAACCAACACAAGCATGACCAACAGAAATGTTAAATCTAAAAAAAAAATTCCTGACACAAAGCATCTGGGAAATGTAGGATAAAAAGACTTAAAAAGACTTAACCTAAGAATAATAGGAAGAGAAGGAAGGTGAAGAGTCCCAGCTCCAAGGACCTGAAATATTTTCAACAAAATCATGCAAGAAAACTTTCCCAACCAAAATAAAGAAATGCCTATAAACTTACAGAACACCAATTAGGCTGGACCAGAAAAGAAAATCCTCCTACCACATAATAATCAAAACACTAAATGTACAGAACAAAGAAAGAATATTAAAACCTGCAAAGGAAAAGGGCCAAGTAACATACAAAGGCAGACCTATGAGAATTACACCTGACTTCTCAGCAGAAACTCTAAAAGCTGTGAAAAATGTCTTGCAGCCTCTAAAAAAATCATAGATGCCAACCTAGACTACTATAACTAACAAAACTTTCAATCACCATAGACAGAAAAGATAAGACATTTCAAAACAAAACCAAAGTTAAACAATACCAAATCCAGCCCTACCAAAAAAAAAAAAAAAAAAAAAAAATACTAGAAGGAAAAATTTCAAACCAGAGCATCAAAATAAGAGGAACACTCACTGGTCATTAATATATTTCAGCATCAATGGGCTCAAATCCAGGCTAACAGAATGGATGTGTAAACAGTATCCATCATTCTTTTGGATACAAAAAAACACACCTCAGCAATAAAGATAGACATTACCTTAGAGTAAAGAAGTGGAGAAAGTTTTCCAAGCAAATGGATTCAAGAAGCAAGCTGATATAGACATTCTAATAGCTAATAAAGTAGACTTTCAACCAAAATTAATCTAAAGAGATGGGGAAGGACACTTAAAACTCATCAAAGGAAAAATTCACCAATGTGATGTCTCACTACTGAACATCTTTGCCCTAGACACGGGACACCCAAATTTGTAAAAGAAACAGTGCTAAAGCTTAAACCATACATAGAACCCCACACACTAACAGTGGGAGATTTAAATACCCCACTCTCATCAATGGACAGGTCATCTAGACAAAGACTAAACAGAGAAATAATGAAACTCATGGATGTTACGAATCAAATGAACCCAACCAATATCTACAGAACATTTCACCCAAACACACACACACACACACACACACACAACCTTCTTCTCAGTACCTTATGGAACCTTCTCCGGAACTGGCCATATAGTTGGTCAGAAAGCAAGCCTCAACAAATAAAAGCAAATTGAAATAACCCCTTGTATCTTATCAGACCACCATGATTAAAGCTAGAACTCAGCAACAGCAGAAACAACAAAAAGCTTACAAACTCATGGAAACTAATAACTGTCTACACAATAATCACTGGGTCAGGGAAGAAATTAAAAACTTTATAGAATTCAATGAAATTTAAAACACAACATACCCAAACTTATGGGACACAATGAAAACAGTACTCAGAGGAAAGACCATAGCACTAAATGCCTTCATAAAGAAATTAGAAAATTCTCATATCAGCAATTTAAGAGTACATCTGAAAGCTCTAGAATAAAAAAAAAAAAATAAGCAAACACACCCAAGAGGAGTAAACAGCAGGAAATAATCAAACTCAGGCCAGAAATTAATGAATTAGAAACAAAGGAAACAATACAAAGAATCAAGGAAAACAAGAGCTGGTTCTTTGAGAAATTCAGCAAGATAGGCAAACCCTTATAAACTGACTAAAAGACGGAGAGACAAAATCCAAATGAACAAAATCAGAAATGAAAAGGGGAGGCTATAACAACAGACAATGTGGAAACTAAAAAACTCATTAGGTCTTACTTCAAATACGTGTACTCCACAAAATTGGAAAATCTAAATGAAATGGATGATTTTCTAAACAGATACCACTCATCAAAGTTAAATCAAGACCAAGTAAACATTTAAACAGTCCTTAATCCCTAAGGAAATAGAAGCAGTCATTAAAATCTCCCAACCAGAAAAGGCCAGGCGGTTTTAGTGTTGAATTCTTCCTGACTTTCAAAGATCAATATCAATATCAACACTCTTTAACATATTGCACAAAATAGAAACAGAAGGAACACTGTCAAACTCATTCTATGAGGCCATAGTCACCCTGATAACTAAACCACACAAAGACTCAACAGAGAAAAAGAATTTCAGACCAATTTATGAATATTGATACAAAAATACTCAATAAAGTAGTCATAAAATGAATCCAAGAACAAATCAAAACTATCAACCACCATGATCAAGTAGACTTCATCTCAGAGATGCAGGGATGGTTCAGTATATGAAAATCCATCCATGCAATCCATCATATAAACAAACTGAAAGAAAATAATCACATGGTCATCTTAAAAAGCCTTTGACAAAATCAATGACACTCCTTCTTCATGACAAAAACCTTGGAGAGATCAGGGATACAAGGCACATATCTACCCACAATAAAAGCAATATACAGCAGGTCAATAGCCAACATCAAATTAAATGGAGAGAAACGTAAAGCAATTTCACTAAAATCAGGAAAAGACAAGGCTGCCTACTCTCTCCCTATCTATTCAATATAATATTTGAAGTTCTAGATAGAGCAATAAAACAACTAAAGGAGATCAAGGGGATACATGTTAGAAAGGAAGAAGCCAAAATATTGCTATTCACAGATGATATGATAGTATACATAAGTGATCCCTAAAATTCTACCAGAAAAATTTTACAGTTAATAAACACCTTCAGCAAAGTGGCTGGATACAAAATTAACTTAAGAAATATGAGTAGCCTTCCTTTATACAAATGTTAAATAAGCTGAGAAATAACACCCTTTAAAATAGCCACAGATAATATAAAATATGTTGGTGTAACTCTAAACAAGTACACGAAAGACCTGTCCAACAAGAAATTCAGTCTCTGAAGAAAGAAACTGAGGAAGATATCAGAAGATAGAAAGACCTCCCATGCTCATGGATCAATCTTATTAATATAGTGAAAATGGCCATCTTATCAAAAGCAATCTATGGATTAATGCAATTTCTATCAAAATTCCAACACAGTTCTTTACAGAGCTTGAAAGGATAATTTTCAACTTCATGTGGAACAACAAAAACCCCAGGACAGCTAAAGCAATCCTGTACAATAAGAGAAACTCTGGAAGTATCACCATCCCTGATCTCAAGCTGTACCATGGAGTAATAGTTATAAAAACTGCATGGTATTGGTATAGAAGCAGGCATATTGATCAATGGAATCAAATCAGAGACCCAGAAATAAACCCACATACCTACAGACACTTGATTTTTGAACAAGAAGGCAAAATCAAACAATGGAATAAAGAAAGCATCCTCAAAAAAAAAAAAAAAATGGTGCTGGTCTAACTGAATGTCAGCATGTAGAAGGATGCAAATAGATCCATATCTATCACCCTGCACAAAATTCAAGTTCAAGTGGATCAAAAACCTCAACATAAACGGGATACATTAAATCTAATAGAAGAAAAATCAGGAAATAGCCTTGAATGCATTGACACAGGAGACAACTTCCTGAACAGAACACCAATGGCTCAGGCTCTAAGATCAATAACTGATAAATGGGGCCTCATAAAACCGAAAAGCTTCTGTAAGGGAAAGGACATCATCTCATCGATAGGATAAAGTGGCAGCCTTCAGATTGGGAAAGGATCTTCACCAACCCTACATCCAACAGAGGGCTACTACCCAATATATATATTCAAGAACTTAGACACCAACAAACCAAATAACCCAATTTTAAAAATGGGGTACAGAGCTAAACAGAGGACTATCGGCAGAGCAATCTCAAGTGGCTGTGAAGCATTTAAAG